>NC_137273.1:35011243-35358743 GCF_053477335.1 Acartia tonsa
TTTGTCTTTGCTCAACACTTGTTTTTCTTCTTCACTTTTATTTGCCAATCCTTTCCATTGCCTTGCCGCTGTTTTCTGTTGGCTGATAAGCACGTTCTTGTTGGCTAGTTCTTTTCTGTACTCTGTAACCAGCTGTTCGTTTATCTGGTTATATCTGTCGATGCCAAAAGAATCATCATCCTCGTAGTCAGAAAGTTCAAGCTCGATTTCATTACAGTTTGTGTTTTCAATTTCAACAGTTAGGTCTTCTCTTACATCTGCTCTGTTGAAATCTTCAGCCAGATCCTGTAGATCATCATCATTGGCTTGATGCTCGGGCTCTTGCTGAGCAGCTTCTTCATCTGAAAACGTGATCAAGTCCACCTCTCTCTCTTGAGCACCAGGCACAGCAGCAACAATGACCTCTTCGACAAAAATTACCTCCTCTTCAACCTGTTCATCCACTCTGCCCCAGACTGGCTTGGGATCAGTTCTGTTTATCTCCTGCAGCCATTCTCCATGAGCATGCTCACGCTCCTCCTTGGTGTTCATGGGGAACCTGAGGTACATGTCCCAGCGTTGCCAACCTTCAGGTCTTCTGTGACTCCAGGTCAAGTTATGGCTTCTTGCCCCTTCTGAGGCAGCTGGTCTTCCTGCCAGGCCTCTCAGCTCCAGTTCTTGACGATGGAAAGCATTAAATCTATAGCCTTCAGTCTCAATGAGTGGGGGAGGGATTTTAACTCTGACAAATCTAGACTTCCCTGTGTACGCACGGGGAGCAAAGGTATTATCAAAAGCCACCAGCATGTAGCTTTTTATCTTCTGGCAGCCTTCGTAGCTGGGATGAGTGCCGAATCCAAGGCCACTTTGAAATTCACTAAAACACATGCCTCGGACTCTCAGTGTCTTATCATACTCCGAAATTGTTGTTGTCCCCATCTTGTGTAGGCTCATCGGTGGCATCTTGAGCAGCTCGTTGTACCATCTGGTTTCATCGTGAAATTGGGCTACCTGTGGCCAGATTGGGGAACTGTTCGGCAGAAAAAGAGCTGTGGAGAAACATACTTTGTTCTTTTCTTGTCTTTGAACTTCTGCAACAATTTCATCGAAGTATTTTCTGATCTTTCCTTTCTCCATGGTTCCAGCCCAGCGTTGGAAACAGCAGATTGCTATATTTTTAGCAATTGTTTGATCCCTAACTGCCTCCAGAATTATGTCGGTACATTCTCTTATGTCATAATCCTTCAGGGAAATCCAGCGAATACGTGTGATGTTCGGATCCCAATGGCGCTCGGGCATGGAAAACCATCCAAAAATGATGTCTTGCACGTTGTTAGGCATTTCTTGTTTCAAAAAACTTGTCTGAAAATGAGAATAAACAATCAATAAATAGCCATACTTTGTTCTTTTGCATGTTATGGTTGAAAAAAACTTTGAAAAATTGAGAAGAGAAACAAGATAATTTTTCACTGTGCCGCTGTTAAATAACGGGATACAATCTGTTAAATTGCCAAGATGTTGAAAAAAAAATCCATAGTTTGGTCTTTTACTAATGCGAGAAAAGGACTTCATTTAAAAATAAAAAACATAGCCAGGTTTTCACATAAAAACTTCATCGTATTGGTCAGGTGTGATAAAAAAATTCGGTAAAATAAAAATTAAATGGAGATCCATACTTTGTTCTTTTACTGTAGCCGGCAAAAAAAAATTTATTTTCTTTTAAAAGAGTTATCACTGTTGTTCGTATCGGGAAAAATAAAATGTGGGCTCCGAAAATTTCTGTTCTGGAAAATTCGATTTGGTTTGGCGATTTCGACGAGAATTTGCGCAGGATGCCGCGTAGTATATCTTTGCCGGGATCGCCAATTTTGAGTTTCTAACTTCAGATTTCTTCCGGGATCGCTTATGAAAAACTGAGACATGTTGCCATCTTTTTCTGAAGTTCGGGCCAAAAACTGTAAACATCTGATTTTTGAGAAATTGTTTGTTTTTGTACATATTTACATGATTTTTGTGCTCTTGACTTTAATTTAAAATTAAATCTAAGAGTCTTTGTGGCATTCTTCCATTCTGAATGACATCAATCAAAGCAGCCTTGTTAACTCCACGTTTAGTTAACACGTCGGCCAACATATCCTTGCCAGCTACCCATCGAACTTCCAGGATTCTTCCGTCTTCAATCATGTCCTTCAGGATTGCAATGTCTGCTCTCAGCATGCGTTCTTGGACTTCAGATTCAGAGTAAATGGCAGCTCTAGTTGATTCATTGTCTGTGATAGCTCTAACTTTTAGATCTACCTTTCCATTTGTCATTTCTCTGATTTGTGTCTTCACTCCTAGTGCTGCATCTATTCCAAGTGAGAGTACTTGCGCTTCAGCACCGAGTGTACTGTGGACTTTTCTTTTCAGCTTGTTAGCCTTCCATTCAATCACAGCTGATTTTCCATTCTTGATATTTACCAAGAAAATCACAAATCTGCCACAGCTGTCTGTGTTTTTGTTCAAGTTTCGGAAAGCTGCATCTGAGAACATCCAAATCTGGCAATTGTTCAGATCACCTAAATCTGAAATTCTCACAGACACTTTGTCTTTCTTCATACGCACAGCACATTTTTGTGCTTTGACTAGTTCACTTAGTGGACCACCTTTGAAATTTGTTGAAAGATCTACACAGTCAAAAGCCAAATCAGGACGTGTAGCTCGCACAGTCCAATTCAGAACACCAGTGATCTGTCTCAGCATAGTTAGTTCTTCTTGATTCATGTCTCTCTCTTTATCTTTGACATTCTTTGCATCTACATCAGGGATCTTTGCTGCATCAATGTATTTGTCTTGATTTATGGTTATCCCTGTGCTGTCCTGCTTGAAATGGAAACCAGTATACATGAATTCTGTTGATTCTGATTTTCCAACCTTGAAAATGCTCATTACTTCCACCATAATCTTCTCTATGAATTCCTTGGTGCCTGCATAGAAGAAATCATCGACATGTACACCTACTATACCAATCAGAACATCATCTTTGATCAGGTAAAACAAACCTTTATCAAGAGGGGATTTCTTGAATCCTAGTTCTTTCAGCTTGGCAAGTATTCTCATGTACCATTTACGACTAGCATCCTTCAGACCATATAAACATTTGATCAATTTCCACAGCTTCCCCTTTTGGTTAGCTTCTTTCGGTGGTTCAACAAAGACATCTCGATCCATCTGGCTGCCTTGTAAGAATGCAGATGAGATATCTGTTGTGTGAATTGTCCAGTTATTTGCAGCTGCAAAGGCTGCTAGTAGTCTTATTGAGGCTTTCTGCACAGTTGGACTATCTGTAGGAAAATCTGTGTCTTCTTGAAAACCTCGAGCAGTGAGTCTTGCTCTTACTTCGGTTCCTTTTTCAGTCAGCACCCAGGTAGTTGTTATTTTTTCCTGACCTTTGTCTTCTACTACTTTGTACGTATCAAAAGCAATTAGCTTGTTCAGTTCATCAAACTTTGCTTGTAAGCATTCAGGTGAGTTCCTTTTCTCTTTCGGTACCATGACTGCTAAAATCTCTTCACATATCATTAGGACTGCAGTTTCTTCTTCAGCCTCCATTCTGATCTTTTGCTTGTCTATATCATTGATCTTTAAACTTTTGCCATTGTCTAGCTTGATCACTGTTAAGATCTCATCGTCTTCAATTACTTGTTCAGCCTCGGTTTCATACCTGATGTTTCTATTAGAGACTTCGTCATGAAATACTTCACCGTTGTCCAATTCTATATTAAACCATCCCGCATTTCTTCCTCCAAGCTTACCTCCATGACTGAGAATTTTTCCTTTTTCCCATTTGCCTTTCTCCAGAATTTTAATTCTATCATTTCTCTTCAGCACATTCATTGCATTTTGAAGAGTGCCATCTTCATTAAAACATGGTGTTGGTTTTTGACTTACTTTTCTTCTTTTTCTACCTTTTGAGTTACGCAGTGGAATTTTTGTGTTATTTTGTTCTTGTTGTTCAGTGCTTTTGTCTTCATTGCTCTCTTCAATTGGTTCATTCGCTTCAGTTGATTCTTGTATTTCACCCGGTTCCTTTGTTGTTTCTTGTATTTCAATTGGTTCTTCAATAGCTTCCTCATTTTCTTGGAATTCTGTCATGGTGGTTGTATATGGAATTGTTGTTGATGGTGGTTCTTGCTGATCATTGTTTGTTTCCACAACTTTCTCCAATATGACGTTGTTCGTTCTTGGGCCTTTGTTGGATATTCTACTTCTTGTCTGTTCTTGCTCATTTAGCATCTGGTCAATCTCTCTTTGCTTGCTTCTTGTGAAATGTTCCTTGTCATTTACTTGCTCTTCTTTTTCTGTTTCCTTGTCATCATCGTTCAGAGATTCTATGTTGTTGGTATCTCCGCCCTCTTCTTTCTTTAATATTTCTTTTGCTAATTCGTCTCCTGCTTTTATCAACCTGTTAGCGCTAACTCTGAAGTATATATTACCTACCCTGATAAAAATAACTTTGCTGTCTTGAAAGACAACCTTAGCAGGACCTTTCCATGCATCTTCTCCCTCCTTCTTGAAATACACAATATCTCCATTCTCATATATAGTGTCAGCAATTCTGATCTTTGCTTTTAAGGCTTTTCTTATCCTTTCGCATCTTTCTGCCTTTGTGTATTCCGTTCTTGCTTTGTGTAAAGCATCTAGGGTTTCTAGTAGAGATTTGCTCTTTGTTGGCTCTTCCCAGGCAGGTGGGGGATCATCTAGAATGTTAGGAAGTTTTATCTGTCTACCAAAAACAAGCTGATAAGGAGAAAATCCTCTAACATTTGACATGATGTTGACTGCTGTAATTGACCATGCCAATGCTACCTCTAAACTCATGTTTGGATAGTCTCTCAGAGTAGCTTTTACGATAGAGTCTGTGATTCCATGATTTCTTTCATTGATTGGATTCTGCCACGGGCTATTGGCACCCGTGGTCAGAAGTTGAATGTTCAAAGCACTTGCTACTTCTCTCATCTCTTCATTACAGAATTCAGTGCCATTGTCTGAAAGTATTTTTTCTACTCTACCAAAGATAGGTAGCCATTTCAACAAAAGCGTTTTTACTATTTCTTTCGGTTCTTTGCTTCTTATTACTGAGGCTACTTGAAATCTTGTAAATTGATCAATCATGTACATAATGTAGATACCTTTGTTCATATCCCAGACCTTCAGGTCTAAAGTAAGAATCTGTCCAAAATCATTTGACATTGGGGGTGCTACAGCTGGCCTGTCTGGGGTCCTGCGCCTAAGAAGACAGCCTTCACACTTCTCCATGATATTATCTATCAGTGGAGAAAACTTTTCATTCCATTTTCCAGCTTCTTTTAAAATTGTAACAAAGACTTTCTTGGGTCTATGTCCAAACTGCTTGTGCAGCTTGGACAAAGCCTAGACTTGTTCTTTTTCGTTGTCTATTTCAAGTTCAGCAATGTTGACTGCTTCCAGCATTTCGTTTTCTTGTAATAAATCTACTACGTAATGTCCTGCTGAGGTAGTAGTTAGAACAAGAGGCTTTCCATTGATTGTACCGCTGTCATCTTTCATATTAAGCGATATTCCAAGTCTTTTCATCTCTCCTTTTGAAAGTAGTAATGGGATGTCTGATTTTATGATGTCCAGGGTGATTTCATTGTCACATCCTCCAATTCTTGTTGGTATGGTGTATTTAGCTACAGATTTCAGTTTACCCTGATTTCCAAAGATAAATTGTTTGTTACTTTGTGTAGGTCCTTGCACTTTGGATTTCATGTCTTTGGGTAATGAATTCAGATAAATTCTTAGCCATTTTTGCCCAGCCACACTTGACGTACAACACGTGTCAAGTGCAGCCATATTTAAAGCTTCAGCTGTGAAGTTGCTCATTTCTTCTTTGTTATCCGAGCACAGTACTGTACAGTGTACATTTTCAGTTTCTGCATTTTCTGGTTCTGAATCTGAGCATTCTTTCAGAATTTCTTTTTCTACACCTGCTTCAGTGACAACCATCACACTTTTATATCTTTTCACTTTACCTACCTTCTTTATATTCTCATAGGCATCAGGACACTGTTTAACATAGTGCATGGTAGAATAACAAATATGGCATTTTGTAATCTTGCCATCTGCACCTATGGGATTTTTCGTCCTTGGTTTAATCATTGTGTTTGATCCACCATTGCTGTTATTCTTTTGTCCATAATTTGATCTGTTTTGTGTGTTTTGTCTATAATTGCGATTTTGGCCCCCTTGATATTGTTTAGGTGGCAACCATCCTTTAGATAAGTAAACTTGATCAACGCTATTCTGATTGTCGTCTTCCGCGTTCGAAAATTGTGTAAGGAAGGTATCTTCACTTTTATTTTGTTTTTCATTTAATCTGCTGCATACGTCGCGTAATTTGCTTTTTACGGTTTCGTATCGTTTCCCATCTTTTGTCAAAAATTGAACTATTCCCCTTATTACTGTTTCTTCTGTGGTATCAAGATTTGCGCATTCAAATAGAGTTAAAGCTAGTAGACGATCATTTTGTATTTCTATGCCCAGTTGTTTTGATTTTTCATGCAGGTTGTCGAACTCGATGATGAATTGGTGGATATTTTGTCCACTCTTTCTTTTTATTTGTGACATTTGACGTTTTACTTCAAATATTTCTTTTTCTTCATCAACATAAAAACGAGTTCTTAGGAATTTCAAAACTAGTTCCACTCCATTTTCGTTGTTTATAAGTGTATGTGGGGGACAGGCTTTAAATAAATCTTCCTTTAGCGAATTACCATATTTATCTGAGTGTCTAGGAAGGTCATTGGCTAATACATAACCTTGCTTGTAGCGCGGCAAATCAGTAGTTTGCTGCCAAGCTAAAACGCAGGCTTCCCAAGTAGAGAATTCACGGAATTCATGAATAAGAGGGATCGATACTGTATTTCTTCCTTCCCCTCTATAATAATCTTGCTGTCTGTCATCAAAATATCTGCGCCCTTGTCTCGGATCATCTTCAAATATATATTGTCTCTGTCTGGGAATATCCTCAAAGATACTTAGCCTTTGTCTTTGTCTGTCGGTATCGTTGTTTGTTCTTGGCCTAGCCCCGCCATAGAAATCACCATTCTTTGGTCTATTATATTCGCTATTTATATTGTTGTCATCCCTGCTGTTCATGCCCCCAAAATATCCATTATTTGGTCTTTGATATGCGCTACTTGTAAAGTTGCCATCCCTGTTGTTAGGGAGGTTGTAATAATCGTTGTTGTACGGTCCATTATTCGATCTATTATAATATTGTCCGCTATTTCTGAAGTTGTCATCCCTGTTGTTGGGGAATCTATCCATATTTGGTCTATTATTATCGCGTTCGTTGGGGAATCTATCCATATTTGGTCTATTATTATCGCGTTCGTTGAGGAATCTATCCATATTTGGTCTATTATTATCGCGTTCGTTGGGGAATCTATCCATATTTGGTCTATTATTATCGCTATCGTTGGGAAAATTGTTGTTGTTGTTGCTATTATTGATATTATCATCCCTGTAATAAAGTAAAACATTTTCTTGTCCGCCTCTGTTACCATAATTTGGTCTTTTATTAAAAAAATCGTTGAATGGTCCGCCTGACCCGCTATCGTTTATACTTTTATTCGCATCCGAATTAGCTCCATTGAGCACGCCACTGGATCTACCAAGATCTCCAAGATCTCTTCCAAGCATACCATTATTTGGTCTTTTATCGTGAACACCGTTACCATCACCATTAGATGTACTTACATGATTTGGTCTTTTATTAGTCGCATCGCTATTACCCTCGTCATTAGGTCCATCTACATGATTTGGTCTATTATTTGGGACTTGTCTGCCGTCCCCGCCTCCTACTGCCCCGCCTGCAGCAAGGTCATCTAAAACATTCGGCTCCTCTCTCCGATTGGCCTCCTCGCCACTATCTCCCATTTTTATCCCCGGGGTTTTTGTCTCTCACACCAGCTTTGGTCTTTTGTTAACGTCAGTTGTTATGACACAGTTTCTTTTATTGTGTACCTTTACAGAGAGTAACAAGACCTAGCTAGATTTTAGTTACATTGAGTCGTAGATCTTTTCAATTGCACAAGAACTCTGGTACCATTGAGAAGTTCCTATAAACCGGGTGTGACTCACCGTGAACACACACACAATGCAACTTATCATCTAGTAGGACCTGGTCATTATAGCCTCTCTAAAATGCACAGAATAAGATTAATTGCAGACATAAATTAAAACCCCAGAGATGGCTAAACACTCTGGAATTAATGGCACATGAAATAATATCAAAGATAAAATATAAGCATAGATATATTTTTACAAATAGTTATATTTGGTCTATGAGCACAGTTATCAGAAGAATGGAACTTTGGTCTATGATCATGAGGTTCTTCTGCTAACTGTATATCCTCGCTTGGCACATGTTTGGTCTATGGAAGTCCTGCTCATATACCTAGATAGAAACACATATATTTGGTCTGTTCTCACAAAAACATACATATTTTGTCTCATAAGCTGACATCTAACTCTTAAAAAAAAAATTTTCTTTTCATTTTTACCTGTAGAGAGACCACCTGGAGGCCTGGAGCTCCGGAACCTGGAGGCCTATCCAAAAAATCTTAAATCTGGGGGAAATTCATCATATAAGAATGATTTTATCCCTAATAACCTATCCTCTCAGTCTAAAGATGAAGCCAATACACCAGGTTTACGCAAATGTGTCAGAACTTCCCCCCCCCCCTTAATTCGCTTGTTGGTTATAGCTAGCTGATACCTCACTATGTCCGTGATCCATTATTTATATGCTTCGCTACTTATGGATGTTGTCATCCTTGCTTTTATGTGACTACTTAATTTTGTCAAAATTATCAGGTTATTATTTCCAACAATGTACCAATCATTTATTTACCCATCAGTTAAAAATGTTGTTAAGCTGTTCTGTTTTAAGGTATTTGGTCATTCTGGTCCAGCGGCCGCGCCTGTCTCCCGCAACTATCCAGAAATGCGGGAACGGCTGCGAACTTTGCTGAACAAGAAAAAGCGCAGCAACAAAAACGGCCTAAACGCTGCTCAGGCCAGCAAAAATCAAGCAGCAGCTGCCGCTGCTCAAACTGATAATTGTAGCCAGGCAGTTTCTGCTGCAGCCAAACAGCCGCAACAACCAGCGGCTGCAGCTGTCAACAATGCCAAAGTTGTTGCACAGAATCCAACCGCACAGCAGCCTGTTCAAATATCAAATGTTCAGCGTAAGGTAAGAATGATATCCTCAGACAAAACAAGGATGGCAACATCAGTAAGTAGCGAAACTAATAAGTCTAAAATTATTTTGAAAATTTTGCATAATTGACAAACAGATCAGAATCTTCACATCAGAATATAGTTAACTTTAACGACAGCCGAGATAAATGCATTTATTCTAACGACATTTAAAGAAATTTGATGTCACGCAGAGCCATGCAGATGAATCAACTGACCATCCTATTTAATAAAGTAGTAGGGTTTTTATTGTCTGAAGCTTGAGCTCTCAATAACTACTGCACCGATTGGGTACGAATTTGGAGTCCCTAGATGCTAGTGTGAGTTATAAAGTAGATGCCCGTTGTTGTTGTTTTGGCTGCTCATAGTCAGTTTCCGGTCCGGGTAGTCATCAGTGGGGTGAGGGGGGGGGGGCGTGGGCTTATGGTGGGGGCTCTGGAGGGGGGCGTTGGAGGGGAGGAAGGCTGGTGAAACTTGGATGGGAGGAGAGGAAGGCAGCTACATGGGTGGGATTTTGCCAGAGGTCCATAGGAGTAAGATTTGTAGGATTATTTGGGCATGAAAAGAGGTGCTGGACTGTTTCTGGGGTAGGATTAACAGGACAGGATGGGCAGTTGGGGGTAAGAGAAGCGTTGATGGAATGGAGGTAGCTTTGGAGTTTAGGACAATAGTTGGATCTTAATTGGGAGAGGATGGTTCTGTAGTGCCTGGGGAGTTGGATTTCGGAGGGGTTGATGTCAGGGGGAGCTTGATTAAGGACAGGATTAGGGGGGTAAGAATTTATGGCTTGGGTGACAGCTGAGGTGTGGAGTCTGGAGATTGTGGATTTGTAGTTTGTGGGAAGGAGGGTGTTGTCGGGGGAAAGAAAAGGTTGGAGAGTAGGAAGGAACATGGATTGAAGGGTGGATTTTTTGGATCTAGGGCCAGGGGGGGTTGTGACGTTGTGGAAGGATGGGTGGGAGGGGCGGAGGGAGGAGGCCAGGTATTGGGAACAAAGAAGGGAAAGGTGGTTCCGTACTGGTAGGATTTTGGTTTCTTGGTGGAGGTGGCTGATGGGAGATTTTTTAGTGGAACCAGTACAGATGCGGAGGGCTTGGTTTTGGAGGACTTGGAGTTTGTCAATGTTGTTTTTGGAGGTGTTAGGGAACCAAACAGGACAGGCATAGGTGGTGATGGGGCGGAGGAGGGTGTTGTAGGTGGTGAGGAGAGTCTCCTTCTGGTGGCCCCATTTGGTGCCAGCCAGACATTTGAGGATTCTAAGGCGGGAGGAAATATTTGAGGAAATGGTGGAGACATGGGAACTGAAATTGAAAAAGGTGTCAAAGGTAACTCCAAGGATTTTAGGGGTTTTCTCAAGGGGAAGGGTGGAGCCGTTGATTTGGACTTGAGGATGGAGGTTGGATTGGTGCTTGCGGTCAGAAGTGAAGAGGGTGACAGTGGATTTGTTGGGAGCTATGGAGAGGCCGTTGGTGGAGGCCCAGTCAGCGATTGAGGAGAGGTGGGAGTTGATGGATTCAACTGACTGGGGGATGTTAGGGGAGGAGTGGAAGGAGTTAAGGTCGTCGGCATAGGAGGAGGTGTGGGCAGGGGGAATGTGGGGGGCATCTGCTATGTAGAAGTTGAAGAGGACTGGGGAGATAACAGAACCTTGGGGGACGCCAGTGTGGACAATTTTAGGAGAGGCATTGGTGTTTTGATAGGAACAGAAAGCCATCCTGCCACGCAAGTAGCAGGATAGCCATCTAATGATGTTGGGATGAAGGTTGGAGGAGGAGATTTTTTGGAGAAGGAGGTGGATGGGAATGCAGTCAAATGCTTTGGAAAGGTCGATGGAGGCAACAGTTGTGCGGCTGGGGGGGAGGTTTTGATTGAAGCCATTGGCAATGGTGGTGGAAAGGTTGAGGAGGGAGGAGGTGGTGGAGTGGAGGGGTTTAAAGCCGTGTTGTGAGGGGTGGGTGGAGAGGGATTGTTTAAGGTAGGGGAGGAGTAGGTGTTCAAGGACTTTTGCTGCAGGACAGAGGAGGGAGATTGGGCGGTAGGAGGTGGAAAGGTCAGGGGGTTTACCAGGTTTGAGGAGGGCAATGATTTTGGATAGTTTCCAAATGGCAGGGATGTTGGCAGCGGAGATGGAGAGGTTGAAAAGTTTAGTGAGGTAGGAGATGCCATTTGGACCAAGGTGTTTAAGGTGAAGGATGTTAAGGTTGTCGGGGCCAAGTGCAGAGGAATTGGAGGAATTTTTAATTGCTTCAAGGACAAGGGCAGGGGTAAAAGGTTGGAAGTTTCTGTTGAGGTGGTTGCGGCGGCGGATTTTACGGATAATTTTTCTGGAGAAAGGGTTGGAAGTATGACGGGAGACAGAGGTGAATTGACTGGTGAAGGATTCGGCAATGTGGAGGTGGGAGGTGTGGACTTTGTTGTTGTTGAAGGAAATGGGTTGGTTGGAGGGAGGGGAGTTGTTTTTGCCGGAAAGGGACTTGAGGAGGGACCAGAATTTGGAAGGATTTGTTCTATGGTCGGATTTGGAAAGGGTTTCTTGCCATTTTTTGTTGGAATGTTGGTTTACTATTGAGGAGATTTGGTCATTAAGGATTTGAATTTGAGGATCATGGGGGTTGGTTTCTCTTAAGGAGTCTCTTTGCTGGATAAGGGGTTTAGCAGACTGAGGGAGGGTAGGGTTGGAATTTTTGATGAAGCCAGCAGGAACAGTGTGTTTGGAGGCAGTTTGGAGGATTTGGCGGAAAGTGGCTTCACCTTGGGAGCAGGAGGAAGGGTCAGGAAGGTCTTCAAAAAGGGTTTCAGTTTCTAGGGTAAAGGTGTCCCAGTCTGCTTTATGGAAGTTATGGAAGATGCCCGTTGATGAGCACAATTCAGCAATTTATGACGTAGCATTGATTAAAAATTAAATGATTCAAGCCCTCTTTAGTCTTTATTATAGGCTCCAGTAGTAGGAACCATAACTCAGATAAGTCCTGCCACCAGCCAACAATATCAACAACCCTGTATGACAGGTAGGAAAAAACGTTGCTTTCCTTAGAAGCGCCTATCGAGCACTGAACACCACGCATTCCCATTATTATGCCTTTTTGAAAAGAAAGGTATCTAGTATTGACTTCTTCCACACATTCAAAAAAATTTCAATGCTTTCTATGGCATAGGCAATAATAGGGCTAGAAGAATGGTTCTTTTTTGGTTAGTTTTATTAATATTTAGGTGATTTTATTGTGTAATATATTTTGTATATGTATATGGTTTTATTTCAAAACGGTATCATTTTTCATGAAAACTATTCTTGTTTTTAAAATAATTACAAAATAAGAGGGAGTGGAAATTTTTGTACTATGCCTAATCCCTGCGGGTGGCCCTAACCTGACATAAACTAATAACAAACAAACGAAAACAACCCCTCCCCCCTTTCTAAGTATTGTCTGTCGGTTAGAGAGACATTGCCTTGGCCCAAAACAGGCGAAACATACAAAGCAAAATTAGGACCTAAAGACAAAGATAGTGAAATCAAAGGGATGTTTGTCTGTATGATGTTGGCTAAATAATCATAAACATTTACCAACACAAAACCTTGTGTATCACTATCAATACAGGAAGGGAGTGGACATTAGACAGTTAATTACACTAGTACCCAAAGTTTTATAACAACTTTTTAAATTTTGTGTACACTTATGGATTTTTATGGTTGTTTCCAAACCTGTAGAGTCAAAACTTTTCAACCAATGATTTAATCTACAGAAAGGATAATTTTGCTAATCATGATTGGGGAAAATATATATTTGTTTCAGTTCTCAAGAATAATGGTGCGACCCCACAACCAGTTGAGGTTCAGAAACCAGCGGATAGCATTGCCAAAAAGGAAAGACTTGCTGTATATATTTGTCTTTTTTATTAGATTTTTTTTTTTTAATATTGGTGCTTTACCATGTAAACCCTTGGCGAGTAACCCCCCCCCCCCCAAAAAAAAAAAAATATAAAAAAATATTTTAAGAATAAATTGAAAATAGTGGGGGGGGGGGTAAATTTTCTTCATACATGAAAGGAAAGGCTCCATATAATAGCGAAGCTATTCTATAATTCACTATGTCTTTCTGTTCGTCATTCAGTAACGGTATGGGAAAGACACGATTGCTGGAGATTGCTTTATTCTACTTTTTAGTCTGTTTTTTGTTGAGGTTGCGTGATTTCTCTTTCTTTTTATTTCTTTTTTTACCACTGAACTGAATATTTGCTGTAAAAATTACATTGTCTGTGTCGTCTGTCAATCCAGGATTTTTTGCAGAGAGAGTGGACAATGTGCTGTTCTTATTTCTTATTCGTTGGCTTAAAATTTTTTTGGGACTAGTGAATTTTATTCGGTTTGATCATTAAGTTGAGTGTTAACACGTTTCAACCACTAATTTTTAATCTACAGAAGGGGTAATTTTGTGTATCATCATTTGGGATGTTTAATTATCGGCCATTGTCTTATCCCTTTAGATCCCTAATTTTTTGTGTTTCTTTACTTTAAGATTTATACTAAGTCTTAATCATCAGGACGTTGACGAGATCTTAGACTTCATTGAGGGTAAAACCACGGCGACAACAGCCAACGAGAAAAAGAAGCTGAAAAAAGAGCGACAAAAACAGCAGAAACTTGAAGAACTGCGGATAAAGCAGGAGGAGGAACGGCAGCGAAAGTTGGCGGAAGAAGCGGCCCGCAAAAAGCGGCAGGAAGATGAGCGCCTAGCCCGCGAGGCGGCTGAGAAAGCCGCCAAAAAGTCTAAGAAAAAGGCGGCTCAGAAGGCAAAGAAACTGGTGGCTCAAGGGATAACACCCCCGGAGGAAAATTCGTCCAATGAAATGGATTTGGAGGCTCTTCACTTCAAGCATATCCAGGTATACCTGTCCTACAGTTACACAGGGGGGGGGGGGTAATGCAATTATCTCGTAATCAGTGCACAAATGGCACTTATAATCCTAATTTCGATATGAAACTTGGCATGTGTATAATTGGTGGTCTATTTTCCATAAATCCAACAAAAGTTTAAAAATAACGGCTGGCGGCGAAATTCGGATTCCGAGTGCCATTTCTGCATTGATTACGAGATGGTTGCCTGAAAACTCCCCTTTTACTAATAGAAAGTTTCGCGTTTTGTTTATCAAGAAAACAAATTTTGAGACGCGAAACAATGGGTGAAATATGATTTTCTCGCTCGCTATTTTCATTGAAGATTCCCATGCGGCTCTAGTCTATATTTTGCTTTGTCCCTTGTCTGTCATTCTGTCAAAGACAAAATTAAATATTTTTACTTAGGCTATGTGATTTTCTCAGATTATTTTGGACATTCTTTTATTTTATTTATTCTAAATGACATCTGTCCTATAACTGACTTTTCATTGGTCCATCATTAGAGTAAAACACTAGAGGGAGAAAGGGTTGAATTATAACTGTATCTCCCCATCGCAAACCCCTTGTGCAACCTTTTTATTGGGTCATTGAAAATCGACTAATTTTGTCGCTTATATCAACTTAGCCAAGTAGCAGAAAATAATTTAGAAACAGACTAAAGAGGTCTTTGAAAAAGGAATGGAGGTAGTTGTCTATATATTATATACATTTATACTATAGATCTGTTGGTCCATCTGTGTTTTTTTATGCTTTGCTAGGTACCTACTTTTAGATATTGTAATAAAAAAATAAGAGAAAAAATCTTTAAATTGTAAACTGAAATCCTTTTTTCTGTAGCTCAAAACCATTTGATTTACTTAGAATATTAAATGCTTTTAGGAACAAAAAGAGCTGTTGGAAAAGCAGAAACAAGAGCTTATCAAACAACAACAAATGCTCGACCTTCAGCTCAAATCTTTTCCCTCCAAAATCGGCACTTCTTCATTCTCATTGGCTGCGGGTGCCAGCATCTCATTGGCTACACCAAATACCGCCTCCTCATTGGCTCCTTCAACTGCTACGAGCGCTCCTAGCGGTAAAAATGCTAAGAAGAATGCCAAGAAATCTGCTAAAGCTGCTGCTAATAACCCTCAAGGTAATTAAGCTTTTCAATTTTAAGCTATGCTACCAAACTTTGGGTACTGTTAAGTAATGGATTTTAATTGTTTAGTTTCAAATTAGTACTTGGTGTACAAACTTTTCAACTCGTTTGAACTAAGGAAAGTCTCATTTTGATTTTCATTGGAGCTGTATATCAATTTATCATCCTTTGTCTTATCCCTGAATCCCTTTTGTAACAATAATAATTTGTTCTTTATGTAATATAGGACCCCGACCTGGGGAAAGAGTTGCTCAACAAAATCAAGTTACAATTACTAGTCAAGGTACAGTAGTTTCAAATATTTTATTTGGTAGCTTTGCTTTTTTATATTTAGAGTATGTTCAAGTCCATACATTGAACATGTACATTTGTTCTTTTGACCAGAAGAGGAGGGGATATTGGACTTGAAATTGTCCTGAACCTCCAAAAAACCTCCAAAAAACTCATTCTGCTATTTGTTGGAGTATAAGCTCTAAGGATTTATATTGAATATTGATTGGGTATAAATCAAAAGTGTTCTAACTTCTTCGCCAATCTTTTAATCTATATAGAGGGTAATTTTGTTTATGATAGCTGGGGACCAAATCATTGCTGTTAAAAGATTTCAAGCTTTAATTTCTTAAATTAAATCAGCTTTTCAACAAAGATACAAAACTATTTTATGCTTATACTTTATTGCTGTAGGAATCCTTGTGATTAGTTATTAATCGATAGAATACCTATTTCTTATACGGTTAAGTTTACAAACAAAGTTGTCATAAATGGATGGACAAACTTTAGAAAAGCATTACGTTTTTAATACAACTTAGCTTTTTATGTGGTAAAATAGAATATATGATACTTTTTTGCAGGTTATTACAACCCTCAAGCGCAATTTCCATCTGCCAACTCTGCTTTCTACCAGCCGCAGTATAACGGAGCCAACAGTGTGACTGTACAGCCAATGTTTCCAGGCGGTTATGGACAGGTAAAATTATTTACAGTATGGCTAAGAAACCAATTTATATCCGCTGGACTAGAACCAGTTCTAAGCCATACTAAGCTATCTTGGTACATAGATAACTAGTTTTAATCTTTTAATCGTACATTTTTATATCCACGGAAAGCTGTTTTTAATACTGAGTGATAAATTACTATTTTAGGATTAAACTCACCTTTTTTCGTAAAATTATGTTCATTTATGTCTTAACAATAATAACCTTGGGGGAAAAGTAACAATAAACTGTTATGCAGTAATATGCATAGAAGTTTATGTTATGTGAAACCGACATTTATTATAATAGTAAACAATACTTGTATATTTTTAGTTGAAAGGGTAGTTTATTTGATAAAAAGATAGTTGTTTCTGTCATCTAAGTTTTCCCCTCTAAACAACTGAAAAATTTAATTCTGTAAATGTTTTTACAGGGTGGAATGCCATATTCTGGGGGCTACCCACCCCAACCCAATTCCCACCTCATGCAGCCCCACTTCTCCAACTACCCAGCCGCCGCCAGCGGCCTAATGCCGGGTCCCGCCATTCCCAGCTACGGAGGCCCGAGCTCATTTATGGGCCGCGGCGGAAGCAACTATCCCGCCGCCGCAGCGGAACCGCCAAAGCCGGCTTCGGCAGCTGCATCAGCAGCCGCGCCAAAGTCTGACCAGCCCATGGTGACCATCAAAAGGGTGATGCGGCCGGACACGAACGAGCCGACGGTAACCATATCTGTGAAAAAGGAGGAGGCTAACCAGCCCAGCGGCGGGGCGCACGAGCGAGAGAAGGTTCTGTTCACCCTTATTAATGGCCAGGTAACTGATATTTGATTTTCATTGTAGCACATCTACTCTTTTTATAGACTTCAACAGCCATCTGACCTAAATTTTTAAAATTACTAGAACTTTGGACAAAGCTTAAAAAGTATATAACTAAGTATTACGTACGTACTTATTCTCTAAAAGTATTTAACTAAAAAAATTATAAAACTGCTATCATTTTACTACATGATGTTAACTTCTTTTGACATATAGCTCATAAATCAAACCTATTATAGTTAATATCTTATATCCGTATACATAATAACATTGTAATCAACATAACAAAAACATAAACATATATATTACAGGTGATGAAGACTGGTCACGCGCCTGACAACTTGATTCCCAGTGCAAAACCTCTGTCAAAAGAACTTGCACGTCAATTCTTACCTGATGATTTACAGGGATGTCTTCAAATTTTTAAGGGTTCTTTCACCAAAAATACCCTGTTGAGCATTGGCCCCTTTCATTTCGTTTGTTTGTTGATTACGTTAAGTCAGGTTTGGTTAGGTTATGTTTTTTTAGGTACTAGTAGCTCCGTAGAGTTAGGACACCGCAGGTATAGGCCCCACAAGGTTAGGGCCCTCTGCAGGGGGTCAGACATAGGAAAGGTAGATGTACACTCGCCAAAAAAAAATTTAACTTTCCCTGGACATATAGGAACCTTTACTGTAAGGAAAAACCATAATCTTTCAGCTGTTAGTGAAATCTTAAGCCACAGACAGACATTTCCTTACTTTTATACAAGAATATGTATAAAATGACCAAAAGGTTTAACGAATTATGCTTCTATGAGTAAACAAACCATTGAATTAAAATCTTGTCATTAAGAGAACTTAAGTAACACACAAAAAGAATTTTATCATTTGTCAAAAAAAGTTTGATTTATTGTACGCAACAGGAGGCCACCTTAACCAAAAAGCAGCGTAAAAAGCAGAAAAAGAAAGACGGTGAAACTGTTGTTGGTGATATTTCTGGTATGGCTCCAGTTTCAGCAGAATCTCTTCTTTCATCCAACCTTCAAAGGTATGTCTTATTCTCATGGATGTGGTTCATGGCGAAAAACGGAATATGTATCAATCACATAACATCAGGTATCGGCAGCTGCACGTCAGCCGCCTGTAAGCCCCAAGGAAATCAACCTTTTACAATTTTAAAAATCAGCTGAAAGTTTAAACCTGACCCAAATATGACAATCACTCTTTGAAAAAAAATTAAGGCATCCAAACGGGTTTTAATCTTAGTCACGGCTGCCGAATCCTGGTTAACATCTTTATACTTTTATTGTGTACACATTCCCACCCAAATGAAACATTGAATGAACCTTGACAGGTGGATGGTCTTACGTAGGTCACAACTCAAGTAACCTAAAGAACCGTCTCATATACTAAGAGTGTTTTAAAGAACACTTAATGGTAAAATATTTATTCAATAAAATTAACCCTTTGTCATTTTTGCCTTATTATGTGACTTGTGAAAATCGTACAATACATATTTTATCAAAGTTTTTTTTAATTTAAGAAATAACACTGTACCTATATGCTTTTTCATTACGTTTCCTATCTGGTTTACCTATATCCAGTGGTAAAAAAATAGTTTTACAACTATAATGGATAAATAATGAAAGTATTTTCTAAGTTTTCCAAAACATATAATTTTAAAATTATCCAACTGCTTATTTGCAGGTTGAACCTTGCTGGTAGCCAGGGACCTGCAGGATCATTCAACTTCAAATCTGGCCAGCTGCCACGTCAGTCATTGCCAGGCGGCGGCGGTACCAGTTCAGCTGGCAATGGCGTCAACAACCGAGTCCCACTGACGGATGATGGTCGGGTAGACCTGCAACGTCTTTCTCTGCCACAAGGTAAATTGTTCGGTTGTTTCGCTATTTTTTTGCGTCAAACTTTCCCCTAAAATGCCTATCGAACAGGAACCAACCCCTACCCCTTATTTTAAAAATAAGTTTAATTTCAACTTTTAATTATAGATTAGTATTTTCGCAGGGTCGATTTTCGTTAGAATGGTTGGGGTTCTCTCTCCCTAAATAGTTATGAACCTTCCCTTGATCTATAAGAAGCATTTCTGTACAGGAGAACTATATCGGTTTAATGTTTAGTGAGATTGTGTGCTTCATGCATTGCATAGTCAGATAAACATCTTGTTTCTTTTATATGAGGATTAATAATCCTCGCAACTGATAATTATTGTCAGCCTTGTTTTAATCTGTATAGGTATCTCCATATCGAAGATTACCGGACCCGTGCCAGAGCGAAAGTATTTCCCCTCTAAGCCAGCCCCGGAGGGGGACCTGAACTCGAAACTTTGGCCCCACCAACAGCCAGGTTTCAAACATGCTACGCCAGGTTGGTATCCAGGAAAGGGGAAAATTGATCTGAAAAATAATTTGTAGAAAATCTTTTAAATACCTTATTCAATATTTTTAGAAATAAAGAATTTCTACTTATTATTTTTCATTCAGTTTTTATCTGATCCTAGGTATCTTGCTGTCTTACTGGTTTTCTTTTCTTTTATTAGTGTTTTATCCAGATTATTATATCCAGATCTAGAAAATAAAGATTATTTAGTAATAATATTTAGTAATTTTGTAAGGAAGAGATATTTGACTGTAATTTAAACTGTTCCCCAAAGTTTCATAAACATTTTCTCTTATTCGTATAACTTTAAGGACTTATCTGAAGTCCTTAAAGTTGTTGGGCCAAAAAATAAGATAACGTTATTATAAAACTTTGGGAACTAGTGTAATAAACAGCCAATTGTCTCCTCTCTCTCTCTCCCTCGCGTGGACCCCATGTATGCCAATGACCCGAATAAACAGCCCATGGCCCCATATACACAATGTTTATTTTATTGTTCTATTTTCTAGGTTATGTAGCGCCACCACCTGCAGCTGAGTCTGGTGTGGATCCCATGTATGCCAATGACCCGAATGTGATTGTAGTCGACACGAATTGCCTGCCAACAAGGTAATAACTAAGGTTTTGTCCGGATATCCGGCCATTTTCAACATCCGGTCGGATGCGGGATATTGAAACTATCCGGATGTCCGGCTGATTTCTAATGCCGGATATCTGGTTATCCGTCCGGATATCTAGTAAATTGCCGGGTATCGGGCCATTTTCAATATCCGGCCAAAAAAGTATTCACCACAACCCTAGTAATAAATGGTTCTCATGTGGAATTTATTTACCACACAACAAGGATGTTAACTTGTTATGGGTTGATTACTCCTAACCCAAGCTTTGGAACCTAAAAATGAAAACTTTTTAAAATGTTATTGCCTCACGCAATGACTCAAAGTCTTATGTTTTTACACCCTTATGTATGTTTTCATCCCTCCCTCACCCCAGCAAAAGTGTCTTATAGTTTTTTTCTGTATTTGGATAGACTGTGGACCTCTAAAAGTTTGTCTGTGTTTACACAACACATAGTGATGAAGACTAATCTTGTTCTATTGGTAGATTTGTATAATTGTTAGTGAAGAAATATCAATCTGACTTTTCAAGCGTAATTTTTTTTATAGAGCGGAGGAAGAACAAGAGAAATCCAAGCAGCGTAACAACAAAAACAAGCAAAAAAGCACAAGTCCCGAACTTGTTGCCTCCAAACCAACTGCGGCAGCGCCCGGCGGTCTGCCGCTGGGCGGCGTTGAGTATACACCCGGCAAACCGCTGCCGCCAGCTATGGCTGCAGGCGGCAGCGGTCAGGTTCTGATCAAGTCTGTGAACGGAAAGGTTGTAATAACACCAGTTCCCGATCCGATTCCGCCGCCAATGGCAGCTGCCGTCAGTCAGCCGCCACCTGCGGCTGCCGCGGCAAAAACAACTGTGATGAACGGAAGTGGTGATATGACGGCGGTGGCCAATGGTATCAAAAGCAAGGTATATTTATTTATTATCAAAATTTACTTATTTTATCTGCTGCTTTACTAGCATTTAGGGGCTCTTTATTAAAGGAGTAG
Source organism: Acartia tonsa (assembly GCF_053477335.1). Taxonomy (NCBI): domain Eukaryota; kingdom Metazoa; phylum Arthropoda; class Copepoda; order Calanoida; family Acartiidae; genus Acartia; species Acartia tonsa. The sequence goes on from NC_137273.1 coordinate 35,032,298, forward strand.
GGAAGGGTATAAAACTATCCAAAAACTAATATTTAAAAAAGTAGCCTAAAACCATCACGGGACCTACATGAAGCCTCCCTAAATCTGAGAACTCTACCTATGGATTCAATAGTTATTTAAATCTTAAGCTACAGACTAAAAACTTATTTCTTATATAATAGGATTATCCTATTATATACAGTATGTGATCTGTAGCTTAAGATCTCACTAACCACTAAACCGATTGGGTTCTCCATTTGATAGAAGTTTCACATAGGTCCCAGGGTGGTTTTAGGCATTATCAGATTTCTTTAGGCTGGTTTTAGGCTACTTTTCTGCTCTTTTCTACCCCTTTAAATACAGAGCTCATAAAGCCTAGGGGCGTAACCGGTAGCATATATGTAAAATATTACAATTTTTCATTCTTCGTTAGGACCTTGTTAACCATTGAACTGAAAGGGGAAGCTTAACATAGGTTCTGGGATAAGCTTAGACCAAAAATTAATTAATGTATTGTTATGAGATCCTCTATTGGAATAAAATTAATTTTCTAATTTAACATTGATTCAGGTTATTGTGAATGGGGGAGGAAACGAAGGGGTGACCACCACAGATGGAGCGGGGGGAGAAACTACCAAAAAGAAAAAGGGAAAGAAGAAAAAGAATACGGATGAAAATCTTCATGATATCAGTAAGTACATCTTTAGAAGCAAAACTTTTCTACAACTAGGTTCTGTCAGTCCAAAAGGGACATTTCTTACTTAAATTTAGGCTCGTTAAAATTGTCTTATCCATGTCAAACCTTGCGTGGTGATTCCTGAAGTACATTTTAAGAAGCGTTAAAAAACGTTCTGACGTCCATTTTGAACATGTTGATTTTTTCCATGTTTTTAAAACAAAGGTTATTTAGCTAAATTTCTCTTTGCTTTCATTTATGCTACAAGAGCAATATTCTGTAGATTAAAATTATTTGTTGAAAAGTTTGGACACTGCTAGTTTGTAACCAAACAATAAAAATTTAATTAAATTATCCAAAACTTTCAAGCCAACGAATAAGACAACGTTTTTTTGAGTACCAGTGTAATTTACAGCCCGATGTCTGTCCTCTCACTCTCCTAAGTAATTTGTGACACTAAGATAAGAATTTGACTTTCACAATGAACTAATAAATAAAATAAATTTGTTTTAGATTCAGTATTTGCGCCACGGGATGGACTGGATCTTTCTGGAGATATGGATGCTGCCGACAGGTATAAACTCTCAAGGCTTTGTTTATTTTTTTTATGTGGGGGGGTTGGGTGAAATTTTCCCATAGGCCATTACCTATGCAATATCCTAAAATATAAAGTCTCAAAAAAACGAGGCGGTTTAGGTATAGAGCTATAACACACAAAACAAGAACAAACTTCACTAAGAGGAATATTAAGTAGCTTAGTAAGGTTTTTTGACTGAAGTTAAAGATATTTAAAGCTAGTAGTTTAAATCTATTAAACGTTTCAGAAAAGCCTTATATACTAGTTCTGGGTTGGTTTAAGGATTTTTTAACCTTTTCAATCTATTTGCAGAGTCCCTAGATGCTAGGGGCGCAGCCGCTAGTATGCTATTAGTGCAGCCGTTTACGAAATCTTACAAATCCAAAGCACATTCTTACACAATTTGGTTATGTGTTACACAATTTGTTTTCTTTTTTTGACGACAATCATTTTTTTCAGAGAAATTGAGCAATTCAAGCAGTTTTGTCTGAACACAGTGATGCTTCAGAACCGGACCAAGGTCAACCTGGACCTGAAAAGCATCAAGAAAAAGGAGTAAAGGGTTCGAAGCCCAACCAAAAATTCACCCAGAATAAGAACAAACTATGAAATAAAGGAATTCAGAATTTAAATAAATAAATATTTTTGGGGACAAACTTTAAACTTGTCAAAAAAAAATCTTTGTGGGATTTCTCAGAACGAAAAAAAATCTTCTGGATGCCTTTTTCTGTTTTTAGCTTTAAAAAAAGCTGAAAAGTAAAACCAGTGATCAGTAATTTTTTAAATGATCATGTTTTTTTTTATTAATAGTTATTTATTACTTCGTATTATAGACAGTTTTCAGCGGATATTAAAATGAAACATTGAACTAGTTTCTTGCCTGTAATTTTTTTTGCTAAATTATTTCGATTAACTAGCTTTTATGAATGACCCTCCACCTCAAAGTGAATTTGAGGTGGAACGGTCAAGTTTTTCTTTGCTTGCAAATTTTATTTTCAGTCAATAAATAAGATTCAAAATGACTGAAATTATTTGTTCTTGACCCTCGGCCTCCAGGTTTATTTGGAGGTCGCGTGGTCTAACAATTCATTCCACAAAAATGGATTTGGAAAACGTGGACATTGTGCCAGGGGAATTTAGGTTGCTTATATAGTCCTCAGTTATTGGTCAATACGTTCCTCCATGGTCAGGAGAGAAGATTGGGTAAAATCATAAGGGGTGGGGATGGGGGGTATCGTTATATTAGCCAGCTGTGAGAAACATTTTATCAGGGTATGCGGGAACCTCTCATAATATCCACGTATTCTACATCCATTCTGCAATTTGCTTTTTAAAAATGGCGTGCACTTAAATGCTCAGAAATGTCTCATGAAAAAGGCTTGCGCGACTTTGAAACATCAGTTAGTCTAAAAAAATTAATAGGAATACCTAAAAACCAAGGTCAAGGCTATGTTAATGGCAAATAACATAAGTTCCCATAAACCTATCTTTTTTTTCATAAATGCTCGGTTTCAGAAATTCAAAAATAAATTCAGTAGGCAATGAAGATATTTTTAACCCTTTAATTCCGACAAAAAAATTAATCTAATCTAATTAATCTTGCCTTATAAATATTTTGTTTCCTTTATATAAAACATGATCATAATATTTATTTTTAAAATCATGTATTTGTGAAAAATTGTATTTAATAAGTTATATTTTGGGTGGTTTTCTACTTTTTATGAATAAACATTACCAAAAAAAGTTATAAAAAAGCCTAAAAATAACCAGAAAATACATTTTTATCAGTCCTGGTTATGTAAATAGTAATATAAATTAAATATATGTAAATTATTCAGTTAAAAATTAAAATTACGCCAGTAAATCATTAAAAATAAATTATGATGAATATTTATGTTATGCTATTTTTTCGTAAATAAAGATACTTATATGAAATATTGTTTTTATTTGAATATCTTATTCATTGTTTTAACAAGAATGACAACATCCATAAAAGCGAAGCTCTGAAACGGTAGGACTAAAGGGCATTAACATTTTTAGAGTGTCAGAACTGAATAATCAGAATTTAAATGTATAAGAGTCAAAGCAAAATTGTGAGTAAATTTGTTGAAAAATTGCTTGATGCAGGATAATGTTTAAGGACATACTTATATTTTTAGTACGTGATTATAGAGGTGTTTCGCTTATAACATTATACTCTGTTGTCCCAGGAATCAGTATACCAAAAACCAGATCAATCATGATTAGATCACATAAAAATTTATCTTCTATAATACAAAGTAGAACGATGTCTGTCTGTCCGTCTGAAGCTTAAGATCTCAGTAACCACTGGACCGATTGGGCTCTACTCTTCAGGGAATATACCTACTGGTCCTGTGATGGTTTTAAGCTATTTTCTTTGGGGGTGGGACACCCCGAACCCCCCCCAAAAAAAAAATTTTTTGTTTTACTTTTTCTTTTTAAATCTAAAATACGAAAAATTGGGTTGATCAAACCTCTTGGGGCATAGCCCCCTAGAGGCTAGGGGCGAAGCCGCTAGTTGTTGAAAAAGTAAAAAATAAACATGTCTAAAATGGACGTACGGACATTCTTGTTATGATTATAGAGTTGCTACGCCTTCTAAATTGTACCTAACTACTAAAGGAATCACCATGCAAAGTTTGAAATCGATAGGACAAATCTAACATGCCTAAATTAACGAAAAAAGCTATCCGTTGCGGACCGACCCTAATTATAGAAAAGCTTCGCTTTTAAAAAGAGATAGATGAATAGTAGAGAGATAGATAGATAGAGAGAGTGAGTAAAAATGAAGGGAAAGAGATGTACGCTCAGATTAGAGAGAGTAGTTGAATCAGGGAGCTAAGGGATAAGAAGTTTCCCATGAAATAGAAAGATTTTTCAAAACTGATTACTTGGGCTTACAAATAAACTGTTTCAGTATCTTGGGCCGAAAATGGTCTGTTTTGAAAGCATTTTTGACAAGAGTTATGGCCAAATACTTGTAATGTAATGATTAACCATATAAAAAACTCACAGACTTTATTTCTAATCCCTACGGGACCTTCAACTGCAGTGCCCAAACCCTGCGAAACTACTTAGTACCCAAAATAACCTATCCTTACCTAAGTAATTGGGGGTTTGTTGCTCAACAAGGCACTTTGTGGGAAAACCACATCCAAGGGTGGGGGTGAATGGTTGGTTACACACCTCAAACTTTGAGACCCCTTTCAAATCTTTTTAAAATACCCCCTAAAACTTTTGAAACCTCTAATTTTAAAAAGCCAATATTTTTTCATTACGATACATTATTCCCTATATTTTGTAAAGATAGTTAAAGTATGATAATCGATGTAAAATTACTTGGATATTGCACCAAATTTTCGCCTACTTTAATATAAAGTTGTTTCCAGCTGGTTAATATAACCCATCTACCCCATCCCCTCCCCCTTCTACTGGAGAAACGTACCAACCAATAAATAAGGATTATAATAACAACCAAAAGAACATGTCCTAACTTGATCAGCTCTAAATGGATTTCCTATTCTAGCCCTAGTTTCCTAAAGTGTACAGCAGATAACCCAATTATTGCAGACCCTTTTTTCAGCTACTCCAGAAATTTGTGAAAAGAAAGCGATTTATACATTATACATTCAAAATTTTAATGTTTAAAATTTAAATTTTTTTGGAAGTTTGAAGCTTTTTAAGCTAATAGCAAATTTCGAGATAGGACGCGGACGCTAGGTACACTTTCGGAAACTAAATTGGAGTTCATCCCTAACTTTTGTGATTTTTCTTTAACCCATTCGTGACGAGCTCCCAAAGTTCTAAGTTTTGATTCACCGGGGTTCAACAAAATAGATTTTTTTCAATAATTAATCAACAGAATTCAAATAGTAAGTCAAATTAAAGATCTTACTATTTTTGTTCATAATGGCAATTTTCTTCTTTTTTTTGTTGCGTTTTATTACCTTAAAACCAACTTAATTAAAAAAAATTAAATTACTTCAAAAATAAGAGGTCCACAAAAACGATTGCATATCTAAATTCTATGGATCATTTTACATCTACAACTTATTAAAAGCACCGACTAGTTATTTTTAAAGAAATCACAAAAACTAGGACACGTTCTTTACGACAATATATTCCCTGTGATAATATCCATGTATATTATTATATCCCTAGTATGGGATGATGCACTGATCTTTATCTTGAGCTAAGACTTTCTCTAGTTTTCATACATTTACAAAAATTCATCACCAAACCTTGCAAACCTTGATACAATTTCAAAAGCGAAGCTTTTCTATGATTAAGGATCGGCCGGATCGGAACGTATAGCTTATGATTCCTGTAGTAGTTAGGTACGATTTTAAAAGCGTAGCAACTCTATATTCGTAATCAGAAAGTCCGTATGTTAATTTTAAACATGTTGATTTTTATCATTTTTAAATACAATTTTTTATGTGATGTAATAATCCGATTGATCTGATTTTTTTAATACTTATTCATAAGGACAACAAAGTACAAGCGAAATCTTAACATTGTAAGTATGTCCTTAAACATTATCCTGTATTTCAATAGTTTTTCAATAATTTATAGGAATCATCATGCAAAGTTGAAAACAATAGGAAAATTATAACAGTTCTTGATTAACGAAACAGCTAACCGTTACGGACGGACGGACATACGTATACGCTGACTGACCGACCCTAATTATAGAAAAGCTTCGCTTTTAATAAGAGCACAAAGTTCCACAGGGCAATGTATAATTACCATGTGGGAGAAAATACTTTTAATAAATGTCTTTATTTTATCTTTCATCGAGACGTTCACACAAAATAGCACATTATATACAAATAGCGCCTACGCCCCCTAGAGGCCTCTAGGGGCACTTGAGGATTGGGAGAGTCGAATTTGATAACCCAATTTATTATTTTAGATTTTAAAAGAAAAAGTTAAAAAAAATATAAAGGTTTTTTTTTTGGGGGGGGGGTATTGTTTTTCTAGAGGCGATTTCTCTTGGGAGGGTGGTGGTAACCTCCCTCAAAATAGTTAAAAACCTATGAGAAGCTACCCTGTTAAGGAGCACCCAATTGGTTTAGTGGTTAGCGAGATAATTCGGTACAAACAAACAGACAGACACACAGACAGACCTTTTACTTTATTATAAGTATATCAAACTCATATCGGATGCGCCCCTAGTATCCAGGAGATCTAAATTCAAAGGGTTTATTTAAAGATATTTTAAAACTATTAAAAGAAATAAATCTAAAATAAAAAATGCCTTAAACCATCCCGGGATCTTAATGAAGCTTCCCACCAAAAAAGAATTCAATCAGTTCAGTATTTATTAATATCTTAAATTTCTTTATAATATAGGATTCTAAAAATCATACAGTTTCTTCTATTATATGTTTCAATATAGTTCAAAAATTACTTTTTAAATATTAGGAACTTTTGATGAACACTAATTTAATGTCTTTATTTTATTAAAGTATGTATACCTTAAAATAAAATAACTATAATAGGACTTTACTTATATACCGAATGATTATTTTATTTTTTTTTAAGGGGGGGGGGGAGGTTTGGGAAATAAAACTTTAAAGAAATCTTTGATTTTACTAATAGTAATGGATTTATTATAACTTGGATCTTACACAAGATTATCATGTACTCTAAAAAAACGATCTCACAGATCCATCCCCAACCAAATAAACCAACATTATCACTTGTAGAGTTACAGAACTAAATAATCAGAATATAAATGTATAAAAGTCTTTACAAAAAATTTAAGTAAATTTGTTGAAAAACTGCTAAAATACAGGATGATATTTAAGGACATACCTACATTATTAGTACTTGATTATAGAGATGCTCCGCTTGTACTTTTTTTGAATCAGTATGCCAAAAATCAGATTAATCGAATATTTATATCACATAAAAATTTGCAGTTAAAAAAAAAAAAAATTACCATCCTTAAAATGGACGCACGGACATTCTGGTAACGATTATAAAGTTGCTAAATACTACCTTACTACTACAGAAATCACTATGAAATCGATAGGACATTTCAAACCTGCCTAAATTGACAAAAAGAGCTAACCGATACGGACGGACGGAACGAACCTAATAATAGAAAAGAAAAACAGAACGATAAAGTTTCTGTAAATTCTATGTGTGAAAATCTGGTAAAACTGCACAAAGATGGGAAAATAGAATTCCTAGATTAACGAAAGGGTGGATAATTAGACTAGGGCAATTTTGTCCACATGAAGCGTAGCATCGTAGAAAGGGAGGATTTGATTTTTAACTATTAATTGTGTTTAATGAAGGGGATGATTTTGCTAATTATCACTTGGGATATACACATTTCTGTCGTCCATTGTCGTCTGCAATAATATAAAACTAAAATAAAATGTCATTATCAGAATTGCGTTAAAGCTGTAAGTTAATAGAGGGGCTCTGCTCTTAAGGAAGGCAAATTGTTGAAATAAATGTCTATTTCAAATACAAAGAAAGAGAGTTTTCTCAAAACCGTAGATGTAAATAAAATTTAAGGAGCCACAGTTATGGAATCTCGACGACAAAGATTTTTTTATCCAATCTTGACAAGTGAGGTATTTTTGGAAAGAGGAATATATAGAGAAAACGCCTATGAAAATTAGAAAATCCGCAGAAATCATATTTGCAAGTTATTTGCAAAAATCTGCAATGTTAATTTGCAAAATTAATTTCATGCCTTAAATGACTTATTTAAAAAGAAATTTTTTTATGAAATGTGTTTATTTATAAGTATAGAACATACTTAAGGCAACAAAAAAATTCTTTAGTGTTACTTCTTTCACCTTATATATGAAAAAAGCAGTTTCTCACATTTTATGATAAAACAAGGTATAGGAACAAAAAATATGTTTTTTCTTGATGCAAACACAATAATTGGCATAAAATCTATCATCCTAAATGTAAAAATCATATATAGAATCCTTTTTAGAGCAAAAATAGTGCAAAAAGTAACCAAGACATTTTTGCAAAGTATGAAAATCTAAAGAAAATAGTTCTTTTTGATTTTGATATACATATCAGATAAATGTATATAAAATTAGTGATCAAAAACTATAAAACAAGTTATAACTTTTTCAACCCTATCATTGATTAAAATGCACTTTTAGGTTTACTTATTACCAAAGTAGCACATAAAAACTCTTTTAATTAAGTTATTAATCAAAATAAATTCAAATCAACAATTAGGCATTTTTTATAATGCAGTAGACCATTTTGTAGTTGTTTTTTTGGCATTTATTTTGTTTATTTACATCATAAAAAGAGTTTTTATGCACTACTTCGGTAATTCTTAAACCTAAAAGTGCAATTTAATCAATGATAGTGTTGAAAAAACTTATAACATGTTTTATAGTTTTTAATCACTAATTTTATATACATTTATCTGATATGTATATCAAAAGCAAAAAGAACTATTTTCTTCAGATTTTCATACTTTGCAAAAATGTCTTGGTTACTTTTTGTACTATATTAGCTCTAAAAAGGATTCTATATCTGATTTTTACATTTAGGAAGATAGATTTTATGCCAGGTATTGTGTTTACATCAAGAAAAATCATATTTTTTTTGTTCCTATACCTTTTTTTATCATAAAATGTGAGAAACTGCTTTTTTCATATATAAGGTGAAAAAAGTAACACTAAAGAATTTTTTTTTGCCCTAAGTATGTTCTAAACTTATAAATAAACACATTTCATAAAAAGATTTTTTCTAAATAAGTCATTTAAGGCATGAAATTAATTTTGCAAAATAGCATAGCAGATTTTTGCAAATAACTTGCAAATATGATTTCTGCGGATTTTCTAATTTTCATAGGCGTTTTCTATATATATTCCTCTTTCCAAAAATACCTCACTTGTCAAGATTGGATAAAAAAATCTTTGTCGTCGAGATTCCATAACTGTGGAGCGAAGCTACCTTTAAGTTTTAAATGTTCGTATGTCTGTTCGCTTAGCCGTCTGACTGTCTCTCTGGAAAATTTCTCCGCTACTATTAAAGACGGGCTTCTGAAATTTCTTATGAAGATTTAATTTTAAAAATCGCACCTACCCTATAACTCACTTTGTCCGTCTGTCTGTCTGTACCTAGTCATATGCATAAACCCTTAATCGCGCTTTTGGCTACTTGTAATAAAAGCTTCATTGTGAGAACCCCCCCCCCCCAAGAAAAAAATGGTAATTACATAAAACAGTAGGCTATGGGGGATGAATGAGACAATATGCAGGGATCTAAAGGGATAAGACAATAGCTAAAAAATTTATGTATTTCCCCAATGATGATACACAAAATTACAAAATTCTGTAGATTACAATTAATGGATGAAACTTTTGGACACTCAATGAACCAACCAATCAAAATTCAATATTAAGCTAACGTTATTACTAAATTTATTATAAAACAATGTCCCCTCCTTCCCTGGGTAGAATGAGATAAATATGTGAATGTTATTTTTTTGTCATTCATGATTGCAAGTAGCGCAGCTACTATATAGCTAGGGTCTGTCTATACGTCCGTCTGATATAGACAATTACTTCATATTTTATAATAAGAAAATCTTTTGAAGTTGCTCAAATTCTCTGATCTAAAATCCTGTTGATTCATTTTTTGACAATACATGTGTCTTAACCTCTTTTCGAGGAAGCTTTGTGTTAATCAAGATCAAAATTAATTCCTTATTCATTATCACAAATTAAGCGCAAATGTCGTCTTCTTTGACTTTCCTTTTCTAAAGAGACGCGGCATGGATTGTTTATATTTTGATGCGTCCACGTTCGTTACTTTTGAATGATATGTGAGTGTGTGAAGATTTCGGAGAACAAAGTTGGGCCTATCATTGGTCTCATAGTGCGTGAACGACCCTAGTATACCAGGGGCTTGAAACCATAAGAACTTCAGGTAGAATTTGTTAATTTTATTTAAATGAGTGGCGTATAGGACGATTTTATTAAGTGTAAAAGGCTTTAGCCAGCTAAACATGAAACTTTATTATGATTAATTATTATGTTTTAGTAATTTTTTATGTGCTTGTATTTTTGCATTTAACAATGATTTATTAAACCAAATAATTTTCCTTTAAAGCCAAAGTTTCCAAAGATTCTTAACCGTAGAAAAAAATGATTTTAAAAAGCAAATAAGATTACATGGTTATAAAAACTGGAATTTTGTATTAATTGATTTTGTAATTTCAGGACTTTGAAATAGTTGCCTCAATAAATCTATAATCAAACCTGCTGTTGAAACTTGATGGTTCCTGGTATTGGGGGTTTGTGTGTACGTCAACAAGATCTCTAGAACTTCCCGCTAATTCGGAAGTCACACTCAACCAAAGTGTCATGGTTGAGACAATTTCAAAGTATCTGAAGAATAGGCGTTAGCATTCTTCAAGAGATCAATAGCATCCAGTGATTATTGATGCAATAAACTGTGACAATTTTTTCTGTGAAATAAGTACCTAGTGAATCAATATGCCACTAACCAAAAAGCAGAAAATTGAGCGAGCTATCGCTATTGGCAGTGAAAGGCTAGAAGTGTTTGATGAACAGTTAAAAGTGTTTTATGACAATCTAAAAGCCTGCCAAAGTTTTAGTTCATGTGAAAATGTGAATTTAAAATCAATTCGTGACATTTTTAGTGAGGTCAAGGACCAATTTGACCTAATAAAAAGTCTAAAACCTGCCGTGGAGACTAGTGAGTTGCGCGAGTTCAAGCGTGATTTGGATGAAGCTAGTGAACAGAAAACTGTTGCAGATAAAGTTTATGCATCGTTGGAGCAGTGTACGAAAATTCTGCACTGGCTTGACAATGATTCAGACGACGCGAGGTCAAGCACTGTCGCCAGGAACCTCGACGTCATTGAGAAGGTGAGGATGGACATGGGAGTGCTTAAAATTTCCATGGAGTTGCGCCAAGAAGTACGTGATATGTACCGAAGGCTTAGAGAGATGGAACGTCGTTCATCTAACTTGGATGAGAGTGGGACACCTGCCATACTCTCCAGAAGTATGTCTGCCGTGGATATTCGGAGTTCCAACCCGCAGTATTGGCGCTGGGACAACAGTTTGTTGCCGTCCTTTGACGGTACTGACACGGATTACTCCAACTTTAAACAGGTCTTTAAAGATCTATGCGCTGGTTACGGATTTTCTGACCAGAGGTTAAGTCTGATGTTGTGTATGGAGAAGGTGATAACCAACCCGGAGCTACGCAAGCAAGTGTCAGCGATTAGAGTTCACAATGAACAATGGTTGTTTTTGGATCAGATGTTTGTATCAAACACCCGCTGGTTCATGAAGATTTTAACTAAGCTGAACAAGATGAAACCTGTGGATAAACCTGTGGATGTGGTTAGTGCAATTGCTACCTTCAAGAGCACCATGCAGGAAGTAGAAGCCATCGTTGGTTCTGAAGCTAAGGATTACCACAGCCTAACTCTTATTCATATTTTCAAAGACAAATGCCCTGAGAGAGAAAATTATGATGGAGCTAGGTAGCATGAACCAACCAGACATCAAGAAGATTGTGGAACTGCTGGAGAGGACAAGGGGAGCAATGTTGGCTGGTGATATGTCCTATGACACTAGCGCCGGCAAGAGAAATCGTGACAGAGCTGCCGCCGCGCAAGTATCTGGCCGCAGCGACAATAAGAATGGAAAGGCTGGAAAGGACAAGACTTCCAAGTGGAACAGTACGTGTCCTGTTGAAAGCTGCAAGGAGAAACATCTGATTTTCCGTTGCCTCACGTTTAAGAAGATGGATGTGGTTGACCGAAAAAAAGTTGTCCAGCAGAAGAAGTTGTGTGAACTCTGCCTGTGTGACGGCCATGCTGCTGACAAGTGTAATAAATCGGATAAGCTTGGTGTTTGTGGCACCAATAATTGCGACAGATATCATAGCCGGTTGATCCATGAGTCTAGTGCTGGTGTGAATACAGTCTACCTGGCGGCGGCACCTGCCACGCCACCGTCATGTTTGACTCCGGTGCAAATTTGCCACTTGTGTCTGAGAAGTTATCCAACAAGTTGAAGCTGAAATCTACCGGCAGATATACAACTATTTCTGTGGCTGACGGCAGTGAGACTTCCTGCCGCAATGTTGTGTTTTATCTGAAGGATAGGGACGGTAATTTGAGGGAGTTTGAGGCAGCTGTCATGCCTACCCTCGGCGGGGCCAACGAGATGCGCTCGGTCCACCCCGAAACTGCCGCCGAAATATTTAAGATGCCGCCAGAAAGATTTACATATATTAGTGGAGGCTTAGATATCATCATTGGAAATACACATCCTGACGTGTTTCCATCAACCTACCAGAAAGTGGGCCAGTCTATGTTGTGGCGAACCATTTTTGGTAGTGGTTTTATCTGTACAAGTGCTGACGGTGGAGCTGGTGACCAAAAATCGGCATATAAAGCTGTCAGTGTTAGTGGAGGCATCTTGCCAGACTTTTTGACGTCTGAATCGTTTGGCGTACAGCCGCAGGCACTTTGTCCTGGATGTACTGCCTGTCAAGAGTGCAAGGCTATGGCCGACGGCACTACCTGGGACCAGCGTGAGAGGCAGAGAATAATTGAGGCAGGTTTAACACTAGACTTGCAATCCAACAAGTGGACAGGTCAATATGCTTACATTGAAGATCCTCACACTTTGCCCTACAATGAGAGTTTAGCCCGCAAAATTGCTGAAAAGGATCGTGCCAGGATGGTCAAGGAGGGTACCTATGATATGTATGTGCAGGTATTCAATGACGCCATCTCCAGAGGCGTTTTTCAAAAAGCAACGCCTGAAGAATTGAAGTATGAAGGGCCCAAGTCTTGTTCATCAATAGTGGTTGCTTTCAAGGAGGATTCAAGCTCAACACCCATGAGATTGTGTGCAAATAGTTCTCTGACGTTCAAGGGTACCAGTTTTAATCACATAATGCTGGGAGGTCCACCGCCAATGCAGAAGATTTTTTATCATTTGTTGCTGTTCCGCGGTTATAAGGTTGGTTTAACCGCGGACATTTCCAAGTTTTATAACTCCATCCTGGCCACAGAGTTCGACAGCCAGATGAAGAGAGTTTTATTTTCCCCGATGCCAGACGGTCCACTTGAAATTTACCTGACTAATGTGGTGAATTTTGGCGAGTTGGCTGCTGGGAATCTGGCAGTTACAGCCCTGAAGTTGATGTCCCGCCTGTTCGGCGGAAAGAGTGAAGCAGAGGTCAAGGAGATGTATGGAGAGGGACAGATAAATGGTAGTGATATTGTTGCAAAACCTGAATTATGGAAGGAGCCAGAAATACCTACCTACCCCGAGGAAGATTTCAAGTTACCTCAGATTCCAGTTGCAGTCAAGCTTGAGAAGCACAGCTTCATAAATGATGTCATTTCGGGGGCAGGATCTGTGCCAGAAGCCAAGGAGATGATGAAAGAAGCCGACAGAATTATCAGCAAAGGTAGTTTTTCCTTCAAACAAGTCATTTATTCTGGTGATGATTGCCAGCCAACCAAGGTTCTTGGGCTGATATGGAAGCCAGCCACTGATGTGTTATCCATCGCCACAAGAGTCAACCAAGATGGTAAAGTCAAGGGAAAGAAGGTGAAAGAGGATGCTGATTTGTACAACCTCCAGGACGCCTTGGATGAGAATCTGACAAAGAAGATGGTCCACAGGTTCGCCGCCCAGACCTTCAACCCGCTCGGGCTTTGCAGCCCTATCCTGTTGAGAATTAAACTTGTCCTGCGGAAAACATGTTTGCTGAATTTGGGCTGGCAAGATTTCATTCCAAAAAGTCTACGGGATGAACTTGTTAAGTCGCTGGAGGACAGAGCTGAGGTCGCTAAATTGGAGTTTGACCGTTGTGGGGTCTCGGAGGAACCAACTGGCCTTCCATCCTTGATGATGTTTTCGGATGGGTCATCAGAGGCATATGCATGTATGGCATATTTGAGGTGCCCAACTAGGCAAGGGTTTGAAACGTTCCTGCTAGCCACCAAGTCAAGAGTTGCGCCGGTCAAGACTGAATCAATTCCACGCCTTGAATTGATGGGTTGCCAGATGTCCACCAGGTTGTCAAAGTCCATCAGAGATGCCCTGCCCTTTGATGTTATCAGAGTGATGTACTTTACTGATTCATCGTGTGTTTTATCACAAATTGTTTCCAACAGTGCCATGTTGAACACATTTAATTCTCATCGCATTGGAGAAATCCAATCTGCAACCAACAAGGATGACTGGAGGTGGGTCCCTGGGACACACAATGTTGTAGATTTGGGCACCAGAAGCACCTGCAAGGTATCAGATTTAGGTCCAGGTTCCAGGTACAGATTGGGCCCAGAATGGTTGCGCCAGGATGAAAGTGCGTGGCCGGTGAAAACTGCCGAGCAAGTCAAGCAGGATTTACCACCGGAGGAGTTAAATACCAAGATGGTTAAGTTGTGTTCGATGAAAGTTACCGGAGAAGCCGCTGAAGATGTCTTTAGGTTCAAGCACAGGAGGTCATTCGGACAGGCCAAGCGTATTATGGCAGCTGTCCTGCAAGTGTCGAATACCTGGTTGAAGAAGCTGAAGAGCAGACAAGAAGGCAAGACTACAGCCGCTGGTAGTCATGTAGCAGCCGCAGATTCTGTGTACAAGCCGTCTTTGTACAATTTTATGGCGGCGGCGGAACTTTTCATTGTGTCATGTAGCCAACAGGATGAGTGGACAAATGACGCTAAAGGCAATTATTCGTCATTGAATCCATTGGTGCATGAAGTATCCTTGACCTGGCCTGTCGTTGGTCCCGGAGGTAAATATGTGACCAGGGAGATGCGTATTCTGAAAATGGTTGGTCGTGGCGAGCCCGTCATTGACGCCATTACTGGTGGCCGTAAAATGCTATTTGAAGACATGCCAGGTTTAGTAATTTTGGAGCCTGGTAATTGGTTAGCTTCTGTCATTATGAGAGAAGCGCATGTTGAGCTTCATTCTGGTGTCCGTGGAACTTTAGCTGAGAGCCGCCGTTCGTGCTGGATTGTGAAGGCAAGGAGGTTGTCCATCATGGAGGTTAAGAAGTGTTGGCCCTGCAGTGTTGAGAGGGCCAAGGAATGTCGTACAACCATGAAGGATGTGTTACCTGACAAGTTGGTTCCGAGCAGGCCATTTGAAGCTGTGCAAGTTGACCTTATGGGTCCGCTGGTTACGAGGAGATCTGCCGCAAAAACGAGGAGTCAGACAGCAACGAAGAAGGTGTGGGTGTTCGTGGTAGTCTGCAGGTTCTCGGGGGTGCTGTGGTTGGATGCCTTGGAGAAGTATGATACCAGCAGTATCCTGTTGTCCCTGCGCAAGTTGGAGGCTGTTCATTGTCTGCCGAAGGTTATAGTAAGCGACATGGACACACAATTGTCTGCTGCTCGCAAGGTTTTAGAGCAGAAGTTGGGCAGCCAGGTAGAGTTTTCTTGGTCCCAGATTCCGGCCCGAGCCCACCATTTTATTGGGCAAGCTGAGAAAATGGTGGGATTAACCAAGAAATTGCTGTCCAAGAAGTTGGTGAATAGTTCTGTTAATTTTAATGAGCTCCTGGTGCTGTTGGCAGAGGTTAGCAAGTTAATGAATAGCAGACCATTGACGATAGAAGCTGCGAATGACGTGGAGAATTGGCGGCTGATTACCCCTGGCCAGCTGCTGGGAAATGTAGACCGCCAGCCGTTGTGCAATGTGGCGATGAAACCTGAGGACCAAATTTCCTCCAGGTTGAAGTTGTTAGAAGATTTGTCTGCCCAGTTTTGGACTTCCTACCGCCAGGAGATTTTGCCGAAGATTTTAAGGATGTCCAAGTGGAAAGATGAAATGGCGGAGCCGCTAGCTGACGGAGATATAGTGCTGGTTACGAGTACCAATCCGCTGATGAGATGTTTGCGGATGGGCCGTGTGACGAGGATTGAGGATGGGAGAAAGACTGCAAGAGTCTTGTTCAGGCTGACAGATAAATCTCCCCTGGAAGAACATGCTGTATCAGTCAGGCAGTTATTAAAAATTATGATTAATAATTGATTCTTATTTTATGGAAACTGAGATTTTTTTTAGTAAAATAAAAGCCACATTTTCATATGCCTATTTTTATGCCTAAAATAAGAATCAAGCGAAATGCGATTAATTTTTATTCTATTTCATATGCTCAAATTTAATTTTATTGAGTTTAATTTCTTTCCAAAAGTACAATTCATTATAAAACTTACCTGAAAAGTTTACCAAAAAAGAATAAATGTGTCGAGGTTGCGTGATTCGATATTTATTCTAAGAAAAAAATCAAGTATTTTTTTAGCAGATTTTTTAAAAATTACATATGAATTTCAATCAAGTAAAACATTTTTATTCAGATCAAGGAATGATTGAAAATTCATATTTAAAGTTTCATTTTTTACAAAGAAAAATTGGTATTTTTTTCATAATTTTGATGAAAATTCTAACAAAGATATTATTATTATTTTGCTATTATCTAAGTATTGAAAAGTTTTATTGTTGATTAAGATAGTTACAGTTCTTATTCATTAAGTTTGAAAAACTTTCTGCCCAAGGATTTTGAAATATTTTTTCTTACTACTCTTTTTGATGCTTAACAAATTTAGTTTTAAGTACCTATAAATCTTAATTTTCTTGTCTAAGATTTATTTCGTTTTATATTTTACCATTATTTGTTTACATTTCATCCTGATTTCGTAGGTACTTATTGATTTATTAATAATGATTTATTACCTATTGATTATGAAATGATTATTAATTAGTATAAGTTGTTATATTTACAACATCATGATTAATAGAATTATCCATTTTAGGATTTGTGTATGTGATCTTGTGAGTGTCATGTGCCTGGAATATTGTATGGTACAAACCAATCCCCATCCTTCTATCCTAAAATGTGAGGTATTATGAGTCCTAGTGAGGAGTATAATATTGTGTATGCATTTCACGGGGTTTCATTTAGTTAGGAGCAAAAATTGTCATGTTTTTCGGGATGTGGCCATTCTCATGTGATTATGGTGAGTTGAGTTTAGTGAGAAATGTTGCTAGTGCTCAGCGCAAAAAACCTTGAATCTCGTTAAGGAAGTTAATTTGACTTTCAAACGGGGGGTGTGTCTTAACCTCTTTTCGAGGAAGCTTTGTGTTTATCAAGATCGAAATTAATTCCTTATTCATTATCCCAAATTAAGCGCAAATGTCGTCTTGTTTGACTTTCCTTTTCTAAAGAGACGCGGCATGGATTGTTTATATTTTGATGCGTCCACGTTTGTTACTTTTGAATGATATGTGAGTGTGTGAAGATTTCGGAGAACAAAGTTGGGCCTATCATTGGTCTCATAGTGCGTGAACGACCCTAGTATACCAGGGGCTTGAAACCATAAGAACTTCAGGTAGAATTTGTTAATTTTATTTAAATGAGTGGCGTATAGGACGATTTTATTAAGTGTAAAAGGCTTTAGCCAGCTAAACATGAAACTTTATTATGATTAATTATTATGTTTTAGTAATTTTTTATGTGCTTGTATTTTTGCATTTAACAATGATTTATTAAACCAAATAATTTTCCTTTAAAGCCAAAGTTTCCAAAGATTCTTAACCGTAGAAAAAAATGATTTTAAAAAGCAAATAAGATTACGTGGTTATAAAAACTGGAATTTTGTATTAATTGATTTTGTAATTTCAGGACTTTGAAATAGTTGCCTCAATAAATCTATAATCAAACCTGCTGTTGAAACTTGATGGTTCCTGGTATTGGGGGTTTGTGTGTACGTCAACAAGATCTCTAGAACTTCCCGCTAATTCGGAAGTCACACTCAACCAAAGTGTCATGGTTGAGACAACATGACAAAATTATTTTGATATAATTTTTAAAATCATAATTATCCAAAAATTTTCGTTTTGCTTACTGTAATAAACTTTACTGTTAATATTTCAGGGAATAAATAGTTAACGCAAAATTGATTTTGAAAGTTTCTTAGATTTTAAGTAACATATCAGTAATTTATAATCTTAAGAATTAAATAAAGACAAAATCTCAATGAATTATTTTTATAAAGGGGAAATTATAGAAATAACTTTTTTTCTCTTTCCTTTTCTTTCTCTCTCTCTTTCTTTCTTCTCTTTCTCTCTTATAACCTTCCCCTTTCCTCCTATCTTGTAAAAAAAATTACTCAAGTAAAGTAATTTATTCAACTAAAGAACAAATATTTCCATAAGAAGCGGAGCATTAACTTAAAAGCCAGGGATCTAAAGGGATAAGACAACGGCTGATAAATTGTTATACATTCCCAATGATAAACGTTTGAAGACTCAATTTAACCAATCAAATTTCACTGAAGTCCCTAAAGTTGTTAAGCCAACGAATAAGAAAACGTTATTTTATGACTTTTGGGGAGTAGTGTAATAAACAGCTCATTGTCCCCTCTCTCTCTACTTTTAAATTATGGACCTACCACATGTAGTAAAGATAAAATACTATTACAAAATTCGGATGGAAGGACGTAAAAATAAAACCTAATTATAGAGTAGCTTCAAAATACCTCAAATAGACAGATAGATAGATAAATACAATTATTAGGGTGAGTGGATAAAGGGTAATTAAGTAGGGTTAAAAGGATATACAAAAAAATATAATATAATTTGCTGAATATTTTTTAAAGTCAGGTTTTAGGTTATTTTCTGAAGGGTTTCTTTATCTATGTAAAAATTCAGCCAAGATTTATAAACATTATATCATTTTAGGTAAATTTAAAAATTGTACATGTTAGGTTAGGTTAAGTGACGCTATCACATGAAGTACCATCTTGAGTACTGATAACCCCCACCTTATTTTGAAACAAATTGAAAATAATAGTTTTTATTTGTCTGTACTTAAGGAAAGATTAGGTTAGGCTATATTCTGGATTACCCCGCAGGTGTAGGTCCCGCAGGGTTAGGGCACCTGCAAGGGTAAAGCATAAAAAAAACTTACACCCCCCCCCCACTTATTTCCAATTTTTTACAAAGTTAAAAAAAAAGTTGTAAGAAACATTAATCTCAAAAAATTCACTAATTTAATTATCCTTTAATTTCATATAATTTATGTCTTGAAAAAGTTTTAATTGTAATTTCTAGAATTTAAGAATTTTATTGGGGAAAATTTGTCTTTTTGCTGTTATTTCATCAAAATAAGACTGTAGTAATAATTGGTAATTATTAGAATAGCATTATATAATACATTCTAGATGGACAGTTTACCTCATATCGCATGTGGACCACAGACAAAATTTAAAAAACTCCATTCCACCCCAAGGGCTAAAAAAATATATTCTTTATCAAAATCATCCATATTGAGGGTTTCAATGGTCCAAAAACTGGATTGATTGAGAGAATTTTGTTTATAATGTTGAGTAAATATATTAATTAATCAGTAACCTAAATGAAAACTTAATTGTATTTTTAATGTTTCATTTGAGTTACCTATTAGGGACGTTCAAGGGGGGGGAGGCATAAGGGTGATTACACCACCCCCCCCCCCCCACCCCCAAAATTTTTATTTTTAATTTCTATCTCCCCCCCCCCCCAAGAAAAAGCTTGGACATCCTTGCCTCTAAGATATAAAGATTACCCACCCCCCCCCAAAAAAAAAAAAAGCTTGGACGTCCTTGCTACCTATGTATATAATAATCCTTTTTACTTAAAATCTTTATCTAAATTTTATTCCAAACTATTTCTTCATGAATGTATGAAAATATTTATTGAATTCTTTATTGACATATTGCAGGAGTAAGAAAAAAAACTTAATTTAATTTATATTTACCAGTGGCTTCGCCCCTAGCCTCTAGGGGCTTCGCCCCATGAATTCATGGGAAGTCACCCCTCCTATATATGTATAGTTTTTCTTAAAGATATAGAGATATTTTCAAAAAATTATCCTTTACAAAATGATAAAATTAAACCCAGGTTTAGCTTCAGACGGACAGACAGACAGATAGCCAGACAAAAAGAAAGAAAGAAAGACAGACAGACAGACAGATAGCTAGACAAAAAGAAAGAAAGAAAGACAGACAGACAGACAGATAGCTAGACAAAAAGAAAGAAAGAAAGACAGACAGACAGATAGCTAGACAAAAAGAAAGAAAGAAAGACAGACAGACATCGTTCTACTAAAGCTATTGCCATAAATTTTGTATAAAAATTACTCTAATAAAAAGTGTATTGAATAAGTATAAATGAGCGTCTATTAAGCTAAATACAGCTCAGGGCTAAAAAAGCATTTTCCTACCCATCTATCTATCTATCTGTCTAACTTTCTTTATTATAGGATCAGGAATAAATAGAAAAGTAGATTTTTGGGGTAATATTTACTCTACCCTTATCTGAAAGTTCTAACTATACATGCAATATAGGTAACTTTACAAAGTGTCTGAAAAATGAGCCAGGTGATGTCATAAAAGTGAGGGATTATCCATCTCATTTTTTAGGGGTTTTCTTTCCCTCTTCTTTATTCTCCCCCGTTTTTATGACGTCACATGGCTGATTTTTTAGATGCTTTGTAAAGGTACGCATTAAAGAGTTCAATTGTTCATGCTCCTAACATAACAGATGTAAAAACTATATTTAAGTTATGACGTAGTTTAGACTATATAGCAATTCAAAAATCGTTTTATTTTTTTCAAAAAGTCATCCTTAATTTCATGAGAAAGCTTAATACCGCTTAGGGCTAAGAATTTTGATATCTTACTTTACAGAATTATTTATGACTTTAATAGCTGCTAAAGTGTGCCAGCTATCTATACATCTATCTATCTATCTATTTATCTATCTATCTATCTATCTATCTATTAATTATTTATCTATCTAACATTTTTACATTTTTATAAAATCAAAGTCGATGAAATTCTTAAAGACTAGCTCTAAAAATAGTATATAAGCAATTCAAGAAAGTTTCATAAAAATTATAAAATTCTTAATATATGCACACAAAAAAACGACAATTTTTATCTGACTCTTATTTTTAAAAGCGAAGCTTTTCTATAATTAGGGTCGGTCCGTCGGTCCGTCCGTCCGTACGTCCGTCCGTCCGTCCGTCCGTCCGTCCGTACGTCCGTCCGAGATAGTTAGCTTTTATTCGTTAATTTAAGCATGTTAGAATTGTCCTATCGATTTCAAACTTTGCATGGTGATTTCTGTAGTAGTTAGGTACGATTTAGAAAGTGTAGCAACTCTATAATCATTACCCAAATGTCCGTACGTCCATTTTAAACATGTTGATTTTTTTACTTTTTTAAATAGCTTTTATTCGTTAATTTAAGCATGTTAGAATTGTCCTATCGATTTCAAATTTTGCATGGTAATTCCTGTAATAGTTAGGTACGATTTAGAAAGCGTAGCAACTCTATAATCATTACCAGAATGTCCGTACGTCCATTTTAAACATGTTGATTTTTCTACTTTTTTAACAACGAATTTTTATATGATCTAATTATCCGTTTGATCTGATATTTGGTATATTGATTCCTGGGACAACAAAGAACAATATTTTAAGCGAAGCATTTCTATAATCAAGCCCTAAAGATGTCAGTATGTCCATAAACATTATCCTGTATCAAGCAGTTTTTCAACAAATTTACTTACAATTTTGCTTCGAATGTTATACTTTTATATTCTGATTATTTAGTTCAGACACTATACAAGTATTAATGTCCGTTTGTCCTACCGTTTCAGTGCTTCGCTTTTATGGATGTTGTCATCCTTGTTCAAACCGCACTTTCCTAATAAAAAAACTTTTAAAAGATGGAGCAAGCAAAAATTAACAACACCGAACGGGTTATAAACCCGGAACAAACACATTATGCAAATCTGATAATTCAAAATAGCAGCTTTATTATTCATTTAGGATGATTTTACAATAAATATGAAATTTAGATGCCTCTTTTGGTTACAAAATTCCACTGTTATCTTTTAATTAATCAGCACCAATAAACCACAAGATCTCAAAAACAGCATTTGGGGGAAATACTGGTGAACAAACATATTATGCAAATCCAAAACAAAGCAAAAAAAAAGGTTTATTGGCACTTTTCTCCTCTTTTAAAGATTGATTATGATAAAATAATAATTTTTTAAGGGATTTATGCATTAATTATTATGAAATATAGTATAAGGTAGAAATTAATGATTTTTCTAAATAAGAAATGTTTGAAAAAAATAAATTCGATCCCTATCACTTTAGAGGACAGCTGCTTACCCCCAGTGGATGGACGAACCTAAATACATGTTAAAGATAAAAATTATCCTGAAAATTATACAAAAATGTTTTTTGGTGTGTTGAAATAATCTATTTTAAAATCTTGATTTTGAGGATGATGACCTTTAAGATGCCCCTATTGGCGGTGATGGTAAGCCAAATGTTATCAAAGTGCATGTCCATGATGACAACTTATATATTAAAATATGATCCAATTTTTGTAGTTATAGCATCCTCCAGCCCAGCATTATTAAACAAGAAAAGAATTGCAATTTTATTTACTTCAATTCATAAGGTGAATACTGTAGTTTTTAGAAGATGGTTATATTTCTTGTCGGAAGGCTCCATTGGAGGCTGCTATGACTACAAAAAATGTTACATAGGTTAATAGACAAGTTGTTGTAATGGGCATGTACTTAGATAACATTTGGCTCACCATCACCACCAACAGGAGCATCTGAAAGGTCATCATCCTCAAAATCAAGGTTTTAAAATGAATTTTTTTAACACATAAAAAAACATTTTTGTATACTTTTCGGGGTATCTACATTTCATATTTATTGTAAAATCATCCTAAATGAATAATAAAGCTGCTATTTTGAAAATTCAGATTTGCATAATATGTTTGTTCGGGGTTTACAATCCTTATAATAATGTAACAGGATATCTGTTTGTCTGTCTGTCTGTTTGTACCGAAGAATCTTGCTAACCGTTGAACCGTTATGGTTCTCCTTTATCTATGAGAAGCTAGCTTCTCATAGGTCCCGGAAAGGTTTATAACTATTTTGGGGGAGGGTAACACCGTCCCCCCAAGAGAATCGCCCCAAGAAAAAAATTACCCCCCCCCAAAAAAAAATTACTTTAAAATCTAAAAAAAAATTTGGGTCATAAAATTTAACTCACCACTCCTCAAGTGCCTCTAGAGGCCTCTAGGGGGCGTAGCCGCTAGAATTTGATCTAATGTTATACTTTTACGGCTTCAGTTACTTCGTTTTGGAAATAATCGTCTTAGTTAACTGCATAATTATGGTAAATAAATATGCTTAAACTACATACATAAGTAGGGATCTTAAGGGATAAGACAATGGACGATAAATAAATGTACATCCCCAATGATTATAAACAAAATGGATGAAAATTTTTAGTTGAAAAGTTTTAAAATTGTTAGTTTGAACCAACCAATCAAGATGAAAAATGGGAACCCAACATTATTGAGAGATCAACTTTGGGTACCAGTGTAATTTACAGCCCAATGTCCCCACCCTCCCTGATCATAACATGTTATGCAAAGTGTTAAAGGTAAACACCCAAAAATTAGATGAACTGAAATTTAATTTCCGAATGTTGTGTACACAGTTTCCTCGGTGTTTCCTCATTCTATTTTAATATTTGCTACTAGCTAAAAAAGCTTCAAAATTCCAAACTTTCAAAATTTAGATTTTTTGGAAGTTTGAAGCCTTTTTAGCTAGTAGTAGATATTGAGATATGATGAGGAAACACCAAGGAAACTGTGTACATATTCGGAAATTAAAATCCAAACATCCAAAAATTAGCGACATGCCCAACAAGGATAATTCACTGCAAAGTTGGGAAAATAAAGGATTCATAAATCCAAAAGTAGTTTCAATTTACCTAAAGAAAATAAAAATTTCAATGATTTTTTTAGTTAGGCTTTTTACTTTTAGTGGTTGTCAATTACTTAACTTTAATTGTTAATTAAGACATGGTAAAACCGTCCTATAAATTTTAAACGTTGTATGGTGATCCTTGTAACAATGAGGTACAAAAAAATACAAAAGTAACTTTTGTATCCTTAAAGAAAATGTTAGAATTTCTATTTACTTTTAGGTTTTGTCTATATTTTTGTAAGGGATTGTTTATTATGCATGGAATGGTAGAATCGTCCAGTTGATTTTAAACCTAGAATGACGGTTTTCGTAAATCGTAGCAACTGTATAATCATTACCTGAAATTCCGTATGATCATTTTGAACAAGGACGTCTAAGCTTACTACAGGGCTAGGAAAATACAAGATACTTTAGTATACATGTATAAGGAAACTTTAAATTTCAATATTTATTTCAGTTTGGCTTTTTTACTTACAGTACAGTTTTAATTGTAAATAATTATAGCGTGATATAATAGTCCTATTGATGTTACATGTTGATGTTACATGTTGATCCTTGTAACAATGAGGTACATAACACAAATCGTAGCAACTCTATAATCATTATCAGAGATTCCGTATGATCATTTAGAACAAGCTTTTTAGTTTATTTTTTTTGTATGGGGGGGGGGGGGAGCGGGGTAATCTAATTTACTTCCCATAATTTTGAGGATGAATAAGGTAAACCAAATTAAATGATTTTTTTTATTGGCGAATCCTTAGACGATAATCTTAGACACTTGATTCAAATGAACAGGGATTATAAGGGATAAGACAATGAGCGATAACTGATATACATCCAAAAATATGATATGCAACATTATCCCTTTTATGTAATGTATTTATTGGCTGAAAAGTTTGAACACTACTGGTTTGGAACAAACAAATCAAAATTCAATAAAAGTACCCAAAGTTTTTTAGACCGAGATTGTTATAAAACTTTGGGTTCCAATGCAATTTACAGTCCAATGTCGACTTGACAAATCAGGGAACCAATCCAAATTTAGATAAAAACTCACCAAAAGAAAAAAACTAATTATAGAGTTGCTCCATACTGAAAATTAGTTTTATAATACAATGTTCTCAAATGATTTTAGAACAACCTTTTTAATCAATTTTAAAAAATCTTCTCCTTTTTCATTACCGTATATGGAGTAAAAAAAAGAGTATTAATGCGTCGAGTTTTAGGAAATAAATTCTAGGTGTTTTTAGTAGCAAAGCTACTCTATATAATTTACTTGCTCCGTTGGTCTGTTAGTCATGCTTTTCTAAAGGTTTTTTAATTTTTATAATATGTCTTATTTTCCCTCTGATTTATCATTCAAATATTTAAAACTTATACAATTTTTTATGTTATTTTCAACATCTAATGTAATAAAAACAATGAAAAAATTAAACATTAAAATTTTTTTGAAATTAAACCCTATTTATATTTTGAGAAATATGCAGAATTTTTTATCTATTGATCTATAATTTCTTTAACCGAAAAAAGAATCTGTTAAAATAATTAGAGCTCAAACGTTTTAGCAAATATTTTTTTTTACATATTTATTAGTTTAAGGAATCCTAAGGTTTAAAACAATGGTTAGCAAGGATGACAACATCCATAAAGGCGATGTTCTGAAATGGAAGGACAAACGAATATTAACACTTGTGGAGTATCAGAACTGAATAAGCAGAATATTAATGCATAAGTCCAAACAAAATTGTACGTAAATTTATTTCAAAACTGATTTAATACATAATACTTTTTAAGAACATACTTACAATTTTAGGATCATAGATATGCTTCGCTTTAAACATTGTACCTTGTTTTAAAAGGAATCAGTACTTAAAAAATCAGATGAATCGTATAATTTTAACATAAAAAATTTGCTGACAGAAAAGTAAAAGAAATCAGCATGTTTAAAATGAACGTACGGACTTGCAAAGTTTAAAATCGATTGGTCAATTCTAACCTGTGTAAATTGACGAAAAGAGCTAACCGTTATGGACGTAAGGACGGACGGACAGCATCTGATTATAGAAAAGCTTCGCTTCTAAAAATTATTTTAAAAAGTTATGTTGTTAGTTAAAAAGATTAGACACTGTTAGTTTTAACCAACCAATCAGGATTTGTAAGACCTTGATTTGCTAATTTGTAATATTGTCTGTAATGTAAAAACATACTCTCTGAATAATTAGTAATTATCTAACAGGTTAGCTGAATTTGAGTTTCCCATTGTGTACATAGTTTCCCCATCCTATCTCAATATTTACTACTAGCTAAAAAAGCTTCAAACTTCCCTAAAAAAATAAAATTTTGAATGTATAATGTAGAAATCGTTTGTACATTATATCGCATTTCCCTTTGACCGGAGTAGCTGAAAAAGGGTTTTGCAATATTTGGGTTATCTTCTGTACAACTTCGGAAATTAGGGAAGAAATAGACAATCAATTTTCAGTTGATCATCTAACAACCATGGCGTATAATACCCAAAATTGTTACACATTTTTTTTAAAGCGAAGATTTTCATTGTTTAAGCTCAGTCCGTCCGTACGTCCGAAACGGTTAGGTAACTGCTCTTTTCGTTGATTTAGACATGTTAGTATTGTCCTATCGATTTCAAACTTTGCATAATGATTCCCATAACAGTTAGGTATGATTTAGACAGCATATATTTTGATTATTCACTTGTCCTACCGTTTCAGAGCTTGATTCTCTATAGAATATGTTAAGTTTTAAAATCATGTTTTTTTACGCATCTGAAATGGTTTTTTTATGGTTAGGTTATGTGAGGTTTCTGATTAGGAGTTCTACAGGGATATTAATTGTTAATTGATAGCCCCGAAAATATTGATATATAGTGCATTTTCAAGAAACTTAGGGAGGGAGGGGACAATAGACTGAAAATCAAACTTGTCTCCAAATACATCAACACTATTTATCATTCTTTGGCTATCAACTTTTAATACTTTAATCAATTAATGATTTGTTGGTATAAACTTACAGGGTCCAAACTTTCCCACAAATATTTTACAAAAGGTGTAATTTTATCTATTATAATTGGGAGGGGCATGTATTAATTGATCATCCATTGTCTTATCCCTGTAGTCATTATTTAAAATTTTCATAATCATGTTTTAAGAAATAATTGGACTAAAAAATCTACCAACGGATATTCAAAGTATTAAATCTGAAAAGAAAAAAAAAGATAATAAGAGAATGAAAGAAATAGAGAAAGAGAAAAAGAGAGAGAAAGAGATTAAGGGAGAGAGAGATTGATAGAAATATATAGAGAGAATGAAAGAAAGAGCGATAGAGACAGTGAAAGAGATAGACAGACAGGGGAAGGGAAATAGAAGAAAAGAAAGCAAGAGAGAGAGAGAGAAAGAAATTAGAAAGAATGTGAGAGAAATAGATAGAGATAGAGAGAGACAGAGAGAGAGATAAAGAGAAAAGAGAAAGAGAGAGAAAAAAAAAAGAAAAAGAGAGAGAAAGGGAAATAGAAGAAAAGAAAGAGATAGATAGAGATAGAAAGAGAGAGAGAGATAGAGAGAGAGAGAGATTGATATATAGAGAGAGGGAGAGAGAGAAAGAGAAATAGAATGAAAAGACATAAATTTTGCTTGTAATATTGAAAGAGAATTAATTTATCTTTAATTAACAATCCCTTAATCTTTAATCATTACAAACCTTTGGAAACAATTCTTAAAAGAATCCGACAATTTGTTTAATTTGTTTAATGTGTAATTATTCTCCCCTTAATCAATACCTCCCCCCCCCCTTTCCAGGTTTTTGGTTCTTATGTATATTAATTTAAAAATAAAAACCAGTAACCTTTTACAAATTTTAGCGCAAATGTTGACCAAAATTACTAGAACGTTGGCCACACCCCCTAGAGGCCTCTAGATAGCACTTGAGGGAAAAGGGTTTCCGATCCACCCCGTTTCAATTTAGTTTTAAACACGGAAATAAGAAAATTCATGGGGGTTATTTGTTTTCGAGGGGTGATTTCTCTTAAAAACAAACCTTCCCTGGACCTATAAGAAGCTTCACTGGAAGTGAGAACCATGTTAGCTCAGCGGTTAGCGAGATCTTTAGAAACACACAAATCGACATTCAGATTTAATTATAATACAAAATTATTTCACATTGTTAGAACATCATAATTAGTGGCCTCTTCGCTGGCGCGAGTTTAATTGTGGATTGATTAATCAGTTTTCAGAAATTCAGTGATTTTAATTAATTTGAATCATGTAACACTTTTTGTTTCAGGATCAAAAATAAAAATATTTCAATTCTGCACTGGCTATCCAGGGAAAACTTTATTTCTCGCATCGTATTATAACCAGCTTTCCGCGGATATAGAATTTACAATTATAAGATTAAAACCAGTTTTTTTTTCGTAATGATGAGAACCGGTTCCTATTCACCGGATTCGAATGAATTCTATTACAATTTTCTATTCTGTGTCTTTCCTTCTTTTTCTTTCTCTCTCTCTCTCACTTATTCTTTTTTTCTTCTCTTTATCCCTCCTTTCGTTTTTTGGTTCCTATTTTATTCCTTTCCCTCTCTCTCTCTTCCTCTCATACACTTTCACTCTTTCCTTCTCTCATTCTCTCTGTCTCTGTCTCTCTGTCTCTCTTTCTCTCTCTCTCACTTTCTTTTCTTTTCTTTTCTTTTCTTCTTCTTCTCTCTCTCTCTCTCTCTCTCTCTCCCTCTCTCTTTTTAAAATTTAATTCTCTTTCCGAGATCTTAAGCTCTTTACAGACATTATTTAATTATTTTTTGCAATATTTGGGAAACACCAAGAGAATCGGCGCCTTTATTTGTCTGTTTAATTTACTTTGTACTATGGTATGTTAATTGTTAATACGGTTAATATGTATGTTAAGGGTTGTTAATACTTAATTATTTATTTGATCTAGTTATATCATAACAAGGTAAATTTGGTTCATAAGTAGCACAGCAATAGGAAGGAAAGTTTAGTATTGGTCCCAGGCCTACCTATTCTAACAATAAATTCTACAAAAAAATCACGAAAGTAAGGTGGGGGTATATCTTGTTTTTTCATGTAACTGAAGAGGGGTGGGGAAGTAAAAAGGAAGGGTGTTTTGGGGTAGTTTTCCTTTAAATTGTTTGTTAGAATCACATTCACTTTTCCCTGATTGGTCAAGGTCTGGTTTTAGGCTATTTAGAGATAGATTACACCACCCCCCGGCCCCCCCCCCCAAGATTTATATCCCTGTGAAACAATTACCCCCTCCAAATTAAACAATTTTGAGACTATGGGATGATAAATTGATTAACATCTCCAATAGTGACAAACAAAATTACCCTTTTTGTAGATTAAAATTATTGAAAAGTTTTACTACTAAAAGATTTGGACCAACCAATAGAAATTCAATAAAAGGACCCAAATTTTTTGAGCCAACGATAAAGATAACATGGTTATAAAACTTTGGGTACCAGTATCAATTAAGAAAAGTGATGGAAAAGTAGGAGGCAAAGTATTTAAGAGAACTGGAATGCAATAATAAGTTTAGAAATAATTCATATAAATTTTCCAAATTGTGATATTAAATTTGGTATTTAATATTTACTTTGATGGTCAATGTGATTTTAATAAAAGCTTTTCTATAATAAGTGTCGGTCCGTCCGTCCGTCCGTACGTCACAAACAGTTAGCTCTTTTCGTTACTTTAAAAAGGTTAGAATTGTCCTATCGATTCCAAACTTTGCATGATGATTCCTGCAATATTTAGGTACAATTTAGAAAGCGCAGAAAATCTATAATAAATATCAGAATGTCCGTACGTCCATTTTAAACATGTCGATTTTTAACTTTTTTGACAACACATTTTTGTATGTTAGAATTATCGGATTCTTCTGATTTTTTGAAAAATGATCCTATTAAAACAAGGTACAATGTTATAAGCAAAGTATCACTATAAACAAGTCCCAAAAATGTAAATATGTCCTTAATCAGTATCATCTATTTATGCAGTTTTGTAACAAATTTACTTACAATATTGTTTGTACTGATGCAATAATATTCTGCTAATTCAGTTCTGACAATCTACAAGTGTTAATGTTCGTTGTCCTTCCATTTCAGAGATTCGCTTTTATGGATGTTGTCATCCTTGTTTAAATAAATACCGACAAATTATTTACATTTTAAGGTGTTAATCTTAATTATTTAAGATATGTTAAATAGTTTGATATTATTGACTAGCGGGTGCACCCCTAACATTTAGTGGCTCTGCATTTTAAGGGGAAATCAGAAATATAGCCTAAAACCATCCCGAGACCAAAGTAAATCTTCCATGAAATACATAACTCAATCGGTTTAGGAGTTATTGAAATCTGAAGCTACAGAAAAAACCTTACTACTTTATTTAATAGGATGATAGAAATTATAATGTCCTGCAGTTGTATAACCTCCATGGGGATTCCTAAAACGTTGATGCTTGATGATAATAATGCGATAACAAGGATGACAACATCCATAAAATCGAAGCTCTTCATATCAGATGTCAAGACAAACGGACATTAAAAATTTCTGATTTTTTAGAAGTTTGAACAAAAAAGTTTTTCACAATATTACGTAAATACAGGATACCTTTTAATAGTATAACATGGCTTAATTAATTATTAAAGCTATCCGTTTGAAACGGACGGACCTAAATATAGAAGGCTTTGCTTTTAATATAAAAGTTTGGAAGTCAATTTGAGGTTGTTTTCGCTTGTAAATTTCCTACGGTCATTTTTGTTCTTGTTTGTACTTTCACTTTTTAATATGCTTTAAGTTAAATATGTAGGATTATACATGTTATAAAATTTGAAGCTAAATTATCGTCTGCCTACTTTTGCTAAATCCTTAGATTTAATATCAGGGAGAAAGAGATATATTTAAGAAAAAATAATTTAGATGCATATTATATTTTTACTAGCGGATGCGCCCCTTACATCTAAGAGCTATGTATTCATTAGGTAGGGAAAGAATAGTCTAAAACCATTCCAAAGACTTAACTAAAAATGAAATGACCAAAACACAATTTGGGACCTATGTGAAACTTTAATTAAATTAATGAAGAACTCAATAAGTTCAGGAAAATTTTATACTAGAGACAAACAAAACCATACTACTTATCCTATTATATAAAGTAGTAAGCGTTTTTTGTCTGTCCCTAAGGATCTCGCTAAATCCTAAACCGATATTGTTCTCCTTTACAGTAAAGCTTCTTAAAGGTCCTGGGAAGGTTTTAAACTATTTTTGGAAGGGTTTCTTCACCTCCCTACCCCAAATATTATTTTTTTACTCTTTTGAAACTCAAATTTAAAATGGGATGAGGTCGACTTTTCTCTTTCCTACCAGTGCCCCTAGAGGTTTCTAGGGGCGTAGCCGCTAGTAATACATATAATAGGATATCATCTAAGAAAAATGTAAATTTAAAAATGATTGTATTATATACACAATGGCAAAGAACCGGTTTTATTCCAGTAAAAATGAATTATATTCAGAACCATACAATCATATTATCAGAATGATATATATGTATTATTTTTTTGATAATGAATTGTTTTGGTATCGTTGAAAACATTTGATGGTTTATTTGGGCAAATGTTGGATGTTTGTCTGTCCGTTTTGCCGTGAATAATCCCTTAGTAAAATTTGATGTTTTAGTATCGCGTGCTCAAATAGGCTACTACCTTTCAAATGCGCGGTTTTTAAATGTTATCTTTGAATTTTCTTACATAGAATTTTTGAACACAGTAATAGTGTCTGACTGATTATGACGTAACAAAAAAAATAGCCAATGAGAGGCCACTATAAATTTTACCATTGGTCAATAACGGCCTCTCATTGGCAAATTTTTTTTTGTTACGTTATAATCAGTCAGACACTATTACTGTGTTCGAATTTTTCCTTTTTTTTAAACTAGTTATAATAAGTCTTTTGAGGATTAAAAAATGGGTTTAAATTTTGGACACTGCTAGTAGGGGTCTTTGCTCAACAAGGCACTTTTGGGGAAAATATCTAATACTTTGAAAATGAAAATGAAAACCTGAAAATTGTTTTTAGAAACTGTAATAAAAAGTTGAACTCTAGTTTGAGTGGTTTGATTACAATAATTTTAATAAAATTGATGCAATCAACATTTTAGTTTGTGTGTATGTGTATGTGTGTGTGTGTGTGTGTGTGTGTGTGTGTGTGTGTGTGTGTTTGAGTGTGTGAGTATGTGAACGTTTGTGTGTGTGTGTGTGTATGTGTGTGTGTGTGTGTGTGTGTGTTTGGTAGGATAAGTAACAATGGCAAAAACATCTATTCTTCATTTAGTGTCGGCCTGTTCGTCTGTAACTCTATATGTTCATTTGGGCTATGACTTCAAATCTGGAGTAAGGATTCCTTTAAATATGATTTTAAAAGGGCAACAACTCTATAATCATTTCGAAAGTTCTTTCGTCTATTTAAGACACTGAACGATATTTTAAAGTGCACCTTTTGTAGGTTGAAATTATTGGTTTAATAGTTTTAACTAGGGTTGGGCCGGATACTTTTTTGGCCGGATACCGGATATCCGGCTGATTTTTAAATTCGGATATTTGGTTCCGGCCGGATATCTGGACAACGTTCGATATCCAGCAAATTACCGGATATCCGGCGTCAAAAATCAGCCGGATATCATGTAACCGGATAGTTTTAATATCCGGTATCCGGCCGGATATTGAAAAAGACCGGATATCCGGCCGGATAACCGACCCGGCTGGATATCCGGCCCAACCCTAGTTTTAACACTTCTAGTTATGAAACAACTAATCAAAGTTAAAAAAAAAGTACCCAAAGTACTTAACCCAACAAATAAGATAACCTGGGTACCAATATAATTTGCAGTCCAATGACCCCCCCCCCTTCCCTGGGTTTGTTGTGTATATGTTGTCCTAATTGAAGGGTTTAAGGGATTTTGTTAAAAGACAAAAGACTGGGGATAGATAGATAGATAGATCATTGGTATAGGGTAAACATTTTAACAAAAATATGAAAAAATTAAAGAATTGGAGACTCTAAGGGCACTTGAGGAGGTGGGAGTTGAATCCCAAAACCAATTTTTAAAATTTAGATTTAAAAACAAATTTTTGTGGGGTGTGGTTCGCTACCTGTTAAGGAGAACCCGATCGGTTCAGTGGTTAGCGATGTCCTTCGGTACAAACAAACAAACAAACAGACAGACATCGTTATACTTTGTATTATAGATAGATAATAGAAATGTAGATAGTTATACATATGTTAGAAATATACATAATGCAAATAGATAGATGTTAATCCAAAAAATTTGTTTTAATTGGACCTACGGTCTTTCTGGTAATGGTTATAGAGTTGCTACGTTTTCTAATTTGTACCTAATTGTTTCAGGAATCATCATGCCAAGTCATGACAGTTCTAACATGACAAAATTAACTATTAGTGCTAACCGTTACGGACGGTAGTAGAGACTGATCCTAATAATATAAAGCTACGCTTTTAAACAAATAATTAACTTCTAATAAGAAATGAACTTATGTTAAAGAAACCTAATCTAATCAAATGAAACTTAATTTTTTTCCATTTTAAAGTGCGATGGAAGGCAAAATGCTAGAAATGTAAAATATAATCCGTTTAATTTTTGATTCCGTGATGTTAGCAAAAAGTTCTCTGGGGCATTTCATAAAAGGTGTTTCATAATTTCCGCGTATTACACTATAGCAAATAAGATTAAGAACAAGGATGATAACATCCATAAAACAAAGTTCGACAAACCAGACATTTGTAATACATGCATTAGAGTAAAACAATAGAGTGAAAGAGGTTAGATAACTGTATGTCCCCAATCAAAGGACACTGTGCCGACTCTCAATTAGGTCTTTGAAAATCAACCAATAGTGTGAGATACTTCTCTTATAAACCTATACCTCATCATTCTCGGAATCTATATCCGAAAAATCAAGAGAAAAGGTTAATTAATTGGTGTATAGTCCCTTTCGTGGCAACTCCCCTTAAGGGGCGTTTCGTCGTATTTTTACAGTAGCTGTTGATAGGTTATTTTAGGTTAGGTTAGGTATTGCCCCGCAAGGTTTAGCAATTGACCACGAAATGTTAGAGCTCTCTGCAGGGGCTAGAAATAGGGGAAAAGTTACTGTGAAAATACGACAAAACGCCCCTTAAGAGGCGTTGCCATGATACCCATAAACTGTTTTAATAAAAAACTTCCATGTTGTATATGGACATACAAAAGGACTTTCTGGTAATAAATATAGAGTTGCAACTCTTTCCAAATTGTACCTAACAGTTACAGAAATTATCATACTACTTCTTATTACAGTCGTACTATTGTATTAATATAATAATAAAACAAAAGTTTAGTTTTAAAGCAATAGCAAATTGCGGTTCAGATAGCCTTTGTTAATGTGAATCTAAAAGTCCTTACGCGGATGTTAAAGAACACCTCTCAAAAGTTTTACGTTTAGCATATGTAATTTACATCTAGTTATTATGTTTATACAAAAATATCAACAATAATATTTTAAAAATAGACAAGGACGCCCAAGCTTTCTTTTAATTTTTCCAGGGGGGGGGGGAGATACAACATTGGGTCTAAATTTTAATTTTTCGGGAACATTTACATTTACCTTTAATGACCTTTAAAATATAATGAATGATAAATTTTGACGAACTAATTTTTTAGATATTTTTCTTGTTACATGTTGTTTAATCGTCTTAGAAATCACCCTTTCCAAAATCATGGTTTAAACAGAATTATTAACATTTTATTTAAAAATATAGAGTTCATAGGCTTTCTAAATTGTAGGGACAGCGGAAAGTGTCATGTGTGACGTCATAAAAATATGTCTATTATCCATCTCTTTTTTTAGGGGTTTCCTTTCCCACTTCTCCTCTCATCCTTTCCTTTTAGACGTATTTTTATGACGCCACACATGACACTTTCCTCTGTCCCTAAATTGTACCAATCTGTTTCAGGAATCATAATAGATTATTATAATTGTATCATAAAAAAATATTGTGCAACAAAATTGCTAAACATTTGTTGGTTATATTGTATGAATGTCTAGCGCGTACTTGAAGTTTAAACGTTTCAGTGTGGGTTCAATTCCGTACTTTTATTTAGTAATTACTTTAACAAAACCGCATCACAATGATTTCAAAGGTGCTTTGACTTTTGTGTCAGAACCTAAATTGGGACATAGTGCATTTCATTACCCTAGGTTTGGTAACTTTATTTCACTTTTCAATAAAATCTAAAATGCAGCGGATTTTGAGAAAATTAGATTTGAAAATTTCAAGTTAAATTTTCATCCCCTAGGAGTTGTCGCATAATCATGACAATAAAAGCAAAGATTTTTTATTTAAAATTTTGAACAACTTTGCTTTTATAAAGTCTTTCATAAAACCTCTCTATATATGATTTATTTAAGGCTGAATTTCCGTGACCTTAGCAAAGCAACTGATAAAAATGGCCATTAATTAACTCCCTTCAGGAGTGGTTTTATGAAGAACTTTATAAAAGCAAAGTTGTTCAAAATTTTAAATAAATAATCTTTGCTTTTCTTATCATGATTATGCGATAACTCCTAGGGGATAAAAATCAAACTTGAAATTTTCAAATCTAATTTTCTCAAAAACCGCTGCATTTTAGATTTTATTGAAAAGTGAAAGGAAGTTACCTAGCCTAGGGTAATGTCCCAATTTAGGTTCTGACAAAAAAAGTCAAAGCACCTTCGAAATCATTGTGCGCATATATTCCTTCCAGAAGCGTGTATCCACTACCATTAATTTGGCAGAGTGGAGGATGAATACCCCCCCGCCCCCCCCACGAATCTGAATACATACAACAGCAATCTTATTAATAAATTTTTTTCTTATTGATTTGCTATTTGCTGTTTAAAACACTTGTGTATATGCAGATAAATCCACGGAATTGAATGCACACCGAAGTTGGTTGTCCGTATGTGTGAGCAATAATCATATCAATTTTAAATATATCAACAAGAAACATTAAATGCAATGGGAGCGAAGAATTTTAAATTAACATATAATTTGAAATGCCCGTCTGTCCGTCCGTCTGAAACGTTTTGGAGGAATCGTGATTTTCTCAGCTCCTATTCAAGATAGACGCTTGAAATTTTCGGAGATCAATTAAGTTAATATTCTTCATATTTTTTATTAAGATTCGTCCATTGATTGGGGTGCTAGATCGATTAATACATTTTAAAGTTTTTATGATTTTTTCGACTCCTATGCAAGATAGACAGCTGAAATTTTCAGGGATTAAATAAGTTCAAATTCTGCTCACTTCTATCAAGTTTCATTGAGATTTGCTTATTGGTTGGGGTGCTAGTTTGATTCCTAGATTTTGATTAATTAGGGTTGATCCATACGTCCGTACATCCGTCCATAACGTAAAGCTCACTTATCGCTGATTTAGGCATGTTAGAATTGTCCTATTGATTTCAAACTTATATATTGATTCTTGTAATAGTAATTTAGTATTTAAAATGCATATCAACTCTAATACAATATCATATAAATTTTAAATTAATATACTAACAAGGAACAATAAATGCTACGTTAGCGAATCATTTAAGTTAAGTTTGGTACATAAACCAAAAAGTTTTATATTTAAAGGCGAAGATTACTATATTTAGAGTCGGTTCATATGTCCGTACATCCGTGAGTATCATATAGTCCACATTTCGTTCATTTAGACATGTTCGAATTTTTCTATTGATTTCAAGCTTATATATTGATATCTGTAATAGTAATTTAGTATTTAAAATGCATAGCTGTGGTATGCGGCAGCTCTGGACCATGCAGAAACCAAGACATTATAGTGATGCTACGCACCTAGTTAAATCCTGTTATTCTACAATTATGAAGCCACCTGAAAAGATGTCAGATAACGGTACTGATTTTATCCCTCAGTTGTCCTGCAAATGGAGGGAGGGGTGTTAACCCTCCCTCTCCCATCTTAAGCACCGGAACCTTCCCCTTCAACCACCAAGTTATCAGCACCACCTCAACCCTGAGGATAAAGGATCTCAACCTGCCCCCACACAGACTGTTGTTGTCACAAGTAATCATCAAACCTTCCCTCTTTAGTACCCAGACCTACCACTCAACCCCTCTATGCTTATCTACCTATTGTGCTGCTCCATGGGCTATCCTGCCTGCCCCAGACAGGGATAGCCATCTACCTAACCATTGCAATTATCCATGTTTTACTGTATGATTTATCTTTAACCATCTTTATTCCTAATCCATATGTATTTATATTATGGTTAACTGTATTCTTAATCCCCCCCACCCTTTCCAGGGATGGGGAATCATGATTGCCCAAACTGACTATGGTATATGTATTATAATGCTTTTATGTTATGATCATTTATTCCTATCCATGTAGTTATTGTTTGTTGTATATAACTTTAGTATCCTTTACACCTCCAATAAAGTGACAACTGAAATAGATGTTGATTCTTGTCTAGTGAATGCTAGAGAAGCATAGCTTCTCTATAGTAAGGTGTCCACGTCTGTTCACACTGCCGTAGTCTTTATTCGAACTCTGGTGTCTGCCATTTACCCTAGGCGGATACCACAACTTTGGTGACAGCTGTGTGAGATTACGGCGAACCACAAGTGTAGAGCAGACGCGCATCTGAGGCTAAGGTACTCCCAGCAGTGAATCTGGCAAAACTGACGCAAGCAACCTGAATTACCCACCCTGGACAGCAAAGTTTAACTCTGCATCCGGCAGTTGTGGAAGCGAGACAGCGAAATTTGATGAATAACCGCGAGCAGCGCTGATATCTAACGGAGAATTGAGCGCCAAAAGGGCTGAAACAGGCCTGCGGACCGGCTGAAACAA
This sequence comes from Acartia tonsa, assembly GCF_053477335.1. Lineage (NCBI taxonomy): Eukaryota > Metazoa > Arthropoda > Copepoda > Calanoida > Acartiidae > Acartia > Acartia tonsa. The sequence continues at coordinate 35,070,361 of NC_137273.1, forward strand.
GCCAAATAAGTGTAAACGGCTGAAAATAGGCCAATTTTACTGCAAGAGATAGCAGGATCCGAACCAGTGGCGCTAGTAGGACGGGACATTCCCTGCCGCCATCAACTGGATTTGGATAAGCGGCGCTAGCAGGACGGGACATTCCCTGCCGCCGATAGGCTGAAACACGCCACATAGCTGCAAGCGGCGCTAGCAGGACGGGACATTCCCTGCCGCCGATAGGCTGAAACATGCCACATAGCTGCAAGCTGCGAGCTAACATACGAGTGTAGTGCACCAGAACAGAGAAAAACTACGTCAACTCCGAGTATCCTGAGAGGCTACAACGCAGCCACCCATCTAGGAAAACAGATATTATGTTACATTGCAGGGATTACCACCCTGATGTGATGGCCAAACAATAGATTTATGAGCAAAGCTTGGCAAACAAATTGTTGTGTTGTGATAAATCTAAGAATAGACCAGGCTTGGATTATTGGGTATTGTGATAACAGCTAAAAATAGAACAGAGTTGGTAAACAAATCTGTTATGCAATTGTGATAAGGACGAAAATAGAATCTAGATGTAATATAATAAAGACCCTGATATACAATCAAAACATCTCAAGCCCACAGCACAATAACAATACACCCCTTATTCCAAGGGAAGGGGAGAAGCCCCCCTCTCCATTGAAGGCAAATACAATCAGGGTGATATAATAGATAAACCTAGGATTAAGAAGAAAAGGCAATATTACACCAGCCCACAGTTATCCCCCTCCCTCACAGGGGGAACGGACGGAGTTACCCCCGTCCCCTTACGCGCTTCCCCCTTCCTACCCACACTAGACTAAGTCCGTCTGTAGTGTGGGGCTAGCGATCGGACACACAGAGCGCCATTCACGGGTAGCGCAACAGAGTGCGGAAAATATCATAAATCCAACGGACGAAGCTGACCAATGAGAGAGCGAGTTGAGGGGTGAGAGCGCGTTTTCCCCGTGTGCGCGGATTTGACGGTGCGGACGCGCGTTGCAAGGACAGGAGATTTCACGCACACACACACCCACACAGGAGAGGGGCCATTCTATAGCATACATCAGAGATATTTTTTTGAGGAGAAAAAACTTGCAAGCTCCTCCCTCCCTGTCTACAGTGTGATAAGGAAAACTAAACCAGTTCCTTAAACCCGCTCAGACCCTCAACATCTTCCTAGCCTGACAACCCTACTTCAAAGCTGAATGGTTAGTGAAACAAATATATGTATATATAAATACCCAAGTGATAAATGAGGTTGTTTTTTTTGTATCATGGGTACAAGTAAGTGAATACTAACCTCACCAAACAACACTGGAAACTGATATGGTAACTGAACAAAAGTACGCCCACCCTGTGGACATAGCCTGACTTGCTGCCCCACACTGGGCAGTGGTGGTGTGTACCTGGACCATCGACCTTCATAGTTGTGAACTATATACAGAGGAAGCGTGATTTTTTTTGAAGCAAGGAGGAAAAGCTAGCTAGCTCTGGGGATATTCCTCTACACGTATATATATATATATGGGCGTGTAGCCATGTATATATATAGGTAACCTACCTATCCATATATCCACTAGCGGATACGCTCCTAGAGACATCTGTGATACCTAACATATTCCCTGTTACCTTTAAGCTAAGATCCGCTGGTTACCACAGAAATCAAGAGCTATACTGGAAAGGAGAACAACTCAGGCTCAACAGTTAAACAAGACGCTGGCACCAACAAACCAACCCCCTACTACTTATCATGGGGGCGCGCCAGCCACAGAAACTCTTGAGCCAGGAGGACCGAGCCTACGGCTACATGGACTACCACCCTAATTACACAGCTATAGTATTTATACTAGGGGTGAGCCGGCTCGAACCTCCTTGCGGTGCGGCTACTCTACTCTGCTCCTATATCTACAAGATACTGCTTCTGTTATTACTTTGGCCTACTGTGTTGAGTACAGTGAACATCAAACACATGCCAGGTCACAGACCCCTGGTCCCTGAGATGCCCTTGTCTGGAAGGGCGACTGAATGTCCGCTGCACAGCTCCTGTTCAGTTGGTGCTCAACGTACGAGAAATAGCAATACTGGACTGGGGGTTGCTGAACCTGTAGGTGTCCTCCTGGGGGTGTTGAACGATGCAACTGAGCCTAATGAGAAGGTGACAAGCTTCAGAGACTTAGTGGCCAGCCCCAAGATGGACACTACTCCCAGAACTGAGATTTCAAAGGGGCCCAGCCCTAGGGCCAGTACCACCTGTTTCTGGGGTGGAAAGGTCCTCCCTGGCACTGGCCTCACCAATCTGGAGGATGGGGAGCTGTCCCAGGGGAATAGGCTCTTCACCCAGATGCCCGACGCGTACCTGGGGGTGGGGGAGCCGCCACCCAAGCCTCCCTGGGAGCCCCCAGGCATGGAACGACTGGGGACCGGCCTAAGGATGGGGACTGGTGACCTGCTGCAGTGGAAGACTTTACCCAGCACGGAGGGAGCAGGGTTGACCAGCAGCAGTGAGGCTGTTCCCCCACACTCCAAGACCAGATGCCGCTACTCTGTTGAACCACTGCACATGTCCCAGCCAAGTTCCCCCATGCTGCTGAAGATGGAGGCCCACCAGGATGCAGAGCTCCAACTAGGAAAGTCAATAAGAAGGCCACCCCTTGCCAAGACCAGAACCACCGCAGGGGCTCCCCACCAGCAGCTGACGGAGCCTGGCAGGGACGCAATACTAGCTGGCAACTCTGGCCCAACTCAGGTGGCTACCAACAGTCTGCTGACAGTCCGGAATACAGTTCAGGCTACCATCAGTATGGCATCTTCTGGGCCTTGCTGGTCCACCTGTGGGTACCTGTCCACACACTGGCCACAGGTACCCCCCAGAGATCAGAGCCCCCTTTCCGACTGGCACCATCAACAGCCTTTGCTACCAACCACCTGGCATACCCAGAGGCAGGATCCCTCATGTGGAGAAGCACCTGCAGAAGCTAAGGCCGAGGCTGGCCTCGCCACCCAGGGGAGGAGAGCCGCTGTTGGATGGAAGGAACCTGTGTGTATGGGGAGGAGGCTGAATGTAACCAAGGAGCCACCACAAGCAGCCCAGCACCGCCTGACCCCTAGTAGGGGAGACCCTGTTTGTCAGCTGGTGCCCCAACTGGAGGAGGAGAGACCTGGCAGGTTGATACACCCTGGGGAAGCCGGCCTGATGGGACCCAGCTGGACGAAGGGGCGCTGCCGCTTCAACGGCCACACAGCCGCCAAGTGTAGAACCTGTTGGGACCGGGCAATGAAGAAACACCAGGCCGCCCAACAACCTGCAGGCAACCAGTCTGCCACCCAGGTCCACCTGGAGGGAGATGCCCAGCCGTCACCCCAACTAGCTGCCGCCGCTGGGGCCGCGGCTACCCAGGAGTCTGTGTCTCAGATTGGGACCATGGTGGCCAGGATCAACGTGCTGGGAGGAGCGGCTGAACCCAACCGGGTTGGCCTGGACCTCAGCCGCAACCACAGGGGACCGGTGTCCGTAACCCCTGTCACCCCCAGCAAGAGCCGAGGGGCGCTACCCAGCGCCACCGGGACGGTGTACGGGGAGGCCCTGGCGGCCGCCGAGTGGGAGAGGCAAGAGGCGCTAGCCAGCGAGTCTGAGTCGATGTATGGGACGCCAACCGGCGTCGCCACCTGGAAGGAACGAGAGGTGCTTCCCTGCACCACCAAGCTGATGTCTGGGGCGACAACCGTCGCCGCCACCTGTGAAGACTGGGGGGTGCTATCCAGCGCCCCACGCTGGTGCCTGGGGCGACAACCGTCGCCGCCACCGAGAGACCTGGACCCCTGTGAAGACTGGGGGGTGCTATCCAGCGCCCCCACACTGGTGCCTGGGGCGACAACCGTCGCCGCCACCGAGATACCTGGACCCCAGAATGAACCCGCAGCCCCAGAGGAAGGGGTGACACCCGTCACCCCCAGCCAGCCAGAGCCCCCAGCCAGCAGGGAGAGTCCAGCTGTCCCTCACCCTCAACTGCATCCAGCTGTCTACCTCCCTCAACCAAGCCAGGGTAATTGTATTGCACTGGTGTACCAGGACGTTTGGGCTGGGCCAAACTTGCCTGCGCCCCCTGCATCTGCCCCAGGAGCCAGGGTATCAGCCATTACCAGCCAAACTGAAGAAGCTTTGACCGCTGCCTGGGGAGTAACACAACTAGATGTGCCAAGTGCCGAGCCTAACCATAGAAGTAGAGGATCCCCAACAATTATGTCTACCCAAGATGGAGACAATGTGCCTGGACCCCTTCAGGCTAGGGGAGGAAATCCGGAGCCTTGTGCCTCCAGCCCACTAGCAGTAGTGTCCGTGGATGGGCCTGTCTCCCAGCCAACTAGAGCGGAGCCACCCTTGCAGATCCAAGACAGCCTCCGGCATCAAGGGTGGACTGTTACCTTTCCCTACCCCGCAGGTCGGATTGCCATGCACCACCCTGCCAATGTCCAGAATGAGCCTGAAGGAGGCAACGCCCCTACAGTATGGCAACCACCACCTGCCCGCATTGACAGAGACCCTGGAAGCCAAATGAACCTGACCAGCCCCGAGGGCGAAGAAACTGCGCCTGCATCCAGTAGCCAGCCTGCCAGCAGCAAAGTGACCAACACGATGGAGACCACCAGCCCAGTGGAGAAACCTGCAGGGGTGTCTACCAGGCGGCTGTTGGTCCAAGCCCCCTCAGGTGCTGTGCCACCCCTGGAGGTTGCCAGGGTGGCCTCAGAGGTACACATCCAACGGCCAGAAGATCCAACAGGACCAGCTACTCCAGCAGATATAGCCGATTCCGTTAGACCTGGGGAGGGCTGGAGTCCACCACCGTCCAGCAACTGGTATCCTGGCGGACCCATTCCACAAGGACAACAAACTGAAGGCCGCAACCACTGTCGGAAGTCTGGCGGTGCAGACAACCCCTCCAGCCTTCCGAGGGGAGAGTTGTGGTATGCGGCAGCTCTGGACCATGCAGAAACCAAGACATTATAGTGATGCTACGCACCTAGTTAAATCCTGTTATTCTACAATTATGAAGCCACCTGAAAAGATGTCAGATAACGGTACTGATTTTATCCCTCAGTTGTCCTGCAAATGGAGGGAGGGGTGTTAACCCTCCCTCTCCCATCTTAAGCACCGGAACCTTCCCCTTCAACCACCAAGTTATCAGCACCACCTCAACCCTGAGGATAAAGGATCTCAACCTGCCCCCACACAGACTGTTGTTGTCACAAGTAATCATCAAACCTTCCCTCTTTAGTACCCAGACCTACCACTCAACCCCTCTATGCTTATCTACCTATTGTGCTGCTCCATGGGCTATCCTGCCTGCCCCAGACAGGGATAGCCATCTACCTAACCATTGCAATTATCCATGTTTTACTGTATGATTTATCTTTAACCATCTTTATTCCTAATCCATATGTATTTATATTATGGTTAACTGTATTCTTAATCCCCCCCACCCTTTCCAGGGATGGGGAATCATGATTGCCCAAACTGACTATGGTATATGTATTATAATGCTTTTATGTTATGATCATTTATTCCTATCCATGTAGTTATTGTTTGTTGTATATAACTTTAGTATCCTTTACACCTCCAATAAAGTGACAACTGAAATAGATGTTGATTCTTGTCTAGTGAATGCTAGAGAAGCATAGCTTCTCTATAGTAAGGTGTCCACGTCTGTTCACACTGCCGTAGTCTTTATTCGAACTCTGGTGTCTGCCATTTACCCTAGGCGGATACCACATAGCAACTCTAATACAATATCATATAAATTTTAAATATATCAACAAGGAACATTAAATGCTAAGTTAGCGAATCATTTTAATTTAAGTTTGGTTCCTGAACCAAAAAGTTTTATATTTCAAGGCGAAGCTTACTATATTTAGAGTCGGTTCATATGTCCGTACATCCGTGAGTATCATATAGCCCACATATCGTTTATTTAGACATGTTCGAATTTTCCTATTGATTTCAAACTTATATACATATATATTGATTCCTGTTTTAGTAATTTAGTATTTAAAATGCATAGCAGCAACTCTATATATCAATATCAGAAAGTCCGCTTGTTGATGATTTTTGAAGAAAAAAACCTTAGTTAATATAATTATCTAGTTCCTCTGACCATTAGATATAATGTTATACTCAAAGCTACTCTATAATCAAGTTTATACGATATGAAATTACACAGTTAATTGTCTTTCAGACATTCATTTAACATAGATAACCGAGATTTGGATAGCGGTTTTATACCAATTCGCCCCCCCCCCCTTCTATAGAACTAAAATATAATATAGAATAATTTTGGTGCTTTCCTTCAAGTCGCCTGGCGAGGAAAGAAACCCCCACTCGTTTAATCTTTGAAAAACAGAAAATTGAGTTGGATAGTTTTCACTCTTTTGCCTAACACCTGTGGCTTTACCCAGTTTAACCTTACCTAACCTGACCTAGAGTTGAAATAAACAAGAATAAAACCTTTCTATCCCCTTTTAAAAATATTTATAACATGGGGGGGAGTTGCTCGACTAGTAAATTTGAGAGAAATCCATTTGGACTTTTTTTTACACTTAACAGGTCATCCTATTACATAAAAGTAGAAAGCTTTTTTTGTCTGTCCCGAAGGATCTCGCTAACCGCTGAACCTATATTATTATCCTTTACAGTGAAGATTTTTATAGGTCCTGGGAAGGTTTTAAACTATTTTTGGGGAGGGTGCCTTAACCCTTCTCCCCTCCCCAAAAAATATTTTTTACTCTTTTGAAACTCAAATTTGAAATGTGATGAGGACGACTTTTCCCCCTCCTACCCTTAGTGCCCCTAGAGGCTTCTAGGGGGGCGTAGACACTAGTACTATATAAAAATCCTGTATTTTGTATAGATTCTCTATCCAAAAATGTACATACAATTTTTTATGGTACAATTAATTGAAAATAGATTCCTGGCTAAATTTGGCGTTTCTTCAACACTGTTAAATATGTAATATGGTTTATTAAGTTATACATAGGTGTACTATCTTCGAATTGGATATCTACATATTTTAGCAGATGGGTATAAATTTAAAAAAAAAAATTATGACGATGTTTTTCTACTTTTCGTTGAAATTGCGAATAGATAGATTGCGAATCTATCTTTAACTCACTTTTCATCCGTCCTTCTGTCTTTCCCGCTTGTCATGAAAGACTGCGTATCTTTGATTTTTTTCGAATGGAATATTTTTCATTTGAAGATTTACTTTAAAATCTCTAAAATGTCCGAGCAAATTTTATTATTCTATTTTGAAATAAATATATTTCTACTGTATTACATGGATGTAGGCGAATTAAACTGTAAAGCTTACCTTAAAAAGGAATAAGAATAGACATATTACTTTAGATGGCCATTCAGACACAAAAATACAATATAATATAATATAAATATAAATTAATTTTGTTTTTGTTTATATTTAACTAGCGGCTGCGCCCCTGGAAGCATCTAGTGTCACTTGAGTTGAATTGTATAACCCAACTTTTTTTTTTTTTTTTGGGGGGGGGGGGGGTTGATTTTTTCTAGGGGCAATTTCTCTTGGGAGATTGGTGGTACCATCCCAAAAATAGTTGTAATGGAGAACAAAATCGGTTCAGCGGTTAGTGAGATCCTTCGGGACAGACAAAAAACGCTTACTACTTTATATTATAGGAAATAACTTTTAACGTAAATTCTTCATTTATATTTGACCTACTGCATGGGACTTAACGAGAGAAACTGTTCTTCAACTGATCAATCATTTGGTTCTACTTGGTGTTGCTAGTGGTCCAATTAAGTAATTGTTCATCTATTCTTTCTATATCTATTAGAATTAATGCTTTTACAAAGTAGCTACAACATAGTAGCTAAATTACTAAGAATTTGTATTGTGACTCACTGAGGGATGGGACATTTGGGATTTTATTATGCTAGTCCCCAAAGTCTTATATTAACGTTGTCTTATTTGGAGACTCAATAACTATGGGAACTTTTATTGAATTTTGATTGGTTGGTTCATTAAGTTGAGTGTCCAAATGTTTCAAGCCGTAAAACATAATTTCTGCGGGGATCTAAAGGGATAAGACAACGGCTGTTAAATTGATGTATATCCCCAATTATGATACACAAAATTACCCTTCTGTAGATTACAATTAGTGGATGAAACGTTTAAACTCTCAACTTCTAAACTTAATGAAGCAACCAATCAAAAAGTCCCCAAATTTGTTAAGCCAACAAATAAGAAAACGTTATTTTAAAACTTTGGGGACTAGTGTAATAAACAGCCCACCATTTGGCATTAACCCATTCTCTCTCTGTTATTTCTGTTATGTTAATTTATAAATTATCTGTATTATTATGTGAACACTTTTATTTTATTTAAAAAGGCTCCTTAAAATGGAATACCTTTACTTCCCCATATGATCGCATAGGGTTCCATATATTTATATAAAAGTAAAAGATTGTCTAGGTGTCTGTACTGCTGGACCGATATGGTTCTCTTCGGTGAAGCTTCTCACTAGTCCAGGAAATGGTCCAACCTTCAAAGAGAAATCTCCCACCACTCCCCCCCCCAAATACTTTTACTTTAAACTGAAATGTAAATTGGAGGATCAAATCTACTCACCGTTCCATCAATTCTCCCTAGAGGCCTCTAGGGGGCGGAGCCGCTAGTTTTTTCATTGTAAAAGTGGAGCAAAGGGAAAGTTTTTTTCGAGATATATCTGCGGAAGTGTACGCACACCCCTTAAAACTTTTTAAGAACTTGTTAAGAAGTTGATTGTGAAATTTTCATCCCGTAATAAAAACCATTGAAATCTTTAACTCAAAAGAATTTCAAAGGGATATTCTTTTATTTTATTTTATTCTTTTAATTTTTAAATTGATCTATAAGTGTAATCCTATTACAGAAGTCAGGTTTTAGGCTATTATATATTTAGATTAAGGACTTGGCATAGCTTTAGGCTAGAGGATAGGAGCATAGTCGATATTTATAATATAAAGAAGTAAAGTTTTTGTTTGTCAGTTTAGCTAACCACTGAACCAACTTAGTTCTCTAGTTCAGTGAAGCTTTACATAGGTTCCAGGATATTTATATAATTTTTATTTTAAACGATGTCTTGTGATTGATTTAGGCTATTTTAGTTCCTTCCAAAAAATTTCAAAAATCTTAGGGCTGGTTCTAATCTATTTAATGGAAGGTTACATTGTGCTTATTGGGTCCTTTCCATTATAAAGCCTGTGAAACCCAAACCATCTTGAAATATCATCAGCGGGATATAACCCTGTGGGGCCTAAACCACTGTTCCTATTCAGGGCTACCAAGTACCCATTATGCCCTAAAAGCAGGCAATTGGCTGTTTTTTAGACTTGTCCCCAAAGTTTTATAATAAAAGTTTTCTTATTCGTTGGCTTAACAACTTTAGGGACTGAAGTCAATTTTTATTGATTAGTTTATTTACTTTATTGTCCAAGCTTTTAAACAACTAATTGTAATCTACAGAAGAGGAATTTGGTGTATACGCGTTGGGGATGTACGTACATCTATTTATCGGCCATTGTCTTATCCTTTTAGCTGCCTGCCTAATAAGAGACTACATTTTTGTGCATCAAAAAAATTTAACTCATATAGTCTCCCATTAAGGGGTCAGGTTAAAAAATTCATGAATTTTAAATTAAATTAGGGAGCCACCTTTTGATTAGTGTAATTTATATCCTTTTTTAAGAAAAAATGTTAAAAAGAGCCAAAAAAAAGGAGCATAATGAAAAATATAAAAATCCATATTAAAAAGTAACAGGATCTGCGTCTCTGTCTGTACTGAAAGATCTCCATAACCGCTTATAGAAAGAGGACTGTAAATTTCACTAGAACCCAAAGTTTTATAATCGCGTTATCTTATTAGTTTGGTCAAAAACTTTGGGTACTGTCATTGAATTTCAATTGGTTGGGTCCGAACATGTAGTGTTCATAATTTTAGATCAATAAATCTGACGAAGCCAAATCTGTCCTACTTTTGATTCCTGTGAAGTCATAAAAATTAGGGAATATCCATCTCTTTTTAGGTTTTTTTTTCTCACTTCTCCTCTCATCTCCCTCATTTTTATGACGTCACAGAAATTAAAAGCAGGACAGATTGGGCTTCTTCATAAATCTAATCTATAAGAGGGATAAATTTGTTCACATAATTGGGGAAGTATTTCAACTATCAATATTAATCCAATGTCGTATTGATTCCTGTGACGTCATAAAAATAGAGGAATATCCATCTCTTTTTGGTTTTTTTTCTCACTTCTCCTCTCATCTACCTCATTTTTATGACGTCACAGAAATCAAAAGCAGGACAGATTGGGCTTCGTCATAAATCTAAGCTATAAGAGGGATAAATTTGTTCACATCATTGGGGAAGTATTTCAACTATCAATAATCATCCAATGTCTTATTGATTCCTGTGACGTCATAAAAATTAGGGAATATCCATCTCTTTTTAGGTTTTTTTTTCTCACTTCTCCTCTCATCTCCCTTATTTTTATGTCGTCACAGAAATCAAAAGTAGGACAGATTGGGATTTGGCATAAATCTAATCTATAAGAGGGATAAATTTGTTCACATCATTGGGGAAGTATTTCAACTATAAATAATCATCCAATGTCGTATCCCTTAAAATCCCTGCTAAAATCCAGATAAATGATATGAGAAACATCAATAAACATTTAAGTCTCCTAAAAAGACCAATAAGCCTAAACAAAAAGGTCCAATCAAAAAGAAATTTAGCCATTAGGCACTTTTTTACTAAAAGTTAGAAATAATTCTAATTGATATATGTCTATATATCTACCTATTAATCTATCTATCCATTTATATATCTATCTATTTATTTATATATCTATCTATCTATTTATATATCTATCTATCTATTTATATATCTAGTCCACATAGAATGAACAAAAGTTTATTTGTAAAACAGCATGTTTCATGCATTTATATATCTATCTATCTATGAATTCGAATCTTGGCTATACACCGCGTCATTTCTAAAGATGTTATAAATGGTTCCTACTGCTGCTATGTCAGATGCGCAACATTAACAGACACATTAGAAAGAATGCCTTGGCCCAAAACAGGAGCAACTTATTACCATGCGAGGTCATGACTTCTAGACAAAGGATTTACAATCAAAGAATTGGTTTTCATTTGGGTATTTGAACAGAAAAGGAGAGATATTGCTCCCCTTAGTTATCCTGGGTTGTTGGACCTGACGTTTGAGTATCATGGACAGCCTTGCCCATATGAGGTAATGAGGAGAGATTTGGCTCCCCTTGGTTAATGTTATACTTGGTTGTTGGACCTGACGTTAGAGTGTCATGAACAGCATCCTCGCCCGTATGAGGTAATAGATAGGTAATATTAAATCTATCTATCTATTAATCTATTTTTCTAACTTGTGATATATCCTGCTTGAAAAAATCAAAGTGAAATTTAGGTACAATATCTCTATAATAATTAACACAGATAGATAAATAAGATAACACATGATAAAACATGGATAACAACATTTGAGGGTAGGGGGGTGTTGTATACATTCCTTTGCCCTCCCCCTCTTTGGATGTCCTTTGAAAGTATTATTTTTTTTTTGTCTGTTACTTATGATCTCAAAAGTTAATAAACCTTTTGAGTTCTCCATTTTTGGGAAGCTTTACATTAGTCCTAGGATAGTTTAATTTAGGTTATCTTATTTTTAGGTCTTATGATGGTTTTAGGATATCTTATTCCCTTTATTACCCCTTCGAATACAGAGCTCCTAAATATTAGGGGCGCAGTCGCTAGTATTTAAGAAACCGTAAGAACTTTCAATAAATATGCGCGTAGAGTAAGATCTCAGAAAATGATTTACTGAAAGAGTATCTTATGCAGGCTTTATTGTAAATAAATCATGAAATATGGCATTTAAGCAGTGAATTTCCTTAACTTACTCTGGCAGACTGATGTAAGGACATACAGACATTCTGTTAATAAAGAGTTACTTCGCTTCTTCTGATAGGTTTTACCTGGGACATTTGACTGTAAACTATTAATAACTTAAAAACTAATAAAACTTTTATCAAAAATTTATCATGTATTGCAAAATTTCAATGTTCTTACTTTTCCACCAATAATTATAATAATCTACAGACGTGTTATTTCTGTTTATCATAATTAGTTTTGTACATCAATTTATCATCCATTGTCTTATCCCTATAGATCCATGAGTTTTCCTAATACGGAATTTAAAGAATCTAGCACATACCAATATAAGCACATATAATAAATATAGTTGATATAGATACATAATTGATAATTGAACCAATAAGAACACTGTGAAAGAACAGTATTGCCATGTTATTGGTTTAAACGTGTACACATTTTGAGGAAAAGTAGCAGGATGTGTGTCTCTGTGTGTACTGAAGGTTCTCGCTAACCCAATAACCAATATGGTTCTCCTTTACATCGAAGCTTTCTATAGGTCCAGAGAAGGTTTATAATTAATTTGGGGTACAACCCTACCAAGAAAAATCGGCTTTAAAAAATCAAACCTCCACCCCCCCAAAAAAAAAATCTGCATTTCCTAGGGTAATATATCTATTGCACATTGTATATATGAAATCACATATAACTCATATATAGAAATCATTGGAGAAAATCACTTTGTGACGCGATCTATATACAGTGAGTTGAAGTTTTGGTAAAGGTCATGGATTTTTTAGGCATAAGACAATGGACGATAAATTGATGTACGCAACAATGATATTAAACGAAATTCCTCATACTGTTTTTTTAAAGTTATTGGTTGAAAATTATAGACGGTTTGAACCATCCAATCAAGATGCAAGAAGCCAACAAAATGAAACAATTTAGCAATTTTAGGTTGAATTTATTAATTTCATAATCTAGGGATCTTCATAATTGAAATAATGGCCGAAACATACATCCCAATGATAAACAAAATTAACCCTTTTTTAGGAACCAAAAATAGTTGTGGAAGTGGACGAAAAAAAAACATCAAGGGCCGAAGCCTATGATAAATAGTATAAAGAGAAAATGTCCGCACAGTGATTTGTGATAATAAATAGCTGTAAAGTGATGCTATGAAATATTTCAGCTCGGGGCTAACATTTTCTTAATTGCTCATTTATTAGACACTTGCGTCAGCTGGCTGCGCCTCTAGCATACAAAAGCATTTTTTATAAAGTAGTAAGGGTGGGGTAACTCTGACGCTTTTTTTTATACAAGTTTCAATATGATATAGTTTTTTCCCCCACATGAATTTACAAAGTGTCTAAAAAATTAACCATGTGACGTAATAAAAATGAGGGAGTTGAGAGGAGAAGTGGATAAAAGAGATGGATAATTCCTCATTTTTATGACGTCATATGGCTGATTTTTTAAAGCACTTTGTAAAGATACATTTTTAAAAGTACAAGGCCCTCAGAAACAATGACTTAGTACTGTATAGTACACAAAATCAACTGAAATGATTTGTTTAAAATCTTATAAAGCTAAAAATTGAAATATTTAGACATTTTAAGCCTTTACCCTAAGTTGGTTATCCCGACGGGACTACTCATAGACCAATCCAATCCAACCTAACCTAATATTGTAAGATAAACTTAAATTCTTTCCTTAATTTTGATAATTAACAACAAAATAGAAAATGTCTTTTGGCTCGGCTCTAAGTTTAGATACCTGACTTTTTATCTATAGATGAATCAGTTTGGTTAAGTGAATGGATGTAAAATATACATGGATATTATGACAGGGAAAAAATTGTTGTCAATTTAGCTTGCTAACATGGTACTTGTTTATTTCATCATCCAGTAGGAGGGGAGGGGATGAGGTAAATGGAATAGAAGAGGGTTTTGTCAATTTAGCCCGTCCGAGCTTCACTTAATTAGAGAACTTGAAAATCTGGTGTATGATCCAGGTATTAATATATCCATTGTTAAGTGTGTAGTAATATTCAAATTAATTCCGCCTACCAAGTCGTTAAAAGCATCCAGTGTTCATTCAAAACCGCGGATTTTCAATGATTAGATGCAGTGGCGTGCTACTGCTCAGGATTTCACTATGGGGTTATTTTTCTTTGTATGTTGACATGTGGCGAATTCGATCGTCATCGTGGAGGGGATGTTTTCGAATATTGGCCCAAAACCGCGTCAAAACTATAGATATTAAAAGTTGTAACTACTGCTGCTATAACAGTAGTACTATGTAAATACCATGCTTAAAGAGTAGCTGCATTGTTAATGATGCACAAAAAAACTTTATTTTTGTGATATTGATGAAACACCATTAAATGCATCCTTCTTGCTATAGTAGTGTGCGTTCATCACATCCAAAGAGTGTTTTTTTTTCGCTAGATAAGCAAACACAATAGAAGATATGCAGAAGAGGTTTATTCTTTACTGGCGAGAGTCAAAGACTTCCAAGCTTTTTTGGGTTGGGTAAAAATCTATATTTTGGATGTAATACAAAAAAATTCAATGGTTTATAACACCAGGAACTTTGAACCATGGACCTTAGCGGAAAAAAGGCATTTTCTTTAAAGGAAACTTTTTATAAGATAGGTAAAATCCAGCATATTTCCAAAAAGTTGCTAACTTTTTTTGGGGGGCGGGGGGGGGGGCAAATGAGGTAATCACCCTCCCCGCTTGGACGTCCTTAATGGTTTTGGTGAATTGTTAATGTAATACATGTGCAGAAGTGAGTCCACCCTCCTTACTATATTGTACAAAAATATAATCTTCATATTCACAGAGAGTAAAAGAAAAGTAGATTTTAAAAAAATTATATTAATGATATCCTATTATTAAAGTAACAGGATGTTTGTTTGTCTCTTTGTTTGTACCGAAGGATCTCACTAACCGCTGAATTGGTTGTTTCTACTTCACAGTTGAGTTTCTTATACTTCTAATAACTTTTTTGGTGTAGGATTCCTCCGCCCTTCCAAGATAGATATTCTCTTTAAAAAAGTGACATCCCAAAAAAAATAATTTTCATTTTAAAATTAAAATTAGAGAGTTGATTCACCCCCTTCCTTCAATTGCCCCCAGAGGCCAATTGGGCCGAAGTCACTATTTATTGCTGAAGTAACGGGTTGTGATAATCAAGAACCGTCCAAAAGCTCAACTGAATTTGATAAAGTTTTTTGTACAGCTAAACACCTGAACAAGAATAAAATAAAGTATTCCTGAAATTTAAAACACATTTAATTTATTCGTTAGCGGGATCTTAATGGACAGACAAAAAAATAGTCATTAGAATTATTAGATTATATGTCAGCTTTGACCATGTTATACATATATTTGCCGTAAGTGTGTCAAGACATTCCCCCTACAAAGTCAATTACAATTCTTAGGCTCTTTTCTGATTCCTATTTCTCTTGAAACTTATTAAATATATTGCCTTGAAGGGTTACTACAAAAAGGTTTGGCTTATCGAGGGAAAGGGGGGGCGGGGTTGGTGCTACTATGACACAAAATAGTATTAATCCTACTCCAATTAATGGTTTTAAGACAAACGCAGGAGTGACAAACGTCAAAGTGGACACTTAACCTTAACTATCTTAAACCATCTTATAGGTTTTTGAAATGCCTAACCACTGCGGGGGCCTTATTTTTATATTCATATCTTAACCTAACCTAATCTGTACAGAAATACTTATTCAACTTAATATTTTATTTAGACACTCCTGTGTTTTTTCCTGGAAATCAATTCAGTAGATCTTAGATAGCAAAACAATCAAGCATGTAAGTTTATTCCGAAATCTAGATTTTTCGCCGATTTGTAGTTGCACCTTCCTTGTTATAGTTTGGTCGTTACACACTTTGAATAATAGGACCAACTACAATTTTGATATTTCTAAAAGACACTTTTTCCAGTATTGATTTGAAACCAATTAATATTAAGTGGATTAGAACCGGTTCTCAGTCATACTGAAAAATTATGTATAGCATCGTATTATATCCTGTTTTTTACGATATCTCGGGCTAAAAAAACTGGTTTTAATCTTATGAGGGTACATTTTTATATCCACGGGGAGCTGTTTATAATGCGATGCAGTACTAAATTACTGTTCCATCATGGATTAGATCAAGGACGTTGAAGCTTTTTATTAAAGACGTAAAAAAAACTGAAAGCGGAGGGGAATACTTCAAATTTTTGGACAGGAAAAATTTCCCCTCCCTGAAAAATTTTAGTAGTATAATTTTTGGGTGTGAAATCAAATATATATTTTGGACGTCCTTAGTATTAATATCCGATTTAAAATATTTGTTCTCAACTATTACATTTGACGGTTTTGATAAACTGACTTTTCAAGTTTAATAATTAAACAAAAGAAAATTCAGAGACTTTGGGCTAAATTTTCCGAATTACGTCATCCTAGAATAATCTATTATTCTAATATGACGTCATTTGGGATATTTGGGCCAAAAGTTTTTAAATTTATCCCCCTTTTTTATAGGCACTATTATGGGAATTCCCATTAAAATCTCCCTTTAATGCTGTTTTTATGTCGCATTTTTGTAGTTGCCTCCTCATGAAAACAGATCATAAATAATTGATCTTATCATATGCTTATGTATGGTCTTAAAAGGGATTTTCTTAAAAGGGGTATCCTTATACTTTTTAGGGCTTCTTAACCTATTTTTTAAAGCGCAACTTTTTCACATTTAGAGTAAGTTCATCCGTAGCAAATAGCTTTGATCTTAAAGTTATGTTAGAATTGTTCTATTGATTTTATTTCAAACTTGTCATGATGATTCTTGTGATAGTTAAGTACATTTTAGATTGTATGCAACTCTATTATCATAACTAAGATACCCATTACAATTTTTAATGATATAATTTTCCTAGTCGCTTGATTTTTTGAAGATTGATACCAATGAATGTTAGGCACCCCCGTGAAGAAAAAATTGTGGAGGCTACACCCCCCCCCCCCCCACTCGGCCGGGTTTACCCACTTTTAATATCTCTGGAAGCGCCAAAAGAAACATGTTTAATAATTAATTCTAAATAAAATTGTCTGAATTTTGCAAATTCTAAGAAAGTTTGAGTTATTTTGTCGAGGTTTGGAATATAAAAATTATTCATATTATCTGTTAAAGCAAAAGTAATAATTTTAAACAAGAATGACAACATCTGTAGAAGCGGAGCCCTATAGATTAGGCGGACAAAGGAGTATTAACATATATACCAAAAGGACACACATCCATTTTAAGACTTGATTATAGAGGTGCTGCGCTTATAACATGATGGCTATTCGACCCGGAAATTATTATTCTAAAAATCAGATGTAAAGGATAATTAAATCCTTTCAAATATTGTTTTCAAATTAGTTAAAAAGTCATAATGATTATAGAGTTGCTAGTTTCTCAGAAATCACCATGTTTAAAATCGATAGGACAATTCTGACATGCCTAAAATAATGATGTCGGACGGAACGACAAAAAATGAAGAGAAGTTTTGTCTTTTTTATTTTTTTTTTAAAGTATGTAAATGTGAAACTAATAACACTGTTTTAAGACATTTTGACACTTTTTTTTATTTTTGGTCATTTATGACAACCGTTACTAATATAAAACATTTTAATCTACAAAAATGGAAAATTTTCAGATTCGAAGCAACTCTTTAAGCAAGGAAGCCTAATGGGGGAAGCATGATTTCATATATATGTAATTTTCTCAGCTGTTATTGGAGTTAGAAATCTATTATTGGACCATTCAGCATCTACTCTGTAACCAATTTTGGAGTTTGTTTTCTATAAAGCTTTCTGGTCTATTTTATTTATTTTTTGTTGTTGGAAATGTTTGATTTTAAATATTAGCGGCTAAGCCCCTAGAAGCCGCTAGTTTTAAAAAGAAACAAAAAAAATTGCGAGGCAATTTCTCTTTGGAGGTTGGTGGTAACCTTCCTCAAAATAGTTATCAACATTCACAGGACCTAATAGAAGCTTTACTGTAAAGGAGAATCACATCTATTTAGCTGTTATTGTGATCTTTTGGTTCACACAATAGACACTTAGACATCCTGTTACTTTTAAACAAGGCTTGAGTGTTTTGCTACTTATAAACGTTGTCATCCTTGTTTTTCAATCACAACTGAATAAGTTTAAGTTGTTTTATATGAATATTCTGCTTCACGTTTTCTAGTATGATTAATATCCGATGGATTAGAACTGGTTTCGTGTAATTTTATTTTAACTATCCGCGGAAAGTTGTCTATGATACTATGCAATAAATAACTAATAATTTGCATGAAAGGGTAGAACAACTAAAAAATATGCAAAGAGAGGGTGTTTTAAAAAATATACCTAAGGAAAAAGTAAAAATTAAGTTTTTACAACTTTGCATGATGATTCCTAATTCATTAAGGTACAATTTGTGAAGTGTAGCAACTAATATTCTTTTTAAAAAAGTGATATTTTTCATAAATTTCCATAAAAAATATGGTTGTTATTTCTAAAATTGTGATTCTTTAAACGATTAGGCGTTATGTAGTTACATTTGAAATCAATGCTTTTTCAATTAAGGTGAAGTTTATTTTATCTTTCATTAACATAACTCTGAATCGTAGAGTTGAATATTTCTTTTTTCCTGTGTATATTTAGGGAGGGAGGGAACATTGGACTCTTTATTACACTAGTCCCCAAAGTCTTATAATAATGTTTTCTTATTTGTTGAATTAACAACCTTGGGAACTTTTATTGAACTTGAATTGGTTAGTTCATTTAGTTGAGTGTCTAAACATTTCAACTACTAATTGTAATCCTACAGAAGGGTAATTTTGTGAATCATCATTGGGGATGTACATTCATTTATCGGCCATTGTCTTATCCCTTTAAATCCACTGTGTATATCAAGTAAAATGGCATGGATTAAACTTTAAGTGAGTTATAACGCCAGATTTTTATAATTCTATCCTATTTAGGCTAGGATGCTGTCCATTAAGCTTTAACCATTGGCGTACTGGAAGGGGTGTGTCGACACTCCAGTAACATTTGCATAGGGGAGAAATGTTATTCTCTTTCACAAAAAAAAACTTTTTAAGGTGCTTATGGCAACTGGGGGGTAAAATTTTTATGGGGGGAAGGTAAAATCTAATATTTTTTTTTATAGAAATTGTAGGTGCTTACGGCATTTGTCGGGGTTGTGGTAATCATCCTTTTACTCCCTTCCCCCCACTTTTAGGTGGGTCCATTAAGATCTCAGACAACTGGAGAAACAAGAAAGCTTTGGTACATAAAAAACATTTATTCAGTGACAGATTACGCCCCGTCTTACGAAGCAGTACATACAATAGTACACCAAGCTACTGCTTAGTACCAGGTGTACTTTACAATTTTTCATAATATTTATAAATTTAAATTGCATGACTAACACTAGATGTTATGTGTGGCACTGATTAGGCTTCCGTTGTTAGAGAGGTTTTAGGCCACTTAACCATATTTTGAAGAATCAAAATAATAAAAAATCAATTACAATTAGATTCTTACATAATTTCTCCTTTCAAATCTAAATAATTCTATATTGGAGTCTGGCGTTTTTTCTTCTCTATGCTAGTTTACATCGCTTAGGGCGGTATAAGCAATTGCAAAAAAGGGTTTTATATACCCTGAAAAACATTATACCCACCTTTTTATTAGCATAGCTGCTCTATAACATGTTTCTATAAGATTATATTCCTTATTTATTGACAGATTTGTAATTTATAATCTATAATTTAAAAAAATGTTTCTGGAAGATGATTAAAGTCCCTCCACAGATTAATACGTCATACGATAAAATAACCAATGAGGGGCCAGCATAAATTTTACTATTGGTCAATTACAGTGTATACTGGCCTCTCATTAACTATTCTATCGCATGACGTCATAATCTGTGGAGGGACTTTAATCATCTTCTATTTTCAAAATTCATTTATTTTTAGTTGCTGCGCTACTTACAGATATAATTGTCCTTGTTTTAACTAGGGCGAGTTTTATTACATCAAAACTCTAGAATATTCAGGGATCTAAAGGGATAAGACAATGGCCGAAAAATTGATGTACATCAACAATGATGTTACACAAAATTATCCCTTCTGTAGATTTAGATGAGTGGTTGAAACTTAATGAATCAACCAATAAAAATTCACTATAGCCCCCAAAAGTTGTTAAGCCAACGAATAAGAAAATGTTATTATAAAACTTTGGAGACTAGTGTAATAAACAGCCTATTGTCCACTCTCTCTCTCTCTGAAAACATTGCATATTATGATAATACTAATAGGTGCGCCACTAGCATCTAAGAGAGGACAGGAATGTAGCCGAACACTTTCCAAATATATTTGAGAAAGCTTCTCTGAAAAGCACAACCAGCTTTTTCTGAGATCGATAACTTCAGACAAAAAAAAAACTTTTTCTTTATATTATAGGATGTATAGATAGTTAGAAGGAAGGGTGTAAATAGATGAACAGACAGACAGTACATAGATTGATAGATAAATAGATAGATGATTTAAACAGATAGATACAAATATGGATAGTTAGATAGAATATTTCCAACTAGCGGCTACGCCCCCTTGAGGCCTCTAGGGGCACTTGAGGAGGGGAGAGTCGAATTTGATAACCCAATTTCTTATTTTAGATATTAAAAGAAAAAGTAAAAAAAAATTTTTTGGGGGGGGGGGATTTTTCATTTTTTTGGGGGGGTTGGGGGTGTCCCACCCTTAAGAAAATGGTTATAAACCTTCCCGGGACCTATGAGAAGCTACCCTGTTAAGGAGAACCCAATCGGAACAAACAAACACACAAACACACAGACAAACACACAGACAAATACACAGACAAACACACAGACATCCTGTTACTTTAGTATAAGGATATATAGTTAAAAGGAAGGATGTAAATAGATGAACAGACAGACAGTACATAGATAGATAGATATATGGATAGTTAGATAGAATATTTACAATTAATATGCATAGATACATAGTGAACTAGATAGATAGATATAAGTACAGAAATTGATAAAGTATATACAATGTACTTTGATAGATAGATAAATAGATGCATTTAGACTGCTAGAAGGATAGTAAAATTTAAGCTTATAATATGAAAGTCTGGTAAGCCGAGCGTTCTCGGCCCACGGGGTAACGAGTTCGGATTCAACGAGCCCTAGCCTTTAATTATTCTACCAAACAAACAAGCAGGATTCAATCATACAGAAATTATATATTTAAACTGAATAATATTTACAAGCAATGTTTACTATATATATACAACAGATTATAACAATGGTTAGGTTTGAAGGGGGTGTGGGACGCTAGGGCTTAGCTCCCGGCGGTAGACAGGCTGTGGGGGCAGCGGTGGTAAAAGGGGAGGCAGCGCCTCCCGGTTATATAAGCGCGTGAGGGACGCATGATAGTTGCATGTTTGAGTCCCCTCCCCACATTTAGGCAGGCCAGTTTGACCGCTGGGTTGCGGGGTCAACAGCGGTCATGAGATAGATGGTGATATAATAAGATTAGTGCAGGGGGTTTGTTATCATAAGTCACAGCAAAGCAACTCTGTAAACTGCCTGTCTGTCTGGGTGTCGTATTACCACAACCTCCCCTTCAAGGGTTGCGTGGCTCCTGAGCCACCAGGCCTTGAACCTGGGGATACGACAGCCTATGCCTGCGCAGGACAGGCAGTTCTTGGGGCACAGCTCGATGGAGGACAGCTCGGGCTACACAGGCTCCCTGGGACACTCGTTGCTCGGTCTGACTGTGGTTGGATATCAGCATTGTCAGCTCCTGGTTGGCTTCTAGGCGTGGGTTGGCGACGGCCAAGCCCCGCCGCTGGAAATTTTGCCTCGTCTGCAGGATTAGCTCTGCCTCGGCTGGTAACTGGACACGGAGGCCTAGGCGGACTCTGGTGGTTCCTAAGGGGGGAATGACGATGGCAAAGGGCGCATAGAACTCCATGGGGGCGCCTGCTTGATTCAGGTTGCTTGGTCTCCTAGCTCCTACCCGGATGGGGATGGCTGTCATCAACAGGGGGCACATGGCTTCAGCTTCGTCTTCTGGGGCGGCCTCTTCCATCGCAGTGGCTGGTTCTTCTCCTACAGGCTCGCTGCTGGCTGGCAGGTTCTCCATGTCCGCGTCAGGATTCCAGATGGCATCTCTGGGTGGCTCTGGAGCGGGCGGCAGCGGCGGTGGTTCGTTGGGCTGCTCCTGCAGGTTCTCCTCTACTGGGTCACGATCCTGGCCGCTAGGCTGTGGGGCGGCTGCGGCTGGCTGGTGCACTGGGAGCTGTCCTGGGTCGCTAGCTGCGGGCGCCGCCGCTCCAACTGGCAGCTCGGTGGCATCCTCGTCGCCGTCCATATCAACTTGGATGTCTGCTGGGATCTGGTGGGCAGTCACATCTCCAGTGTATTTGCGCAGTCGGCCTACATGCGCGGTAACTTCTGAGATCCTGGCTACTGGAGAGGCAGGTTTGATGACATAATGGACTTCTGTAGCTTGCCTCACTACTTTCCAGGGGCCAGTCCATCTCTTGGTAATCTTGGCTGCCTTCCCTGGCACCAGGCGGGGGGCCAGGTACCAGACCAAGTCTCCAACCTCATACTTGGCCGTGCCTTCGTAAGCTGCCGCGCTCCTCCGGATGGCTCCCTCCTCTTTCTGCTGGATGGCATCATACACTGCATAGTAGCGCTGCAAGAGAGCTTGGACGTTGGCTGGAACTGAAGCATATTCGGTCTCTGGCAGCCGTAGTACCATGTCCACCGGAAGTTTGTCCTCTCTCCTAAAGAAGGCCAGGAACGGGGTCACGCCAGTGGATCTGCAGGCCTTGGTGTTGTATGCGAAGGCGATGGCAGGCAGGTGGGGCTCCCAGTTGTTATCGTCTCTGTCTAGGAACAGGCGCATGCCTGTGTTGAGCGTCCTATGAAACCTCTCCACTCGGTTGGACTGCGGGTTGTAGGGTGGTGGATGTGTCAGGCCAATCTCAAGCCTGGAGGCCAGTTCCTGGAATACCTGGCCGGTAAATTCCATTCCATTGTCGGAATGGATCTTCAGGGGGCATCCGAACGTGGCCAGGTGGCGGTGCAACAGGGTCTCAGCCACCGTGAGAGTGCGCTTGTTGGGGATGGCGTAGAGGCTGACAAACCGGCTGAACCCATCTTGGCAGGTGAGGATATAGCGGTTCCCAGCTGGGGTCTCTGGCAGTGGCCCCACCAGGTCGATAAATAGGACTTGCTGTGGATACCCCTGGCGGGAGGGCACGTGGATCCCTTGCTTCAGTCTCTCCTTGGTAACCTTCTGGACACACTCAGGGCAAGTCTGTACCATCAGACGGATGTCACGGGCCAGGTTGGGCCACCAGAAGTGCATGGCAACGCAGGCGATAGTCGCGTCCATCCCAAAGTGCCCAGCCATGGGGGTCCCATGGGCTAGAAAGAACGCGTCCTGCTGGAGGGCCGAAGGCCAGGAGGCCGAAGGCCAGGAACGTGGTCACGCCAGTGGATCTGCAGGCCTTGGTGTTGTATGCGAAGGCGATGGCAGGCAGGTGGGGCTCCCAGTTGTTATCGTCTCTGTCTAGGAACAGGCGCATGCCTGTGTTGAGCGTCCTATGAAACCTCTCCACTCGGTTGGACTGCGGGTTGTAGGGTGGTGGATGTGTCAGGCCAATCTCAAGCCTGGAGGCCAGTTCCTGGAATACCTGGCCGGTAAATTCCATTCCATTGTCGGAATGGATCTTCAGGGGGCATCCGAACGTGGCCAGGTGGCGGTGCAACAGGGTCTCAGCCACCGTGAGAGTGCGCTTGTTGGGGATGGCGTAGAGGCTGACAAACCGGCTGAACCCATCTTGGCAGGTGAGGATATAGCGGTTCCCAGCTGGGGTCTCTGGTAGTGGCCCCACCAGGTCGATAAATAGGACTTGCTGTGGATACCCCTGGCGGGAGGGCACGTGGATCCCTTGCTTCAGTCTCTCCTTGGTAACCTTCTGGACACACTCAGGGCAAGTCTGTACCATCAGACGGATGTCACGGGCCAGGTTGGGCCACCAGAAGTGCATGGCAACGCGGGCGATAGTCGCGTCCATCCCAAAGTGCCCAGCCATGGGGGTCCCATGGGCTAGAAAGAACGCGTCCTGCTGGAGGGCCGAAGGCAGCAGGTATCTTGTCCTCTCCCCTGTCAGGGTCTGGTCAGTGGTGGTGAGGCAGCCATGCTCGTCAAGCCCCAGGGCTGGGAAGCGGCTGGCGTACTGCTGCTCGTCTCGTTCCTTGCCACGCAGCTCAGCCTTAGTTGGGGCTTTGCCATCAGCCACCCATTGGCGGACACGGAGCAGAAGGGGGTCCTGTGTCTGGGCCTCCAATACTCTAGCTGGATCCAGTCGGGCGGCAGGGGGCCGGCTAGCTGCGGACTCCCCTAGCTGGCAAAGGTTGTGGATATACTCAGCCTGCTCTGCTAATTCTTCGGCGCTAGCCGTTGGCATGTTGGCATCTTCCCGGCGGCTGAGGGCGTCGGCGTTGGTATTCTGGGTGCCAGGCCGGTGGCAGACGGTAAAGTCTAAGGCCGCTAGCTCCTCCTGCCAGCGGGCCACCATCCCTGTGGATGTGTTCAGTGATTTCATCTGTAGCAAGGCTGAAGAATCAGTGTTGATCTGGAAGCTGCGGTAGGACAAGATGCCGTGGAATTTTCGGATCCCATACATAATGGCGGCCATCTCTCCCTTCCAGGACGGGTAGCGCGTCTCAGGGTCGGTTGTCTTGCGCCCCACGGCGGCAATCAGCCTCTCCTTGCCATCCTGACATTGACTCAGTATGGCAGAGATGGCGCGGCTGCTGAAGTCTGTGGTGAGCTGGAACACTGCTGGCAAATCAAACCTGGGCGGCGCTCGGATGGGGGCCTTGCGGAACTTGTCCTTGAGTTGCAGCAGCTGGGCTTCCATCTCAGGCGTCCAGGTTAGGGTCTTGGCCGTCTTCTGCCGATTCATCTCGTAGGTGAGGTCTGCATACTCTGGGATGAACAGGCGGTAGTATCCAAAGAACCCCAGCAGCGCCAGCAAATCCTTGGGGGTGCTGGGGGCTGGCCAGTCCAGGATACGGTCAATATAGTCCTCCTGCATGGCTATCCCCTCACGGCTGAGGGTGTGGCCCAGATAATCCACCTTGGATCGGAACAGCTTGGTCTTGGCTGGCTTGAGGCGGATCCCTCCCCTGCGGTGGGCTTCCAAGACCTCTCGGAGCCTGGCCAGGTGGGCCCAGGTATCCTGGTGGAAGGTCAGGACGTCGTCAAGGTATGACTGGAGGTTGGCTGTGCCTAGTGGGTTTAGGACCCCTGCAATAAACCTGGAATAGACAGACGGTGCCGTAGCCAGGCCAAAGGGCATCCTTTTCCATTGATACAAGCCCCTGGGGGTGGTGAAGGCGGTGCAGGGCCGGCTGTCCTCGGACACACGGATGGTGTAGTATGCGGCCACCGCGTCTAAAGCACTGTAGACACGGTGCCCGCCAGCTCGTTCTACCAACTGCTGGATCCTAGGCAGGGGGTAGCTGTCCAGTTCCAGGCACTTGTTGAGGGCTCTGTAGTCGACGGCCCAGCGGGTGCTCCCGTCCTTCTTCTTGATGGGCACCAGGGGGCTGCTCCAGGCGGAGTCTGACGGCTCTATAACTCCCTCCTGTAGCCAGGTGTCCAGTTGTTTCTCCAGTTCAGCCTCTTGCCGCGGGTTCAGATCCCTAAATCTCTGGCGGATCGGCTGGGTCCCTGGCTTGAGGCGCAGCTGCAACTCAACCACATCTGTGCAGCCGGGGGTAGAATTGGAGAAGACGTCTCTGTATTCTGCCAACATAGTCCAGACCTCCTTCTTGAGCAAGGGGTCCTTGCGTAGGAACTCATTGTCTTCCATCTCCAGGGCCTCCCACAACGCCTGCATTTCTGGAGGCTCAGCAGGTTCTTGGAACGAGTGGAGACGCGGGGGAGGCGTATCAGAGACCTCTAGAATGTCAGGTTTGACCAGCTCCCCAGCCACTGGGAGGCCAGCATCCAGCAAGAGAGGCATCTCCCCTTCATTTACCACCAGTACTCTAAACACAGTGGCGGAGCCAGGCCTGTGGGCATACAGGCCCTCTGGGATAACAAGATCCTCCCCAAACCTCTGTTCTGGGGCAGCTAGTTGGATGGCATCCTTGGTGCGATGGCCTACTAGCTCAACAGGGACCGCCATGACCCCGCGGCCAGGCAGGACCACCCGCTTGGCTGTGCGGAGCTGGGGTGGCTGGCCATCAGTTGGAGTGACAGCGCTTAGCCTATACGTGGCTGGTGCGGGGTCAGCTTTGGCTCCGGGACCCACCGGCCGCGACTTGACGGGCTCGGCTTCTGGAGGGGCTGACGTGTCGGAGCCAGGTGTGGCTCCGAGGGCGTCCGGCCATGATTTGACGGGCTCGGCGCTGGGAGAGGCCAAAGTGCTGGGTCCAGCCTTGGCTCCGTGGGCGTCCGGCCGCGACTTGACGGGCTCGGCGCTCGGAGAGGCTGAGGTAGCGGAGCCATGCATGGTTCCGGAGGCAGCCGGCCACGACTTGACGGGCACGGCGCCGGGAGAGGCTGAGGCCTGAGAGTTGAGTGTGGCTCCGGGTACATCAGACCGCGACTTGACGGGTCTGGACTCGGGCTTGGCTGGTGGACTGGCTGGAGGTCCCAGGTAGAGGGGGCCAGGTGGACACGGCTGGCCGTTGATAAAGGTGTCGGTGGAGAAGATTGGTTCTGGAGGGCTGGCAATCTCAGGGAACGTTGCAACCCCATGGCTAGCAGGTTAGCTCCCTTGTGTGCGTTCAGCTCAGCGTCCACCCAGTGTGTGCCTTTCTCAACCACACGCGGCTGCTCGGGCAGGGGGCCTGGCAGAGGCCCCTCATAACTTAGCTCTCTCTCGGCTGTCTCCCGGTCAATGGGGACGCCACGGAGTGGGATAAACTCCCCACGCACCCACAAGCAAGGTGGTTGCATGTCGAAACAGAGCCTAGTTCCGAACTCCTTGAGAAAATACCCTCCTAGGTTCAGAGGGTGTGAGAGGTTCCGGACCACAGTCACGTGGTATAGATGGAGAATAAGGGTGTGTGAGACTGCCATATATAACTCTTTTAATTTTCCTATTACCTGGAGGGGCTGGCCTTCCTCGTTAGCAGTCAGGATTTGGGTGTTGTCCGGAATCAACATGCGTTGCACGCCCATCGCGTGCATGAGGTGCTCAGAAATTACAGCAGACCCTGGTACACGGTTGCCAGAATCGATCATGGCATCAACCTGTACATGCTGGGCAGGGTCAGGAGTAGGAAACCTCACCCTGACATGGCAGGGGAAGTGGAGGTCCTGCCCTTGAGACAAGGGGGCCTCTCGTTCGGCTGGGGTTGGCAGAAACTTCGGTGGTGGCCGAACCGCAGCTATGGTGGTATCACTTACCATGGTGGCTTAGACTGTAGCTTCGAATCACTAGAGCTTATTAATTATCACTGGGTCAACAATTTTATATTTATTTTTATCACTTGGTTGACATTTATACACACTTATGTGTTGTTATCACTAGGAGCTCTAGGTGTGATTCTGGAAGCACTGGCAGCAGGGAATGTCCGTCCTGCAAGGTTCAGAGGGGTGACGGCGGTAGGGAATGACCCTTCCTACAGCGCCGCTGGTTCGAATCCCGAAAATGGCGGCAGGGAATGGCCCGTCCTGCAGCGCCTCGGGTTCGAATCCTGGGAGGCAGCGGCAGGGAATGTCCCGTCCTGCCGTGCCTGTGGCTCAAAATCTGCTATCCATCGCAGTGGTAGGGCTTACTTGTGTGCTGAAGCTTCGCAGCCACACATTGCCTTCTTAAGGAGACCAGCACCCAGCTGTCTGTCTCGTAGGTTTGGCCTGGGTGTCCTGGGGCTTGTCCCAGCTACACTTGCCAATTTAGACTCAGTTCTGTAGCCGTCTGAGCTAAATTATCCGATTGCCGTGGCTGCGCACCTAGCGCTACTCCTACACGGCACGGAAAAAGCGTCTTAACTGGCGCTTTTAGCAGGCTAAATCTGCTTGCCGTAGGCCAGAGGCCCACATATTGCGTTCAAAATGATGGAAATTCGACCTAAAAAGGCCGTCTCACGGGTCAGTTGGCTTCTCAGTTGGCGGCTGATTGTCCCCTTACTTGCCAAAGGGTCCAATCAGAGGTAGAATAGGCTAGTTTCTGTACGGCTCGATTGAAACACGCTGACACCAAGTTCTGGTAAGCCGAGCGTTCTCGGCCCACGGGGTAACGAGTTCGGATTCAACGAGCCCTAGCCTTTAATTATTCTACCAAACAAACAAGCAGGATTCAATCATACAGAAATTATATATTTAAACTGAATAATATTTACAAGCAATGTTTACTATATATATACAACAGATTATAACAATGGTTAGGTTTGAAGGGGGTGTGGGACGCTAGGGCTTAGCTCCCGGCGGTAGACAGGCTGTGGGGGCAGCGGTGGTAAAAGGGGAGGCAGCGCCTCCCGGTTATATAAGCGCGTGAGGGACGCGTGATAGTTGCATGTTTGAGTCCCCTCCCCACATTTAGGCAGGCCAGTTTGACCGCTGGGTTGCGGGGTCAACAGCGGTCATGAGATAGATGGTGATATAATAAGATTAGTGCAGGGGGTTTGTTATCATAAGTCACAGCGAAGCAACTCTGTAAACTGCCTGTCCGTCTGGGTGTCGTATTACCACAAAAGCATTTTGTATGTGTATGTATTAATTATATCATTAAACTTTTTTAACCATACCAATAAAACCGGGGAGGGAGGGAGGGGACATTGGATTGTAAATTAAGACTGGAATTAAAAGTTTTATAATCATGTTACTTTATCTATTTGTTTGTTTGTTCTCAAACTAGCAGTGTCTTAATTATAATCTACAGAAGAGGTAATTATGTTTACCATCATCGGGGATGTATATCAATTTATCTACCATTGTCTTATCCCTTAAGATCCCTGTATAAAACAAATGTGTATATTAGAATGTCCTCATTTAATGACTACTTTAAATTACGAGGGATATACTGGGATAAACTTTTGAGATCTCGTAAACAGTTTTGGTCAGAGCAGGTTTTAAGCTATTAGGAAAGAGACGAAACAACTATACAATTATTATGAAGATATGTGTGTGTGTTTAGAAATATCGCGAAATGGGTAAAAGGCATGTTTTAGGCTATTTAGCAGTGGGATAAGACAATTTCTCTTCAAAAACACATGCTCTCCCGTTTTAAAACAAATTTGAATGTGGGGATCGTTGGTACATAACCACCATCCCCTACTTTGGGCGAAACAACTAGTACATGAAAAAGGATTACTAATTCTATTATAAATATAAAAGTTTTTTTTTTAAAGATATAGACCTTAGATGGAGGTAACATTGGACTGTAAATTATTGTGGTCCCAAAAAGTTTTATATACACAATCTCTCATTTTTTGGCTTTGTAACTTTGGAGACTTTTATAAATCTTGTCAAGGGAATAAAAATCTTCAGTATCCAATCTATTAAATCCAATAATTTTCATTTACTAAAGGGGTAATATGTCCCCATCCCAAAGACCTAGTTCCGACTCTCAATCGGGTCTTTGAAAATCAACCAATAGTGTCGGAAATATAGTCGAAAAAGGTCCTTGGAATAGGGGGGCAGTTAGTCATCTTTATATACATCTAAACTATAGTTCTGTTCATAGATTAGCATAAAACACTAGATAGAGAAAGGGTTAAATAACTGTATCTCCCCATCGCACTGTCCCTGTGCCGTCTTTCGATTAGGTCATTAAAAATCAACCAATGGTGTGTTGTGTATTAAGACAACTAAGTAGCAGGAAATAATTTGGTAGCAGACGAATAAGGTCATCGAAAAAGGAAAGGAGGTATTTATCTGTATATACACTTATGATATAGATCTGTTTATAGCATGATTAAAATTTGTGAAAATATGTCTGTGTCCCTGAAAAGTAGTAAGTAGTTCCAATTTATCTGTCTAGTTACCCAACAATTTACAAATCTGATCGCATGCCAGTCAGCAGAAAAAAAAATGCGCGGCATTAGAGAAAACTTAGAGCATACGACGCGGCATTTGCGCTTGTCTGTTGTCGGAGAGTTACAAGTTTCGAGTTTAGACCACAATTCCTCAAAATAACACTGTCAATTTTGATACCTTCTGCTGCTTTGTCAAGTCTGTGACATAAATAGTAAGATTAGGGGCAATTTAATGCCTTTTCATAGAAGCAAGTGCAACTTATTAGCATTGATATTTAGAACCTACAGACAAAGGAAGTGTAATCAAAGATATGTATATTTGATATCATATAGTGTACAACAAAGAAATCGAAAATTTTTTGAAGGTTAAGATCTATATTACGGATCGGTCTATAGTGCAATTATAATATCCAAATATCCAAATCCATCCCCCCAAATTTTATGTTTTATACCAAGGATCTAAAGGGATAAGACAATGACCGATAAATTTTAAATCACCAATAAAACTATTCCTTTTGTAGATTGAAATTAGTGGTTAAAACGTTTGGACACTCACCTAAATGGACCAACAAATAGAAATTCAAGAAAACTCCCAAAGGTTGTTAAGTCAACGAAAAAGAAAATGACTTTTGAAACTATTGTAATAAAAAGCCCAATGCCTTCTCCCACCCTGGTTTTTACCCCCATTATCATGAAAGTATGCGCGCATGGCCCTTTTTTGATATTTCGGCTGGCGAAGCTACTCTAAAAGTTAGTCTTGTTTTCGAAGGGGGTGAAAGTGTCTTAAAATCAACCAGAGGACGTCATAAAAATGGGGGAGATGAGAGGAGAAGTGACAAAGAAAGCCTCTAAAAAAGAGATCGATAATCCTTCATTTTTATTCTCAAATACGAAATATTTTATAGAAATTTCGTTTGTATGTAAGATTGTAAGTTTTCATTCTTGTTGATTTTTTTGGCCTGCAAAAATTAGAATGAAAATCCATTAAACAACAGGAATTGCAGTAGGTCTCAAGGATCTTAAGGGATAGGACAATTGACGATAAATTGATGTATACTTACAGCCCCCATTATGATAATACAAATTAGTTTTAAATTATTGGTGAAAAAGTTTGGACACTTCTAATTTGTAACGAACAAATTTGATAAAAAGCACCAAAGAAATCTATCATGAAAATACAGATTTAAAACAAACATATAGCTACGGCTCTAGCCACTAGTGGCTGTAAATTCAAAGAGGAGACCAGGAAGAATAGCTTAAAAACATCCCAAGGCTTAATCTAACATAGAATAGCCTAAACCAATACAGGAGTCATCTGAAGCCTCCTCAATCGTTTCATGTGGTATTGAGATCTTAAGCTTCAAACAAATAACCTTACTACTTCGTATAAAGGTTGCTACAAATATTTACGCCCTCATGTATCTCAGTGGTTGTAGAATATATGTGGATATATGACCGGGAAAAATTGTCGTAAATCGTTTGCCAACATCAAACTCGTGTATTTTTCAGTTCGTTCCTCCAGTAGGTTGGAAAGGGAGTGGGGATAGAGGGGTTGGAAGGGGAAATCCTTATTTTAGCGCACTGCGTTTTTCATTTTAATAGAAAACATGAAAATCTGGTGTAACATCCAAGTAATAATATATCCATGTTCCATATGTATCTCGGTCAAGTATGAAAGTAATAAAACTTAAAACAATTAAAATATTTTATTTCAAAACAAAAATTTTTTTTTATCTCTTTTTATCTTTCTAACTTGAGAAGAAAATACGTTGGGTAATAAAAGTATTTGATTGCAAACAAACAAGGATGACAACATCCATAAAAGTGGAGCTCTGAAATGGTAGAACAAACAAACATTAACATTTTTAGAGTGTCAGAACTGAATAAGCAAAATATAAATTTATAAACTAAATTTGTTGCAAAACTTCTTAAATACAGGATAATGTCTAAGGACATACTTACATTTTTAAGATTTGATTATAGAGAAGCTTCGCTAATAGCATTGTACTATGTTGTCCTGGGAATCAGTATTCCAAAAAGCAGATGGAGCGGATAATTATATCACATAAAAATGTGTCGTTAAAAAAGTTAAAAATCAACATGTTTAAAATGAACGTATGTATGGACCGACCCTATTTATAAAAAGCTCCGCTTTTAAAAAATACTTTAGTGTTTAACTTATTTACAATTAGCTAAACTAAAATTGTTAAGCGGCAATTGATTTAACCGTTTTTTAGAATAATGATTCTTGGGACAACAAGGTACAATATCATAGCGAAGCATTCTTAAAACCAAGTCCTTTAAATGTAAGAATTTTATGAAACAGTATCCTGAATTTACGCAATATTGCTACATATTTACATAATATTTTGTTTAAACTTATAAATTAATATTCTGCTTATTTGTTATGACTTTAGAGCTTCGATTTTATTGATGTTGTCATCCTTTTTTATTACAACAAGGATGACAACATCCATAAAAAGCTAAGCTCTAAAATTGTAGAACAAACGAACATTGCCACTTGTAGAGTGTCATAACTACTCCCTGATTAAGCTGAAAATTAATAAATAAGTTTAAACTAAATTTTAAGGAAATTTGTTGCAAAACTGCTTAAATACATGTGGTATCAATTATAGGGTTGCTACGCTTTCTAAATTGTACTTTACTATTATAGGAATCATCATGCAAAGTTTGAAATCGAAAGGACAATTATAACATGTCTAAATTAACGAAAAGAGCTAACCGTTGTGGACAGACGATTCGCTTTTAAAGATCTTGATAATTACATTATGAATTGCATATCTATAAAATCAATAGTAAGGTACAACTTACAGAATTATCATATTTAAGATAAAATCATAATTTTCAAGAATTTCAAATAAGTTTTTAATAAAATTAAGTTATTTCTTATACATTGCACAAAGATGATTATTTAATAAGTTCATTAATAGCTCAGCTAGAAAGTTCTTTACATAAATGTCATGGCATTTAATTATGTGGAGGGAGGGGACATTAGACTACAAATTATACTGGTATCCAAAGTTTTATACAGCATGACCCTCGAAAAAGGTTTTTTAAGCATCTGCAGCCTATATTTCTCAATAAAATATTAAAAGATTCATATGTACTTGTTCTCTATAATTTTCTACATCAAAGGATATCAAAATATTTTTTTTACATCAATTAACAGCAGAGATTTTTTAAGCTAAAGTTTGGAAAAAGTGCTTGAGAAACTGGATATTGCTAAATATTTCTTAGTTTTTTTATTAGTATATTACTTTTTATCAACCAGTTAAAAAACAAATAAGAAAGAAGAGCAAGTTTACAATTGATACCTTTTTTATTGCATTAAAAAATGTTGGTTTTACATATCAAAAAAATACTTCTAAATTTTATTGAATTCATTTTTTCTAATAAATTTTTTACCCATAAACCTTATAATATCCCGTTCTTAACATGACCTTAAATGGACACACAGAAAACTGTCCCGAATTTGTATTAATTTTGAGGAACAAGACTCCAGTGTCGTCATATTTTTCTTTCCCGAAAAAGGGAAGGGGGGAAGAAAATCTCTTCAAAAGAGATGGGGAAAACCCCCTTTTCTCCCATCTCTTTTTTCTTTCCCCCTTCCCTTTTTTTTCTTTCCCCCTTCCCTTTTTCGGGAAAGAAAAATATGACGTAACTGGAGCCTTGTTCCTCTAAATTAATACAAATTCGGGACAGTTTTCTATGTGTCCTTTAAATGAACCCCTCCCCAATTTATCCTTATGACCGGAAAGGATTAGCGCAAATTTGACCTAATAAATTAACACCCACTTATACAAACTACTTAAAGACACATAAAAATCATTTAAATTGTTAAATATTTAATAAAAGTTTGTAGCTGTAACTTTTTCGTTTTTTAACTTATTTTAATAAAATAAAAAGTGTTTGATTTCTGTTTATGTAAACTTTTAATTTGCTACTATTTTTTAAAGGATTTCTTTCTGTAAGGGTGTTTTTGCAATTTACACTAATCTAAAAATGCCTTTTAGAGCAAGTGAAAAAAGTGCTTTCAGCATGAAATAAATTTCTTGGAAACATCTTTATATAAGTTTTATAAAAAGTATTGAAATTATGAGGAAAACACGTCATTTTACTTTAAAAAAAACATTTTTCTTGAAAAGTTACTTTTTCCTCAGCCACTTTTTCAAAACTTTGGCTTTAAAAATCTCGGCTGTTAATTAATGTAAAAAAATATTTTGATATCCTTTGATGTAGAAAATTATAGAGAACAAGTACATATGAATCTTTTAATATTTTATTGAGAAATATAGGCTGCAGATGCTTAAAAAAACTTTTTCGAGGGTCATGCTGTATACTCTCTTTTAAAAACTTGGTTTAAAAACTTAGGGGAATTATTAAATCTTGACTGGCCGGTACAAACTGACAGTGGCTAAACTTTTTTACCATTAATCTACATCTGTATTTAATCATACATTAATTTTTCACCCATAAATTAAAATCTCCGTATTTTAAATCATTTATTTACTAACATTTTACAATCAGTCAAAAAGGAAGGAAAATAAAAAATTAGCAATAACGGGAGGAGTTCGTGTGTTTAGAGCAGGGGCGTCCAACCTTTTTTATTTGGGGGAAGGGGTAAAATTTTGAAAATAAATTTTTTTTTTTTTGGGGGGGGGGGTAAACTTTATTTCATAGAGGCATTTTTTTTATTTGGGGGGGGGGGGGGTAATCACCCCTTTCCCCCCCCCCTGGACGTCTATGGTTTAGAGCTTATCTGAATTAAACAATTATAAGTAACGAACAAACGGTCAAAGTGTTCAGTAAAAGAGAGAATATAAAAAAAGTATCCCTCTCTCTTGAAGCATGTCCGACAGACAGACTGAACATACAAATTATATACTAGATTCAATGTTCTTCCCAAAATTACAGTCGTCTATTTTAAATAGCAGCCGAGAAAATTACATTTCCCCATTGTGTTACGAACGGACGGACATATAAAATGAATTAAAGAATGCTTCTAAAAACTCTGATAACATAGCTTTTTTCAGAGTAGCTTCACTAAGTTAATGTAGTAATCATAAAATCATAGGCCTGTCATAATAGAAAAAATTAAGTTTGATGATTTAATAAATGGATCAAATAGGAAATAAGATAGATCCCCTTATTCGTAGCGTAGCTACTCTATAAATCACTTTGCTGACGTCCAAATGGCTAACCATTATTTCAGCGCAAAATTTTTCATATAAAAATTTGCATTCCCATATAAACAACCCCTTAAATAGTGGATGTAAATATTCATTTATCTCCCTGGTATCTCATTTATATCCCTTGTATCTCATTTATATCCCTGGTATGATTTTAGAAGATTTTTATTTTTTTTTGGAATACCCCATTTTGTGCATTTTTTGTTTGTTTTTATGAAAAGATGCATGTTGGACGAACCTTTAAAATAATTCTTAATAGAAAAGTAACAAATTTTTTATTTGTCTAGTTCCGATACAGTTCTCCTTTACAGTGAAGCTATTCATTGGTCCCAGGAAGATTTTCAACTATATTGGGGATTGGTACATCCACCTTAATTACCAAAAGACATTGCCTCTAGAAATATGTGTACAACCACCACTCTTTTAGAATTTCTTTAAGGCCTCTAGGGGCGTATCCAATAATTGAAAATACAGAATATAAGGAAAAACATTATATATTAGACTTGATTTATATAAATTATTCAGCATATTATTGCATTCAAACTATATCAGATTAATAATCAAGTTTGGAAAAAAATTACGAAGCGTCTCTTTAGATTACATTTTCGTCTTTCTTACTTTGATTTGATTAAAAATCTTTTTTATATCTGCCAAAACACTTTTTCAATGGTCAGGTCAAAACCAGACAAACTGTTTTGTTAATTTATTTGACAACTATTGCTAAAACGAAAAATAACCCAACCCTAATATAAAATAGCATAAAACATACAAGGACATATTTGAAGCTTCTCTACAATAGAAAAGTTCTGTGGTTAGAGAGATCTTAACGAACAAACAAAAACTCTTTCTACTTTATATAATATGGCACTTCAAGAACTAAGAGGGGGGGGGGGGGAAGTCTCCCTACACTTTCAAATTTTCAAATTGAAACAAGTAATTTTACTGTATATGAGAACAATATCGATTTTTAAAAGCGAAGCTTTTCTATAATTAGGGTCGGTCCGTCCGTACGTCCGTCCGTCCGTACGTCCGTCCGTACGTCCGTCCGTAACGGATAGCTTTTTTCGTTAATTTAGGCATGTTAGAATTGTCTTATCGATTTCAAATTTTGCATGGTGATTCCTTTAGTAGTTAGGAACGATTTAGAAAGCGTAGCAACTCTATAATCATTACCAAAATGTCCGTACGTCCATTTTAAACATGTTGATTTTTTTACTTTTTTAAATAGCTTTTTTCGTTAATTTAGGCATGTTAGAATTGTCCTATCGATTTCAAATTTTGCAAGGTGATTCCTGTAATAGTTAGGTACGATTTAGAAAGCGTAGCAACTCTATAATCATTACCAGAATGTCCATACG
Source organism: Acartia tonsa (assembly GCF_053477335.1). Taxonomy (NCBI): domain Eukaryota; kingdom Metazoa; phylum Arthropoda; class Copepoda; order Calanoida; family Acartiidae; genus Acartia; species Acartia tonsa. Next base: position 35,106,990 of record NC_137273.1, read on the forward strand.
TCCATTTTAAACATGTTGATTTTTTTACATTTTTAACAACAAATTTGTATGTGACCTAATTTTCCGATTGGTCTGATTTTTGGTATACTGATTCCTGGGACAACAAAGTACAATATTATAAGCAAAGCAACTCTATAATCAAGTCCTAAAAATGTAAGTATGTCCATAGACATTATCCTGTATCAAGCAGTTTTTCAACAAATTTACTTACAATTTTGCTTTAACTCTTATACATTCGCATTCTGATTATTCAGTTCTGACACTATACAAGTGATAATGTCCGTTTGTCCTACCGTTTCAGAGCTTCGCTTTTATGGATGTTGTCATCCTTGTTTTGTTATAAAGATCCTTTTCTACAGACAGACAGACATTATGTTACTGTTATGAAATAAGGATTATAACAACATTATAATTTTCCAGTATCCAAGCCCTTAATCCCTGAGATATAATAAAAATCTTATTCACCACTGGCGCGTGGTGGAGTATTCCGTGCAATATGCGCCCATTTTATATCACTTTCAGGAATTTATGGGATAGGTATTTAGTTTTTATTTTATGTGTTTTCCAAATATTATATCTTATTATAAGTTCTAGGATCTAGCGGCTCTGTATTCAAAGATTGAAAAGTAAAAAGATTTAAAATTAAAATAAAATAGGCATTTTAGGATAATAAAAAGGAGAGCTCAATCAGTAATATCAAAGTCCTTTGCTTAAGACAAAACCTCACTACTTAATAAAAAGTTGATGTAAACTATTCAAATTATTCGATTCGATTTTAAAGATTACACGACCTAAGCTAATTGTATGCTTTGTAATTTGTTCGCCTATATTGTGCCAAGGCATTCTCACTCCTCTTAAAATTACTATCGCGCTCCTGACAACACAGCAGAATATTTAGCTTTCAAGACTTTAGTTATGACACGGTTTGGGTTAAGACTTTATCCATTAACTTAGCGACAACAAATAAGTGCATTAGTTCACCAGGTTTTAAGCTATTTTGTGATTTTACAATGTTTATATTAATTGAGACTTCGCCCTGTAGATATCTATTCAGCTGTTTGAAAGGTCTTAATCAACAAAATCTTTCTCATATAATGTCTTCCTTTATTCGTGAAGACTGGGCACTCAAAATTGTTCTAAAATCCTCTAATAATCAGGGATAAACGGATAAATAAGTGGAAGATAAATCAACCTCCGCCTCCAAATATCCTTATAATAAAGTAACAGGATGTGTGTTTGTTTGTCTGTACCGAAGGATCTCGCTAACAGCTGAACCGATCGGGTTCTCCTTAACAAGGTAGCTTCTCATAGGTCCTGGGAAGGTTTATAACTATTTTGGGGGAGGGTGCCACCACCCTCCCAAGAGAAATCACAAAAAATCTAAAGACTGAAACGCAACATAGAAATAAACTTTAAAAAAAAAATCTAAAGTGCCACTAGAGGCCTCTAGAGGCATAACTGCTAATGAAATAAATATGAGAAATATATTATTAGGGGTATAGGGGAGGGGGAGTATTAGGTAAATATTAATTTATCTACAATAGTCTTATCTCTATACCTCTGGCGAAGAATACAGAAATATATAAGAAAGCTTTTATTACTTAACAATCCCCCATTTTAGGGCATTATTCATGAAAGTCCTTTCAAAGGGAAAATAGTATTATTATAAAGAATTAGGGATATAAAGGGATAAGACAGTAACATATAAATTTATGTACATTCCTAATAATGATTTACAAAAAAAAACACAGGTAAACAAGGATGACATAAATGTATAATGTCGAAACAAAATTGTAAGTAAATTTGTTAAAGATTTGCTTAAATTCAGGATTATGTTTAAGGACATACTTACATTTTAAGACTTGATTAAAGAGATCTGTTTAATTTATAACTTTGTCCTATGAATCAGTATTCCAAAAATCAGATGAATCAGATAATTTTATTAAATAAAATTTGTTGTTTAAAATATGACGTGCGTACGGACATTCTGGTAACGATTATAGAGTTGCTACGCTATCTAAACATACCTAACTATTACTGTAATCACCATACAAAGTTTGAAATCGATAGGACAATTCTAACATCCCTAAATTAACGAAAAAAGCTCTACGTTCCTGACGGACGGACGTACGGACCGACCCTAATTATAGAAAAGCTTGGCTTTTAAAGATATTTTTTGATTAATGAATAAGGTCCTTTTGAAGATATTGTAAAAGTTTGGACTAAATATTCAAATAAGCTTTGCTTCTTAATATTTCAGTTTTAAACCATTCTTCTATCTATCTATCTATCCATCTATCTATCCATCTATCTATCTATCTATCTCTCTCTATCTATCTCTCTCTCTCTGTTTCTCTCTGTCTCTCTCACTCTCTCTCTTTCTCTAACTATCTATCTATATATCTATCTATCTATCTATCTATCTATCTATCTATCTATCTATCTATCTATCTATCTATCTATCTATCTATCTATCTATCTATCTATCTATCTATCTATCTATCTATCTATCTATCTATCTATCTATCTATCTATCTATCTATCTATCTATCTATCTATATATCATCTATCTATCTATTTATCTATCTATCTATCTATCTATCTATCTATCTATTTATCTATCTATCTATCTATCTATCTATCTATCTATCTATTTATCTATCTATCTATCTATCTATCTATCTATCTATCTATCTATCTATCTATCTATCTATCTATCTATCTATCTATCTATCTATCTATCTATCTATCTATCTATCTATCTATTTATCTATCTATCTATCTATCTATCTATCTATCTATCTATTTATCTATCTATCTATCTATCTATCTATCTATCTATCTATCTATCTATCTATCTATCTATCTATCTATCTATCTATCTATCTATCTATCTATCTATCTATCTATCTATCTATCTATCTATCTATCTATCTATCTATCTATCTATCTATCTATCTATCTATCTATCTATCTATCTATCTATCTATCTATCTATCTATCTATCTATCTATCAATCTATCTATCTATCTATCTATCTATCTATCTATCTATCTATTTATCTATCTATCTATCTATCCATCCATCTATCTATCTATCTATCTATATATCTATCTATCTATCTATCTATCTATCTATCTATCTATCTATCTATCTATCTATCTATCTATCTATCTATCTATCTATCTATCTATCTATCTATCTATCTATCTATCTATCTATCTATCTATCTATCTATCTATCTATCTATCTATCTATCTATCTATCTATCTATCTATCTATCTATCTATCTATCTATCTATCTATCTATCTATCTATCTATCTATCTATTTATCTATCTATATGCTTAGCATCCTATTTATGATAGGCCCTAAATATTTTTGCTTGTATTTAGCCCCTAAGAAACATTTTACTTAGGATTGTAAAAATTCAAACTATTAGGGGGTGGTGATTCAAAGAAAATTATTTTTATAAAACAAGGATGACAACATCTATTAATAGCGTAGTAGTAAGTTATGATTTATACAAATTGTTAATCCTCACAAAAAAATGAAAATGTAAATAATGCACACTGCAAAGTTAGGACTTGTAGGCAAATGTTTTGAATTCAAAGAGTTAATTACGTTTAAATAAGTGTATCGATGGTTAAATGTATGTTCTTAATCGAGTTTTCGATTCTATACTAAATTTTATAAAAAAAACCTCGGTACTTTTCCTACATTTTTATGATAAAAATGTAACCCTGTACCTAAAGTAAAACACAAAATCTTCCCCTCCTTCAATTTTCAATAAATTTTAAAACGAAAGAGAGATTTATGTGCTTGGCTAGTCACTTTGATGGAAAACACAAATAATTTCTTCAGATTTTTTGTATCCCCACCCACAGGTATGTGTGCCATATAACAATGTACATCTATGCAGGGAGGGAGAGGATAATACCAGATATTTTGTATCCCTACCCATAGGTATGTGTGCCATATAATAATGTACATCTATGCAGGGAGGGAGAGGATAATACCAGATATTTTGTATCACTACCCATAGGTATGTGTGCCATATAATAATGTACATCTATGCAAGGAGGGAGAGGATAATACCAGATATTTTGTATCCCTACCCATAGGTATGTGTGCCATATAATAATGTACATCTATGCAGGGAGGGAGAGGATAATACCAGATATTTTGTATCCCTACCCATAGGTATGTGTGCCATATAATAATGTACATCTATGCAAGGAGGGAGAGGATAATACCAGATATTTTGTATCACTACCCATAGGTATGTGTGCCATATAATAATGTACATCTATGCAAGGAGGGAGAGGATAATACCAGATATTTTGTATCCCTACCCATAGGTATGTGTGCCATATAATAATGTACATCTATGCAGGGAGGGAGAGGTTAATACCAGATATTTTGTATCCCTACCCATAGGTATTTGTGCCATATAATAATGTACATCTATGCAAGGAGGGAGAGGATAATACCAGATATTTTGTATCCCTACCCATAGGTATGTGTGCCATATAATAATGTACATCTATGCAGGGAGGGAGAGGATAATAGCAGATATTTTGTATCCCCACCCATAGGTATGTGTGCCATATAATAATGTACATCTATGCAGGGAGGGAGAGGATAATAGCAGATATTTTGTATCCCCACCCATAGGTATGTGTACCATATAATAATGTACATCTATGCAGGGAGGGAGAGGATAATAGCAGATATTTTGTATCCCCACCCATAGGTATGTGTGCCATATAATAATGTACATCTATGCAAGGAGGGAGAAGATAATACCAGATATTTTGTATCCCCACCCATAGGTATGTGTGCCATATAATAATGTACATCTATGCAAGGAGGGAGAAGATAATAGCAGATATTTTGTATCCCCACCCATAGGTATGTGTACCATATAATAATGTACATCTATGCAAGGAGGGAGAAGATAATAGCAGATATTTTGTATCCCCACCCATAGGTATGTGTGCCATATAATAATGTACATCTATGCAGGGAGGGAGAGGATAATAGCAGATAATCTCCCTTTTTCCTCTAATAAAATCATCTCTTTTTGGGGGGTTTCCTTTACCACTTCTCCTCTCATCCTTCCTTTTTAGACGTATTTTTATGACGTCACACTTGACATTTTAGGCTTCCTCAGAAATTCCACCAACCGACAACTAGCTGCTGATTTGAAATATAGAGTAGCTTCGCCACAAAAAAGGTGCAGATGTTACAAAAACAAATTATGTTTATATGCTTCATTGAAACTTATCTATCTATCCCATTCTTCAAGTCTAGTAGCGAAGGTACTTCAAAAGTATTCTATTCTGTTGGTCTGTAATAAAATTAAAGGCTTGACGTATTCTCACACACTTGCATAAAAAGATGTTAAAAAAAGAAGAAAAATACAATAATTTGTATAAAACTAAATTTTTTTTCTGGATTGATTAGAGTTAATCAACCCTTTGATGGCATGACTTTTATCTCTATGATTGATCCTTTTAAGGACCAAGGCATTGCCTCTTCCTCACCCCACTACAGCCTGTCTAATTAACATTGTCTTTTCAACTAAGTTAAATGTCCCCACGCTCCCCCTATTTTAGATTAAGGTTAGAAGGAATGTCGTTTGTTTGTTACTTTAGATTGGATAAGGTTAGGTTACCTCGCAATATTAGAAGTGTAGATATATGCCCTGCAGGGTTAGGGCTTTATATACTCCGTTTTTTAAGACGCTCTGGGGGAAAGCACCACTAAGTCAACTGAATACAATGTGTTTTCGCTTTTCATAAAATAACTTCGTGCTTGAATTCTTATTTAGGCATAATTTAAATAAATCACTTTTCTAAGGTTCATTGAAATAACACTCTGTATAGCATGTTTTTACCTATCTTTCAGTTACTTTTTCATATTTTTTCACTTTTAGTATCTATTTTTACATTTCTTTATTATTTTGTTTTAAATCCAAAAATTTTGAGGAATAAGACAATGAAAAAAGAATTGATGTACAATGTACATCCCAGAATAAACAAAATAACCACCTATGCAGGTTAATATTATTGGTGGAAAAGTTTGGACACTGCAAGGTTATAAGTATAACCTAATCAAGATTTAATAAAAGTCCCCAAAGTTTTAAGCTAAAAATGGGGAACATTATAAACTTTGGGGATTAGCTAAAACCTGTCTTCTTATTCTGATACTAGCGGCTGCGTCCCTAGAATCTAGAAGCTCTTTATTCAAAGGGGTAAGAATGCGGCAGAAATATAGCCTGAAACCATCCCAGGATCTCTGGGAAGCTGTCATAAATAGGAGGACTTAATTAGTTTAGTATATATTTAATCTTAAGCTCCAGACAAAAAATACATTACTACTTTATATGCTAGGATGTTAATCTTTGATTTTATGGAAACAGTCATCCTTTATCTTCTTATTATTAATGTTTATTTTTTGAGAAAACAATCATTTTTATTTGTGATTTAAATTAGGGTTGAAGTTTTCCTATATTATAATGTAACTTACACATGCTACTTTTTAAAAATTAAGAGTTTTTAAGATAGACAACTAGTTTATGATTTCTTTTATTTTAATGTTCCTTTTTCAAGTTTCTTTTAAACAAACAAAGCAAGTAATAGTTATTTCTCGCATCGTATTATAAACGGCTTTCCGCGGATATAGAATGTACAATAATGAGATTAAAACTAGTTTTTTAGCCCCGAGGTGCCGAAGGCACCGGCTAAAAAAACTGGTTTTAATCTTATGATTGTACAATTTTATATTCATAGAAAGCTGGATATAATACGATGCTAGACATAGTTTTTTCGTATGGATGAGAACCGGTTTCTATCCACAGGATTTGAATGAATACGACAAAAGTGTTCAAAGTTTAAAATGATAAATAAATAAGTATTAGGAATCTATAGGGATAAGACAATGGCCGACAAATTGATAAACAAACTTACCCCTTCTGTGGGTTACAATAAGTTGCTGCAAAGTTTGGACACTCAACTCAAGGAATTAACCATTGCAAATTTAATAGGAGTACCCAAAGTTGATAAGCCAACGAATAAGAAAATGTTATTATAAAACTTTGGGGAATAGTGTAATAAACATCAAATTGTCCCCTCCCTCCCTGGATAAGTATAGAGTGACAGTATAAAATTAGTGGGTTAATAACTATTTCCAACTGTCTTTTCCCTAATAGTAAAAGCATTAAATGGGACATTAGGATAAAGTTTTATGATAAGTTATCCAGTATTTTACTCTATTATTAAACAAATTGAAAGCTATATTAAGGAAATTGTTCTAAGCGCAAACTAAATGATGTATGACTTTTAAAAATGTTGAGTTATTTTTATTAACCAATATATATCTACAAATTCTAATCTTGCTTTTTTTAAAAACTATTTTGAAGTAAGGAGAAAATTTGTTTATTTTCAATAAACCTATCTCTATTTTGCTTGTATTTTCTTATGATATGTTTGACAAATATAGAAGAAAAACATATTCTATCAACTATATTTTCACAGCTTCTATTTAATATGTAGATTCTCCAGCTGATAAGCATCATTTCTAAATAACTAACAATGTTATTTTCATATCAATAACAACGTATAAATCACTCGTTTCGTAGACGTTTGGTTGCAGGCTTGGTTTCTCTATTAATTTGATAAAGTTTGAGACAGCGTAAAGTGCCACAAAAAATGACGCCAAACAATAAAATTGACCAATGAGAGGCCAGTATACACTGTAATTAACCAATGGTAAAATTCATACTGGCCTCTCATTAGTCACTTTTATCGTATGTCGTCATTTCTTTGGAGGCCCTTTACGCTGTCTCATAAAGTTTTTTCCTGCTTCGCCACTGATGGAGTTGTCGTTCTTGTTTTAAAAATTATTCAAAATCTAATAAAGGTTTTTTTTATTGGGGGGGGGGGGGGATTATCTGACTATTTTCAGTTTAAAGGGATAATGCCTAACTTTACTGAAACCGCCAATTAATGAAAACCGATTGGTTTTTCTTAACTTGATAGTATGTTTATACTTTCCTACTAATAAAAACTATATTAGTTTAATGGATGTAGAATATATGTTGAATTTCATATTATAAATGGGGAGAAATTGACATAAATTTAGCTTGCCAATATGAAACTCATTTATTGGTTAGTTCGTTTCATCCAGTAGGAGGAGAGGGGATGGGGTAAAAAAGGGAATTATTATTTAGCCGGCTGGGTTTTTCACTTTATTAGAGTACATGCAAATCTGGTGTAAGATGCAGGTGATGATATCATCGATTATTATTTATTTTATGCCAATGATGATACACAAAATTACCCCTTCTATAGATTTAGTGGTTTGAACACTCAAGTTAAAGAACCAACCAATTAAAATTATAGTCCCCAAAGTTGTTAAGCCAACGAATAAGAAAACGGTATTATAAAACTTTTGGGACTAGTGAAATAAACATCCCATTGTCCCCTCTCTCTCTGGTTATTCGAAGACATGATTCTCTTTGGATTTTACTTTTAACTTGATAACAAGAACGCTTGTTTACAAAGTAGATTAATGAGCTAAGGATACAGGGATGCAGTGATATGACAATGGATATATAAATCGAATACCCCCAAATTTAGATAAACAAACTATCCATTATGATGATTATAATTATTGGTTGAAAATTTAAGACATTGTTACTTTGTATAACACTAGTGACTGCACCCCTAGCATTTAGGGACACTGTATTCAAAGGGGCAGAAAAGGGCTAGAAAAAATATTTTAGAACCATCCAGAGACCTATGTGAAGTTTGCTTAAAATAGAGAAGCCAATCAGATGAGTAGTTACTGAGATATTAAGCTTCAGACAGGCAAAACCTATTTCTATACTTTCACTGTATCATAATTTAAAATTTTGAAAAAGATAAATTTATCAACCATTGATATATCCCTAACACCCTGATTAATGGATAACTTGTTGTTATAGATAATTATAATATTAAAGTTTACAAAAATTTAGATAATTATGAGGTCTAGACTAATCATCACTGCCAAAAGGTTGGCAGTATCAAAGTCTAAAAGATCTCCTAGATGGTAATTTTCTGGTTTTTCGGTTATTTTAGAAAGATTTTTTTCTTTAAAAAGTTTTATTGGTGATTAAATCTTTTTCGGTAAGGTTAGGCAAGAGAGACCCTACATGGGCCTAAAAAACTAACCTAACCTAGGTAATAGTTTTAAGAAACTATGTATTTGGTTAGGTTAGGCTAGATTTAGTAAAGCCCCACAGGATTAAAGCTTAGTGGTGGGGTTGAAATTTGTAATAATAAATTAAATATCAATTAATTTATTTTTCTTAATGTAACTAAGTTTTTTCAGTAGCTTTTAAAATATTCGGGGGAAGATTTGGTTGTAGATTAATCTATATCTCCCTAATATGAGAAAGACTAAACTACATAACTTTTGTGTCACTTTTGAGGAAGATGATTCCTGTGACGTCATATACATTTCGGAAAAGAAAAAGGGAAGGGGGGAAGAAAATCTCTTGAAAAGAGATGGGAGAAAAGGGAATCGTCTTCCTCAAAAGTGCCACAAAAGTTATGTAGTTTAGTCTTTCTTTCTAATATGATTGTCAAATAGGAAAATATGATCTTAGTGACTCTATGTTAACTCTATAATTACTGTTTACCTATGATCAAAGCATGCTAACAAATAAAAGATGATTTAATAGTAATTTAATAATATGCTTTGTGGAATTTTGTTAAATATTTTCAAATTAGGTCATATTTTGTTTTCATTGTTTTCACTTTAATTTCGATTTCTTTTTTATTTTTCTCTATTAACATTCATATATATTTTGGGTCAGTCCGTCGATCCGTCTGTATTTTCATTAATATATATTTCTCGTATTTATTCGAATCCGGTGGATAGGAACCGGTTCTCATCCATACGAAAAAACTATGTCTAGCATCGTAATATATCCAGCTTTCTACGAATAAAAAAATGTACAATCAGAAGATTAAAACCAGATTTTTAGCCCATGCCTTCGTCACCTCGGGGTAAAAAAAATGGTTTTAATCTTATAATTGTACATTCTATATCCGCGGAAAGCCGTTTATAATACGATGCGAGAAATAACTATCAAATGATTTTACTTAGCTTTTTTTAAAACAATTTGATATAATGAAATATTAATAATATTCTTCCTATTTTAAATATTGATTCCTTTGATGTTTGAGTACAGTGTTAAAAAGAAGCATCTCTATAATCTAATCTTAAAATCTTAAAAAGTATTTTCATATTAATTCATTTATTTTCATTAGGTAATTCAAGGACTGTTTGAATGCGTTTTCTTATAATTTGTCGTATATATTTAACAAAATTAATGTATGTGCTTTTTATGAAAGCTCATTCTTTGTCGTGGACAAGTTAAACTAAGGGAAATTTTAATTGATTTTTTAAACTCCTCCTTTACATTGATTTTCCTTTTTCTTTGCACATTTCTATTTATCTCTTTTTTTCTGTTTAATATTTATATCTATCTATACTTTTATTGATTTTTATTATCTATGTTACTCCTTTATTCTCTATCTACTCTCAGGGATCTTAAGGGAAAAGACAATGGACGAAAATTGATATACATACCCAATATGATACAGGAAATGATTCATTCTTAACATTAACGTTATTGGTTGATAAGTTTGGAAACTGCTAGTTTGAACCGACACGTTTAAAAAAGTTCGCAAAGTTTTTAGCAAACAAATGTTTGGGTACCTCAATAATTTACAGTCCAATGTACCCTCCCTACCTGCCCTATTCCTCATCTTTCTATAACTTTCTCTCTCTATCTCTCTCTCTCTCTCTCTCTCTCTCTCTCTCTCTCTCTCTCTCTCTCTCTCTCTCACTCTCTCCATCGTTATTATCTCTTTCTCTCCTCCCCCCTCCCTCCAATAGACTCACCACACAAGTAGAAAAAGAACAATACACTTTTAAAAGAAGAGACGTAGAAACAAACCGACGGTCAAAGTAATTTATAGAGTAGCCGCTATTGTATACCTCACAAGATGAGCTTATACATTTGGAAGGATGAATTGATTTCTCTATTCTTAAAAGACTATGCAATTTTTAAAAGTGTAGCTTTACTATCATTAAGGTTTTACATAATTGAAAGCTCTTAGATGCTGTACGTATTGGTGCAAAAAATGGGGACAATTTTTAAATTGATTTGACGGGGCTGTTTATTTACGTCACAAGTGAGGGGAAAGAAAAGGGAAGGAGGAAAGAAACCCCTAGAAAAGAGATGGGGGTATGACGTCACACGCCAAAACAATTTGAAATTTGTCCCCATTTTTTGCACCAATATGTACAGCATCAAGCTCTTATCGTTAGATTAGGTATAGTTGAATTGTCCTATTGATTTCAATCTTTACACGATGATACGTGTAACAATTAGACAAAATGATAATTTTTAAGCTTTTTGATTTTTTACCATTTTATAGATTACAATTAGCGGTTAAAAGGTTTAGACACTCAACCTAATTCAACAACCAATCAAAATTCAATAAACGTTTCTAAAGTTGTCAAGAGAAACGTTAGAACAAAATTAGCGTATTAAACAGTACAACGTCTCCTCTATCATGAAAATTTCATGAGGGAAAAAATAAATTCAACGACCCAACTTGTAAAGTAAAGAATTTGTCCTGTTAAGACAAATAGTAGAATTCAGTTTAAGTGACATCTTAATTACGTCACAGCGGGGAATATTACTTAAAGCCAAGAAATTGGGGATAGGACAACTGGAGAACTTTTTTATGTGTGCTAAACTTCTTATTAGCAATAGTTGCTTTGACCCTTTTCTCTGGGGGCTAGGACCAAAAATTCTTTTTAAAAAATGCAATTTTATGTTGTTTTTTTGTTTATTAACGCTGGTGGTTTTTCACCTACCTTAAACCTGCCCTGGACCAATAGCATACTTCCCTGAAAATTATGGAACGTTCAGTCTAGCATGTTACGCAATCATCTTCCTAGGAATATATCTATAGTATAGATGTAAATATATACAGATAATTACATTCTTTCCTTTTTCAAAGACCCCTTTCGTCTGCTTCTAAATTATTTTCTGCTACTTGGCTGTGTTAATATAAGCGACACCATTGATTGATTTTCAATGACCCAATAGAAAGATTGCACAGGGCGGTTGCGATGGGGAGATACAGTTATTTATCCCTTTCTATCTCTAGTGTTTTAATCTAATTTCCTAGGTTTAAATTAAATTTTGGTACAATACCCTGATAATTAAGTAATTGTAGTCTTAAGTTGTAATAATAGACATAATCTAGATACTATCTAAATCAGCCATAGAACAAACTGGCCATGGTATTGATTAAAATTCTGTACATATATTGGTAGAAAAGGGCATGATTTTTTAAACATCGTTCGCATAATAAGTTAGCTATAAATAGTCGCATTACTAAAGCTTTTCTTGGGTAAATCATATCGTATTAAAATGTATTTCCTAGTATAATGAAAAGCACAAAACCTATAATAAGTTAGCTGTGAATAGTTGAATTTCTTAGAATAAAGTTAGCTTTCTAGAAATCTCGACAAATTTGGTCGCTAGTATTACGTGTAAGAATGTTAACAAAAGTGTTTGTCTATTATGGAATCCCTTTTTAAGTTTGACGAATTTTGGGTTCAGGTGGACTTTCTAGATATACAGGGTGGGGCACATAAATCCGGACTTTTTCAAATTTTTAAACAAATTAACATAAAATCGTCAATTTTAAAGATTTTATTGAATTTTAAAAACTGGTAGGCAGAATAGGTATATGACTATTAAATTATTCAAAAAAAAATGGCCGCCAGTCTCATTCACCGCCTCTACCCGCCTGCACAAACGCCGGCAGGCCCAGGTCAAAATGTACATGGCCAAGCTGGCGAAGTTCTCCTTGATAGTGGCAATGAGGGAGCTCTTTGTGGTATAGGCATGTCTACTGGTGCATGCTTCAAAGTAGCTTTAGGCCAAAAAGTCCATTGAATTAAGATCAGCTGCTGGGAGGCCACATTTCCTTAGGAACGTGAGTAACCGCAGGATCCAAATTAACCCAACTTTCAAGCTACCCTTAGACACGGAGGTTCTTATTTGGACCACAGTTGAGCTAGAACGACGTTCTTTACCTTTTTGGAAATGGCATGACAATTCAGCTACGGTTGTTAGCGCAATCCGTAGTCTAAAATGAGTTTTAAAGTTCCATATGGGTTCCTGAAATCGAGAACCGAGAAATATTCACAATTTTTCACGATTTTTGACGTTTTTGACATCTTAAAATCTGCCAAGTTTCACTTTGCTGGAGCACTACGGCCAAGCCATTTCAGATAGAGAGCTCTAGTCTTTTCTAGTGTCTTACTTATGTATCTAAGAGTATCTCCAGCAAGTGTTATAACCCTACCTTACCTACAGATAGGCTGAGGTCAGATTTAGTGGGCCCTAGTCGAGAATCAAGATTAAACCACCGGCGCATTTCGAATCTGCCTTGTTGAACACATGCGCGGCCAGTTTGGAATACATGCCCATCATCGTCCAAAGATTTTTTTGGGCATAAAGGTCATTACCTAAGCTTTTTATAGAGGGGTCAAAAGTCCTGATTGGTCATGTAGTTTTGACGCTATGGCCGTTTTAAAAAAGTCCGGATTTATGTGCCTCACCCTGTATTATGGTTATGTTTCAAGGGGTTCAGATCCTCGAGGCATCTATTTGCATTTTAAATATTAAAAAAAAAAATAATACGATACCTATCTATGTTGCTCTCAAGTCACTACAATACCTTGCTATGTTGTGTTCAAGTCTCTATAGGTAAAAAATTTCGATTTTTGTTTGTGATTGCTCTTTGGACCTATGAGAAGCTACCCTGTAAAGGAGAATCATATTGTTTCAGCGGTTAGTGAGATCTCTCAGTAAAAACTTACAAACGCAGAGACACACAGACATCCTTCTACTTTAGTATAAGGATTTAAGAGTTTCCTGGACAGACCTACATGACCTAATTATAAAGCAACTGTGATACTAAAAATCATTCTTTAATAGTTATTTCTCGTATCGTATTATAAACGGCTTTCTGCGGATATAGAATGTACAATTATAAGATTAAAACTAGTTTTTTTAGCCCCGTGGTGCCGGCGGCACCGGCTAAAAAAACTAGTTTTAATCTTATGATTGTACACTACTATATTCGTAGAAAACTGGATATAATACGATGCTAGACATAGTTTTTTCGTATGGATGAGAACCGGTTCCTATCCACCGGATTCGAATGAATACGAGAAAAACAATTAATATGTTAATTGATTATTTGCCGCGAAAGCTTTGCTAAAAAGATTTAATTGAAAACAAAGTTGCATGTTCAAAGAAATTCTTTAATAATTGTCATCACTTTAAATGGTCAGCTGAATTTGAATTGCTGATTGTGTACACAGTTTCCTCGGTGTTTTTCCTCATCCTATCTCAATATTTACTACTAGCGAAAAAAGCTTCAAACTTACCCAAAAAATCTAAATTTGAAAAAGTTTAATTTTTGAATGTATAATGTATAAATCGTTTGAGATAGGATGAGGAAACACCGAGGAAACTGTGTACACAATCGGCAACTCAAATTCAACTGACCCTTTAAATATTACATAAAGCCTATTTTAGAGTATTAGGGTAAAATAATCAGCTATTTTTAGTATTGAAGCTACTCTAAAATTCTAAATGTCCGTTTATATGATTTTGCTGATATATAAGCACGAGTAGACATCAAATTTGCTTACGAAATGCGTTTTTCTAACATAAAATTTAAGCTATCATGCTAATTTTGGTATTCAATTCTTTTTATTGTAGGAGTGTTGATGACAAGGACGAAAAGGCACAATATTAGCAGGAAATCATCACTATAATATGAAAATTTTAAGCATCCTGAATTAAATATTTTTTGGATAGATTTTTTAGGAAGTTTCATCCAACTTTAAATAATATTGAATATTCGTTGATACTTCTGATATTTGTTAATGTTCGTTTGTCTTACCGTGTGATTTGTTGAGGATCAATTTTATCAATGTTGTAAATGCTGTAATGTTTTAAAAAAACGCCGTACTGCTTTTTATGTATAGTGTTCAATTGTAGTTAGAATCAAAAGCTTTCATCAATTAATTAGTACAATCAAAAAGGTAAAAAAATAGGATTGTTGTTTTAAAATGTTTGTTTGTGTATATATTTGTTAATTCAATACAACTATTAAACAAGGACAAATATGTTCATTAACAGTTGTTGCCAACTGAAAAACACTCAGCGCCCCAATAAATTTAAATAAAAAAATATTTCTATCCTATGGGTTGCCCTTAACCCTACGGGATACTATCTATGTATGGTTTTTCTATACTTTATATAACCTAAAATTAGCAAGAAAATTTTTTTTTTCTTCAAAAATTGAGGGAAACCGTTCCTACTCAGGGGTAGCTATTCTAACAATAAATTCTACAAAAAATCACGAAACCTTTTAAAGTATTGTGGGAAGTATAATTTGTTTTGTCTTGGGATAGTTATAAAATAGCTGTTTTTTTTGAGGAAATTTTTTGTATGAGCGTTAATTGTTTAAAATGTAATTAGATGTATAGGTATGTCTTTGAGTCGGTGTTCTAGGATTTTTTCTTAAACTGTTAGAAAATTGATAGGTTTATTGAATATGCCCATTTCTTTATTTAAGATCTTTTTTTTGAGAGTTTAATGCCTTCCTAGGTTATTGTGGAGTTGATCCTGGGAAGGTAGAGGAAATTGGGCTGTTCATTAAACTAGTCCCCAAAGTCTTATAATAATGTTTTCTTATTCGTTTTCTTTACAACCTTGGGGGATTTTATTTAATTTTGATTGGTTTATTTATAAGTTGAGTGTCCAAACGTTTCTAATTGTAATCTATAAAAGGGGTAATTTTGTGTATCATTATTGGGGATGTACATCAATTTATCGACCATTGTCTTATCCCTGTAGATCCCTGGGTTGCTCCTATCTTCAAAAGTTAAATTTTAAACGATCCCAGTGTCTTTATGAAGCTTCCTGAAACGTAGGAGAGGGGGATAAAGAGTATTTATGGGGTCATAGTGTTTCTTACATTAGAGTAAAACACTAGTCTCTCAATTGGGCCTTTGAAAATCAACCTACAATGGTGTCGGGAATATTAACTCAGACATGTAACAGAAAAAAATTTGCTAGCAGACGAAAAAGGTCATCTATAGTATACACATCTATACTATAGATCTGCTTCAAAAACTTTTATGTAACTACCCTTGTTTGAATCTAACCTTACTTGTTAAGTAAATTTTGAATGAGTGAAAATTAACATTCTACCTTTTGTTTACAAATTCTTTCCAAAATACGGGACAAAAGTCCCCAATGTAAAAACCCTACAAAAAATATAGTTCACCTATTCTAACATAACTAGCAGCTACGCCCCTAGAAGAATTTAGGACAAAAATATTATAATTTTTTTTATGGAGGTTGGTAATTTGTTATTGGGAGGGTGGAGATACTCTCTTCAAAAATAGTTAAAAACCTTTCCTGGACCTATAAGAATCTTTACTGTAATATAAAGGAGAACCATATCGGTTCAGCGGTTAGTAAGATTCATCGCTACATACAAAAAAGTTTACTAGGATAATAATGTTTTTGGTGAATGCTTGAAACAAATAAATTGCTCAAAAATCCTTTACAAAATCTAAAACTTTAGGTTTTTTCTTTTTGTTACATAAAAATTTGTTATTTTTGTGGCACCACTGTTTGTTTTAAAAGTATCTTATACTTGAACCTTTTGAAGTTACCGAATTAAATGCATAAAATTAATTTAGGCATTTCAACAATCTTCTATTTTACTCGTACGTTTCTAGAGCGGCTCGGCTGCTTATTGTTGACTTTATGGCGGCTACAAATAGACATTTTACTTTTAGCTTAGCTGCCAAACAAGGATGGTTTGGTTAATAACTAACTGACATTGGTTGCAACTTTCTACTGTAGAAAAATAGGCGGGTCATGGAAAGAAAACGAAGTTGCAGGTTTCATCGTATTTTCACAGTAGCTTTTGAAAGGTTATTTTAGGTGAAGTAACTGTTAATGATTGCCCCGCAGGGCTTGAGCCCCCCGCAGGGGCTATAAATAGGAGAAAGGCTACTTTGAAAATACGACCCGCAACTACGTTTTCTTTCCATGGTCCAAATAGGAATTTGGCCGAGGTATTACTGACGGCCATAGGGACTAGCTGACCAACAAATAATACATGTAGAATATCTTCGTATTTTCCACCCCTCCTAATATTTTTCACCATAGCTTCTAAACTATACACAGTATAAAGATAATATTTATATCTCCAAAAACTAGAGCTCAGAGGGGTTCTAACAGTATTCAATGCATTTTTCTACCATTAACAGAAGCCACGCAATTTATGTTTTAAAATGGATGCATGTTTCTTGCACACTCTTTACTTCAAGTAAACAATAAAAAAATAATTTCTAATAATTTATTTAAAATATTTCATATAATAATAATTAAAAACAATTTCAAGAAAAATCTATATTTTTCTTATTTCAAGACTAACAATAGTAAAAAAGGACTATTTTTGAACACTATAGACAAGTAATGTATTTTTAAAGACTATTTTTATGTAAAAAAATCACAAAGTATCAAAGTTTTATTTTAAAAAAATTAAGAAAAAATCTAATTTTAGTATTATTGATTGCATTGATTTATGTATAGAGTGAGAAAAATGACTCAAATCACATTTTTAAACTGATTTTTTACAATTATAGATTATTTAAAATGACTGTCTTTTTTTGACTTATTAAAAATTAAATTTTATCCTGAAAAATAGCCAAATTTTTTTGATTTGAAAACTTAGACTTTGAGATCTAATATCGAATTAAAATTATGTTCATATGTAGTGCAGCAATAAATTTTCAGTGTTTTAAATCTTAAAAATCTGTTAACAAACAAGAAAAAAAGGATGATTCTCTTAAGAACAGACAGACATACGGACATTAATTATAGAGCAGCTATGCTACAAAAAATAACTTAAAAATTATTATTATAAAACTATTGGATACAAAATGAGGTCACTATTAGAAATTTCAGGCCGTTTATAAAAAAAACTGATATGTTTTTTCCTTCAAAAAATCATTTTTAGGTCTAATTTTAGTTTATTTTGTACATACAATATCACAAATAACAAGGCCTCCAATTTAACTCATATGGCAATATTCTTTTAGCTCGCAAGTGGACCACCTCCAACCCTTTAAATTTTGAAAAAAGAGGAAGGGGGTATGGTTTTTAACAAGCGAAAAAAAGAGACTATGCCAAAAATACCCTACATAATTTTAAGTGCAAATTATCAAAAATATAAAATTTTATTGCACTAAAAAAATACTTTTTTATTTCTGTAGACATTTTTGTCGAAATATTTATAAATTATTCCGACTTTGTTACAGAAATCGTTTCTATATCATTATCTACATAAATTGCACCAAATTTGGATCAAATGAGCTTCTTTTATAACATTTTTGTACAATATTTTGTTATATAAACTGACTGTATATTGTTTTTATATTCATAAAATTGACTTTATAATGTTTTGAGGTCAGATTTTTCACATTTAAATTATCTAAAAATGTCTGAACTAAACACTTCTGTTTTATTTTTTTCTAAGAAAACTGTCCAGCCGTTGATGGATGTGACAAGTTCAGCGGCGGATTCATTCCTGCCGCAGCAGACACAGCCGCCGCCGATCCGCCGAACATTGAAGCCGCGGGGTTCATAAACTGCGACGTCATACTATGCAAGTCAGGATAATATCCGCCCATGTGGGCCATCGAGGACATGCCGCCGTGGCCGGCCGCCGTGCCGAAACCGCCGTAACGCGAACAGTCTAACCCGGTGGGGAAAAAACCGCCGAGTCCCGCGCCCTGTCCGTGCCTTTTCTTTTTTGACTTGGTGGACAATTTGCGGTTGCGCGTCTGGATGTTCTCCTTCTTCAGGGCGGTCGGCCGGGGCACGTTGTGCAGCTTATGGTAGAGGCCGCACGCGTTGCAAACCGGTTCTCCGTTGGTGTTTCGTCGCCACAAGGTCGTCGTTGTTGTCCCACAGTTTGTACAGCTTGTACCCTCGCGCTTCGCGGAAGACTGAAATAATAACAAATTGTACATATTTGTGTATTCATTGTTGAATGTATTGAAACATTTTTACTGCATAACTGTAAACTGTTTTATTTCTTATACAAAATTTTATAGAAAATAATGCACAAAAATGTAAACAAAAAATCCACGAAAATTTTGAGAAAAAATCACGCAACCTTGCCGCATAAAAATGGCGCGCGCTAGTTTTCTCTTTCTGAGTGCAGTCTGATTATAGCCGCGTTTTTGTATGTAATTATCCACTTAGAGGCGAGCAAAAAGTGTAGCCGTAAGAAATCAAAAGGTTAACTGTGTCCTGTCATGAAATTCTACTTTTTGGGCTAATTTATTAGTTTTTCTTTTGCTATATAGTGCAATTTCTTATAAATAACTTTTTGATGAAAAAGCTTTATTACATAAAAGCCTTTTTTCTTAAGAATTTTAAGAGTGAAATCCGGAAAATAGCCTAAAACCCTCCAAAGAAATATATGAAGCTATCACCAAAAAGAATAAGATTTTCAAGATATTTTGCCTCAGACAAACCCGTTTATAATTGCATAATATATATAATTTTAATGAAAGAACTTCCTGAAGGTGAAAAAAAAAATAAAAGCAAACAAGTTTTTTTCAAGTGTTTTTGTTTTAATTGCGTATAAATAATTATTAAATCAAATATGAAAGAAAATTCAAAATCATGCTATTAGATAAAAAAGGATATAATACAATAATTAATAAAAATGCAACTAAGCGAGGCTACTCTGTAAAATGCTTACCAGCCGGCGTTTTGGTTTGACCAGGGGACGGTTAGTACCGTTCATCTTGTAGTATAGACCACAGGCATTGCAGAGATAGTGACCGTTACCGTCTCTCCGCCATAACGGTGTAGACGTCGCACCACAGTTCACGCACTCACGACCCTCTGAAAAAAATAACAGAATTTATTATTTAACAAAATTAAAGTTTCTAAAAATCAGAGAGGAAAGGGACTTATATTATTGTGGTACCCAAAGTTTTATAATCGCAAACTAACATTCACTGCTAAACTTTGGGTACTTTTATTAAGACTTGATTGGTTGGTTAAAACTAGAAGTGCTCAAACTTTTTAACCAATAATTTTTATCTTTGTTTACCCATGGGGAATGGGATGTACATCAATTTATCGTCTATTGTCTTATCCCTTAAGATCAAAGCAAAAAAACTTCTACATTCATTAATAGAATAGTTATAAACAGCTTTCCGCGGATATAAAATGTACAATTTTAAGATTAAAACCAGTTTTTTTAGCCCTGAGGTGCCAATGGCACGGGCTAAAAAAACTGGTTTTAATCTTATGATTGTACATTTTTATATTCGTAGAAAGCTGGATATAATACGATGCTAGACATTGTTTTTTTTCGTATGGATGAGAACCGGTTCCTATCCACCGGATTCGAATTAATACGAGAATAGTTATTTCTCGTATCGTATTATAAACGGCTTTCCGCGGATATAGAATGTACAATTATAAGATTAAAACTAGTTTTTTTAGCCCCGTGGTGCCGAAGTTTGAAGGTTTTTTAGCTAGTAGCAAATATTGAGATAGGATTGGGAAACACCTAGGAAAATGTGTTCACATTCGGAAACTAATTTCAGTTCACCCTTGATTTTATGTGTTGTTTGGAGTGATTTCACTTTCGCGCATATTTAAATTTATAATATCATCAGAATTGCATATTATTACAACGGCGCAAACTTTTTATTCCCTCTCTAATATAATCTATATTGTGTAATTGTGCGAATATGAACTGGGAGGGTGGGGCCATTAGGCTATTTATTATATTAGTCCCCAAAGTTTTAGATTAACGTTTTTTGATTCATTGGTCTAACAACTTTGGGGACTACTACTGAATTTTGATTGGTTGGTTAATTAAGTTGAGTATCAAAACATTTCAACCACTAATAATAATCTTCAGACGGGGTAACTTGTGTATTATCAATTTATCGGCCATTCTCTTATCCCTTTAGATCCCTGGATTATGAATCACTACGCGCATTTTTGTGATACAATGCGGAATTGAAGAAACGTCATATTATTTAGGATGGTGGACAAAATAATGTCACGGTCGTAGCGGTCATGCGTCTTGCGCAGGGAAAGGTGACGCAAATTTCATAACTCAGTTTTCGCTATTTGGTTTACTATTTTTCTCTTAAAGATAAAAGCGATGCTTGCTAGATTATCTAAAGCTGTAATATAAAGATACATTTTTTTCCAATCGCCAAATCTGGGGTCTGAAATTTGCCCTTCAAACCTGACGCAAGACGCATAACCGCTACGACCGTGGCATTATTTTGTCCACTATTATTATTTAGTTGGTAACAAATGGAAGATTTTTAAAAAAGATAAACTTATTATCGCTCCATTTACTTATTAATATCTCAGTTTTGATAAATATTTTATTTCTTTTTTCATCAGTTATTATGTTACTAAAAATAATACAATTGGCCCAAAAAGACGCACAGTTAGAACTTACAGATAAAAGTTATGCAATACAAGTGTTGGATCGTATTTGTATCAGAGTGGTCACTTAGGGATCTTAAGGGCTAAGACAATTGAGACAAATTTATGTACAATGACCCCATTTTTAGATTAAAATTGTTAGTTCAAAAGTTTGGACACTGCTAAATTAAACAAACCCAAAAAGTACCCAAAGTTTTAGGCCAGTCAATAAAAGAGCTTGTTTATAAACACTTGGGTACCGCAATGATTTACAGTCCAATGTCCCCTCCCTCCATGTGTAATATTTTTAAAAACTTAGAATAAAACAGCAAGCAGCTGCAATTGTCAAAAAAGTACCCCTTTTTACTATTTTGAGTATGTAACATTTTAAGTAGCGCAGCTACTCTATAATTCACGTTGTCTGGCCGTCGGTCAATATGGCTGTTGGGAGAATGTTATTTTCTCCGATGCCATTAAAGATAGAGAGCTGAAATTTTCAGTGAAGATTCCTCTTACATTTGCACATCAAGCTTCTACATTGCTTTGTCCATCAGTCTGTTGGTCATGATTCAAAAGACTTCAAGAATTTGTGATTTTCTTGTACTTCGCTACTTATGTATGTTGTCATTCTTGTATTTTTTTATAAAAAGGGGCTTTGTTGTATTATTGTTGAGTTTATATCATTTTTAGGCATTTAAAATACCTTCTATTCTGCAGAAAAATGGGCTATAAATTATAAATTCTGTCATTTATTTACCTTTTGGAGGGTTTATTTATTTTTTAATGGTTTTAACTCAAATTATGCCACTTTAAATTATTAAAAAGTTGTTGTTTTTTTTTACAGTAGAAGTTGTTTCGCCCCGAGGGGAGGGAGGGAGAGTTATTAAACGTAGCCTAAAACCACCCCAAATCGATAAACAAGCTCTTCTGAAAAGCCAAACTAATTCGGACCAGCAGTTTCCGAGATCTTTGGCTGCAGACAAAAAAAATCTTTCACTTTTTATAAAAAATATGGCATAGAGGCTATTTCCCACGAAAAATAAAATAAAAATTAAAGAATGAATCCCTTTTTTACGATGAATATATTTGACAAAAATAAAACATTTTTTGAATACTACTTAAATATTCTAAAACAGTGTAGCGCCCCCCCCCCCCCCCTCCTAAAACACTTTGTCACTTGAAATGTTAAACCTATTTGTGTGTTATAACATGGGGCTAATCCCCCCCCTCCTCCAGAAATATTGATCTATATTTATCACTACTCCCCTTATCCTATTAATACCCCCCCCCCGCCTAAATATTTATCTTAAGGGGGAAATTCCCCCCCTTTTTTCACTGTCAATGATTTTTTTGAATGAAATTTTTGACAAATTTGTTGTCATCTGCTGTTAGAGATAGCAAGAGATAGATAAGATAGCGAGACCTATGTATAGATTTTGTACAGGGAGGGAGGGGTACATGGGACTTAAAATTATTCTGGTACCCAAAGTTTTACAAACATATCTGTAGTATAGATGTATATACAGACCACCCTTCATTTTTCAAAGACCTCTTTCTTCTGCTTCTAAATAATTTTCTGCTACTTAGCTGTGTAAATATAAGCGATCCCATTGGTTGATTTTCAATGACCCAATAGGAAGGTTGCACAAGACGATTGTGATGGGGAGATACAGTTATTAAACCCTTTCTCCCTCTAGTGTTTTACTCTAATGTTTTACAAATACTTTTATGAAATCCTAATAGGTTGGTGAAAAAATATTAGTATCCAAACTTTTCCAAAAAAGTTTTAATCTACAGGAGGGGTTAGATTGTTTATCGTAATTTAGGGTGTACATCAATTTAAAGTCCATTGTCTTATCCTTTAAAATCCCTGAGAATAAACGAGATTAAAACAAATGTACAATGTTTATTATTTAAGCCCTTTATGTACTTTAGCCGTAGTCAGCTGTACGCGTAAAACATCTCAGGGATCTAAAGGGATAAGACAATGGCCGTTAATTGATGTACATCCCCAAGCAAAAATAGATGCGTACATTTTTAAATTTCAGATTAAGCGGCTTGTGTTAATAGTAGAAAAATGTTACGCATACCGTTAGAACCGCTATAAACCGTATTTTTTTTTTAAATATAAGAACGGTTCCTGTGCTACAAATAATCTAGGAGCTAGGTGGTAAAATGTCCCAAAATTTACTCGCAAGTCAAGTTTTAAGTCAGTTGGGACATTTTAACATGTAGCTCCTAAACTATACGTAGCAGAGGAATCATTCTTATTTTATATTCTTATTAAAAATAGACTTCTTAGCGGTTCTAACGGTATGCGTACCATTTTTCTACTGTTAAAACAAGCCGCGCAATTTGAATTTTAAAAATGTCCGCATTTTTTTGCCCATTCTTTAGTTTTAAATGGAGGAAAATAGCTTTTTACCTTAAGTTGTGAATTAGGCTATTAGGGACCCCAGTTATCCATAAATGTGACCACTATTTGTTGACTAAAATGACAGTTTTAAACCTCCCCATAATGAGAGGTCTTTAGGCAAAGATAATTTGAGTACTTTAGGGTCATTAAAAAATTATACCATATCTTCAAAAAATAAACGTTGAAACCGAAAAGTCTTTGCTTGCACAGATTAAAGAAAAAAACAGGGTTCTAGTTATTTATTACTTCCCCAATGATGTTAAACAAATTTGCCCCCTCTGTAGATTTAAATTATTAGTTGGAGAATTAATATTTAAAGTTTTAAAGCGAATTTTGGATACAGAATCATAGATAGATAGACAGATAGATAGACAGACAGATAGATAGATTGATAGACAGATAGATATATAGACAGACAGATAGATTGATAGATGAATAGATAGATAATAGCGCATCTTCCCAAAATGGAATCTATAGTAGTAAAATTTGTACAAAAGGCTAAAATTATTGGCCCATCATGCTAGGATGTGCATTCACTTCTGCATGTGTATCACATTAGCAAGTAATCAGAATCGCCTTTTATTCAGTGAGGTAGGGGACATTGGGCTTGTCCCTAAAGTATTATAATAACGTTTTATTTTTCGTTGGTTTAACAACTTTGAAGACTATTATTGAATTTTGATTGGTGGGCTCATTAAGATGAGTGTCGAAATTGAAATCTACAAGAAGAGGGTAATTTTTTGTATCATCATTGGGGATGTACATCAATTTATCAGTCATTATCTTATCCCTTTAGATAACTGCATTTAAATATTGCACTTTTCTTGTGCTTGAAGCACAAAGCAACTATTAATTTGAGGGTTTAATATAATGCGTTTGTGATTGCCCACCCCTCGACCCAATCAATAGAAAAGTTAGAAAGGAGGAGTAACGAAATTAATGTCCTTATATGGTTTTATCTACAGGTGATTGGACAATGGCAGATATATTAGTCTTTTCCCGATACATAGTTTTAATAGATTACTACTTGTTAATTGTATTATCATGCCAAAAATTTTAAATTCATTTTATCCTATTATATAAAGAAGAAAGTGTTTTTTGTCTGTCCCGAAGGATCTCGCTAACCGCTGAACCGATCGGGTTCTCCATTACAATAAAGCTTCTTATAGATCCTGGGAAGGTTTTTAACTATTTTTGGGGTGGGTGTCTTCACCCCCCTTCCCCCCCCAAAATTTTTTTTTGCTCTTTTAAAACTCAAATTTAAAATGGGATGAGGTCGACTTTTCTCCTCCTACTTTAAGTGCCCCTAGAGGCTTCTAGGTGTGTATCCGCTAGTTTTCTATATAAAAGAGTAAGAAGTTACTTCAATTTTCACTTTTAAATGCTAAAAAAATGAAAGATTATTTCAAATAAAAACATTAAATGATAAAAAAATTAAATTATGATAAACTTTAAAAAATGATTTGAAAAATAATATATCATGAAAAAAAGGCGGAGCAATTTTTTTCTCATTCAATCAAATTTTTAAAAATCATTCAAATAATGTTACATCTATATTTTAGAAAATCAAATATAGAGAGGAAGGGAGGGGACATTGGACTGTAATTTATACTGGTACCAAAAGTTTTATAAAACGATATCTCATTGGTGTTCTTAAAGTCTTTTAGGCCTTTTTATTAGTGTCCAAAGTTTTCCACTTAAAATTGAAATTTACAGGAGGGGTAATTTTGTTTATAATCACAATCTTATCCTTTAATGTTCCTGGATATATAGTACCCGAAGAAAACTTTTTCGCCTCCATCAAATCGCTATTCATATTCTGATTATTGGAATGGCAATAAGTTTAGGGGAAAAAAATCTTAAGAAAATTTACTACTCTAGTCACTAAAGTAAAATTTTTAGACCTAATTTAAATTTTTAACGCATTTACAAAAAGATACTTTAAAGAACAGAAATATAGGGAAGGGTCAATTTGAGATAAAATCAAATCAATAAAATTTGAAAGGTATTATCCTCTTAGGATATTTTCAATTTTTAAAATTTTGGTTACTCATATTTTATATAAGCTATTTCACTATGATATTAAGTGATTTATTGATTTAATCTTTTTTGGGACTGGCTGAGGATTAAACTTTCTTCCAATGTCCTCTCCATTTACCCCTGTTAGTCCAGAAGTCAACTAATGAGCAATAATCCTTATCTTTATTTCGAAACCACTCTATATACTAAAATGTAAAATTAGAAAGTCTTGAAAAAATTTCTAAAAAGTTCTTAAAAACAGTTATTTACTTCTTTATATTTTAAAATCCTATGTAACTAAAAAATATTAAGGTTCAAAGAATGTACTTCCGTGTATTAAATTCTTTTCATTATAAAGTTTAAAATAATTTTTAAAATCCGCCATCATCAATTATTTATTGTCTATTGTCTTATCCATGTTTTTTTTTGTAGGAGGTTTAAGGTGGTCAAATAGTACAAAAGGGTGCGTTTTCATTTCCGCACTGTATCATATTATTATAATTTGTCCCTTTTCCGTTTGATTTGCTTTTATCATTAATCGCCCCCTGAAATTTAGTTGTTATTGTGTCTTTTTTTCAAACTAGGGGCTACATCCTAGAGGCCTCTAGTGGAACTTGAGGTTGGGGGGGGGGGGGGGGATCGACTCCCCCACACTTAATTTTAGTTTTGAAATAAAAGGTAGACAAAAATTCTAAGGCGATTTCTCTTGGCAAGGTTTTTGTGCCTTCCCAAAAATATTTATAAACCTTCCCAGTACATATGAAAAGCTACATTTTAAAGGAGAATCATATTGGTATATTTGTTTGCGAGTTTGCACAAACAGATACACACAGACACAAATCATGTTACTTTTATAAATTGTTTATGAAACACTTTGCGGAAGGGAATGGACACCTGAGAAGAAAATATGGTTCCTTTCTGTGCCAATTAATTTTAATTGGTAGCAAAGTAAAGTTTATTCTCCCATTCTTATGCAAGGAATAGGACAATGGGCGTTAATTTATACTTAATAATTATGTTGATAATTCTACATTTAATCAATTTTCACTATTCATGAGAGAGTGGAGATTATAGTTTTCATGTATAGGAATGGCGTAATGTTTCCTTAATGGTAATTTTTACAGTAGTTCATTTAATATATAAAATCACTAAATCTTCACTATTTTAAGATTTTAATATAATATTAAGACAAATGGATCATGGAAAGAAATAAAAGTATCGGGTTTCATTAATCATTAAAATTTACCTAACCTAACTTAAAATAACCTATCAAAAGCTACTGTGAAAAATACGATGAAACCCGCTACTTCGTTTCAGAAGAATGTGTACAAACTTACCAGTCTGAGTTTTGCTCTTATTTGCACCGCTTCCCGAGCTCCTGTGACTACTCCCGCCAGAATTACCGCCAATCCCACCATTACCGCCGACCCCGTGCATGCCAAAACTACCCGTTGTCGAATAACCGCCGTAGGCCGGATGGCCAGGATGCGATAAATCTGTATGCGCGGCGGTTAAGGGATCGTTGCCGCCTCCGGCGGCCGGCTGCACAAAATATTGGCCGCTGTAATCACTGCTTGCATCGGGAGCGGCGGGATATTGACTTAATTTATCACTGCCACTGCCGCCGTTATGCTGGCCGCCGATTTCATCCTTCACGTGGTCCTTGTCCTCTTTCAGCAGTTGGTGTGACAGCGGTTTAACCTCGGGTATATCAAGACTCGCTGGCGGCGTCAAATATTGTCTATCATCATAGCTCTGATGCCCTACCGGTGTTGACGGCGATCTATCTCCGTTACCACCGCCATTATTATCAACACCCGGCGTCGGCATGTAACGTGAAGTATCGCCGAGATACCCGCCGTCGACGGGATATTTCTCGGCGCCGGAACTGGATGAATAACGGGACGAGTGCAGCGACCCGTACATGTGGTGCAGCGGGGTGTAGAAATGCGACATCATTTGCGCGTCTGCGGCCATACGGGCTAAAACAGAAATCGCCGAAATTAACATGAATAAAAATTTTACTAGTAGCGGTGCTACTCTATGTTTAATGCGTGACTATCTCTATCAATTGACTTGTTAAATTGTATCACAAATATTAGAATGATTAATCGAACAATAGATTTAAATGATTTAAATATACATATTCATTTGAAAAAGTGTTTTTAAAAAATCATTTTTAATAAATTGATAATCTTTAACATATTCATTAAAATTTTAATTGTTTAAAAATTTAAACTTATAAAATGTTTTTGTATTTTTTTTGTATAAAATTTGTAATTAACAAATCTTATATAAAATAAGCTTTAGAATCGTCACTACAAAATGAAAAAAGCAAAAATATTGTACCTTGAGATCCGTAAGGGGATTGCATGCCCGGAGCAAAATACGGGGAGGGGGTGTGAGGGGGCACCCCTCCACCCTCCCCACCAACTTTTGAGGAATACAGACCGCTTCCTGAAATAACATCAATGTTTAAAACTCAATTAATTAATAAGAAATAATTAGGTTAATCTGTTTGTTAATTGTTGCAAATTTTCTAACCATTACTCAGATAGAAAATACTGGAATCTTCATTAAAAAATTTCAAACTTCAACCAGGTTGAATTAAATCTATTTTACATAAATCGTCACAGGTTGACAAACCAACAAAATTCGAAATTTTCAAAGAAAAAAAATTATTAGCCATCTAATATGCAAATCTCTTGGTATACAGCAAATTGTTTAAATTAGATATCCAAATAACAAATCTATTGCTATAGCAAATATCTGTCTATCCAGCCAGCAAATGTGTACCTGTTGAATCCATGTATGGCCAGGCCGCAGCCATTCTGTGATGCATTGACTCCTCCATTGAAACAACCATTTCTCTCACTGGCTCACTGTGCACAATGGGCTAGGCATCAGTAAACAACGGAGTTTTTAAATAATTTTCATAAATTTTCTTTAACACTAGTGAATAACTTTTTTTTTCACTGTAAAATTTAATTGAAAATTTTCAACCTAAAATTTAAGAAATTTTCTTTATTTAATTAGAATATGTAATTATAAGCTTTGAATCATAAAAAGAATTATATTTCATAGGAAAGCAAAAAAAAATAGGCTTAACCATTTCTAAACTTAAATCTAAATAAAATAGCCTAAAACCGTGTAAAGCTATGTGAAGCTTCAATAAAATAGAAAACTCAATTGAATATCCAAATCATAAGCTATAACCTTACTACTTTATATCATTGGATTGGATATTAAATCCTATTACAAGCTATTATCTAAAAAAGCTATGAATTGAAAAAAATTCTAAGTATGCTTAAGTGTAAATATTCTATTAAATTGTTTTTCATTTTATTAAGAAAATTTCTTTCCTGTATGTAGTGTTTATTAAATTTAATTATTTTCACTATAGATCACTTTCTCTTGATAATCAATTATGTTCTTTAAAGATTCACTATTATCTTATTAAGATGTTTCAAAGATTTCATACAATTCTATTGTCTGAAATTGCACTTTAAAAATAATCTTTAAGCCAAATCTAATCAGTTTTAAAATCGATAACCAACAATTTTTATCATCGTTGATCTTTTTCCAAAAGTGAAGCTAAAATATGTGAGTGTTGATCTTAACCCTAACTCCACCCAAGACAAGATGATCAGCAGAGATGATCTAAATGTGGGTGAAGATTATTGTCTTCTTGATAAAGATCACTCTGTGTGTGTAGTATAGTAAAGATCTTCTTGCAACACTTTTTCCAGCAAGCAAGCAAGCAGGCTGGCTGGCAAGCTGGCAGGATGAATGGATAGGGCAGGGGTGGTGCTAGCTGCACTATAGTCCTTATCATGGATATCAAAAACTGATAACTGTTCGTTGTTGTAGAGTAGTAAGAGCTTTGTCTGTGGTGGTGGGCTAGGAGTCACCCCCCTGGCAGCAGCAGCGCAGAACGAACGGACGGACAGACAGACGGACGTTACTCGCCACTTTCAAAGATGTTATACACACACACACACACACACTCACACATACATAACTAAATAAAGGGAAGTGGGAATTAAAGGGCTATGGCAAAGGGAAATATAGCATCCACAAACAGACACACAAACACGTAAATTTACATACACACGCACATCTCAACTTTACATCTTAGATGATCTTAGATGCGCGAGAGATTTCAGAAGCTGTGTGCGTATGTGTGTCTTTCCGCGCGTTAGTTATGGCTCAGAGAACGGACCGGGTCAGTTTTCAAATACGGCATGGGACTTTTATACATTTTAACAAAAAAAAAATTAGGAAAGTCAGCTTTGTATTAGTTTCTTAAAAAAAAGAAAATTCAAACATCATAAAGCAAAGATTATTTTATACTTTAAAAATTAAAGTAATTTTGAAAAGTCAGCTTTCAAGTAAATTCTAAAAGTAAAACAATTCCTGCTTGCCGCCGCTGAAAATCCGTCACGCATCCACCCACCCCACTTCTCATAAACTCTGGCGAACGGGGGGAGCGCCAAAATAGGCGCGCTCAACTTTCCAGGAGGATGAAGGAAGATGTCCATCATAACTATTTTTGGTTCGATTCGCCCCATCTCTTTATGCTTTCCCCTTTGAACTGGATTTTTCTGGATTATATATTCCAAAACTTGATAGCGATAAGGTGTTTATACAAGTGCGCCAATGTTTTTTTTATAAAATTGTTAAAAAATGACATCTGTTTGGTTTTCCTTTGCAATTAAGCTTTTTTTTAGGTACAGGGAAGGTTTTTAACTATTTTGGGAGAGCGTATCTCTACCCTCCTAATTTAAAATCACACCCCCAAATTTTTTTCTGAATATTTCTTATTAAAACTCCGTTAAAAAGTAGAAGGGCGGTTGACTTATCCCCCTCCCACCTTAAGAACACCTAGAGGCTTCTTGGGGGCGTCCGTTGCCCTATAGTCTTTCTTAAAATAAAAGCTATGTCTTGCATTTTTTTCAATTAGGTGTTTGATCACGAATTTCATATGGTAAAAATATTTTTCTTTTTTAATTGTTATCCTAATAAGATAAAAGTTATGCTTGAAAATTGTTTTAATAGCTATTATTATATGTTGCATTTTTAGATAAACGTGAGAATTGCGTTCAGAATTGCGTCAGAATTTGCGTCATTTGCGTCATTTCAATTTTCAGATTTTTATTACCCGTCATCTTCAGAGGGAGGAGGGGGGGGGGGCAGGTGCGCTGAGAGAGAGAGACAGAGGGGGGATAACAAGAAAAGAGAGAGAGAGAGAGTGAAAGAGGGGTGTCGACATTAAATATGCAAATCGACCCATCCTAATCTTTTAACAAGGAGAAAAACTGGTACAGTCTAACCATAAAAAAGGAATAGAATAGATAAGACTTAGATAGCAAGGGATAGATAGATAGAAAAAAGATAGAAAGAGAAAAGGGATGTAAAGAGGAAAATTTATGGCGAAATCATCGAAAAAAGTGAAATTTAAGATTCAATGAAAACATTTTTTTTGCGTCTCTCTCTCTCTCTCTCTCTCTCTCATTCTCTCTCTCATTTTTAAATGTATTTTTAGCTCTTATTATCGAATCCTTTTTGTATTCTAAGCTTCCTCACTTTATTAAATGCTTTATCAGCTTTAAGCTTTTGCAATTTGGGGGAGCGAAGCTTTCCTATAAACATAGTATGTACTTCTGTATGTCCGATTTATTAAATTTTTAACTCGGGAAAATGTCAGAAAAGAAGGGGACAATGGACTGTTTATTACACTAGCCCCTAAAGTTTTATAATATCGTTTTCTTATTCAGGGGCTTAACAAATTTGGGGACTTTAATTGAAGTTTGATGGGTTGGTTCATTAAGTTGAGTGTCTATTAGTCTAAACGTTTCAACCACCAATGTAATCTACAGAAGGGGTAATTTTATGTATCATTATTGGAGATACACATCAATTTATCAGCCATCGTTTTATTCCGTTAGATCACAGGAAAAATCTACCTTTTACTAAAAAAAAAATATTATAAGGAAAATAAGAAGAAAAACATTATTTTATTGTATTTATACATACATCTATTGTTTACTTATTTCTATTCAATATATATTGTATAATTTATATTTTTAGGAGTGAAGCTTTTCTATGATTATGTTCGTTAAGGACGGACTGTTAGTTCTTTTCGTTAATTTAGGCATGTAAGAATTTTCCTATTGATTTTAAATTTTATGATTCCTGTCACAGTTAGGTACGATTTAGAAATCATAACAACTCGATATTATTGGTATAGATATCCTATTCATTCGATTTTTGGCATAATGATTCATAGAACAACAAAGTACGATGTTATAAGCGAACATCTTTATAATTTAATGTCAGTTGAAAATGCCTATTAATCCTTACAATAAAGTAACAGGATGTCTGATTGTTTGTACCGAAGGATCTCGCTAACTGATAAACCGATCGGGTTCTCCTTAACAGGGTAGCTTCTCATAGATCCCGGTAAGGTTTATAACTATTTTGGGGGAGGGTACCACCAAGAGAAATCACTAAAATTCGAAATTTTTTAACGTTCTTCGATTTTACAAAGAGAGTTCAACGCAACATAAACGTCAACGCAACACAATATATAAATACTAGCGGCTTCGCCCCTAGCCTCTAGGGGCTTTGCCCCAAGAGGTGATAAAAAAAATTAATATTTATTGTTTTTAGTGAGAGAATGTTGCTATTCTTTCATTCAAAATAAATGCTGGAATAAAAAATAATAAAGGGCAGCCTGCGGCAGCCTGTAGCAGAGCAAAATAAAAAATAAGGGGGGGATTTTTTGTTTTTGGGGGGGTTAGGGGTGTCCCACCCCCCAAGAAAATAGCTTAA
Source organism: Acartia tonsa (assembly GCF_053477335.1). NCBI lineage: Eukaryota > Metazoa > Arthropoda > Copepoda > Calanoida > Acartiidae > Acartia > Acartia tonsa. The sequence continues at coordinate 35,139,919 of NC_137273.1, forward strand.
AACCACCACAGGACCAATAGGTATATACCCTCAAGAGTAGAATCCGATCGGTTCAGTGGTTACCGAGATCTTAAGCTTCAGACGGACGGACGGACGGACGGACAGACAGACAGACAGACAGACAGACAGACAGACAGACAGACAGACAGACAGACAGACATCGTACTACTTTGTATTATTGATAAAAAAACATTTAAAGTGCCACTAGAGGCCTCTAAGGGGCGTAGCCCCTTGTGTTGTATATACTTTGTTATTGCTGCGCTACTTACCAACATTAATTGTCCTTGTTAGCCAGGGATAAGACAATAGACTAAAATTGATTTACATCCCCAAAGATAAAAAACAAAATTACCACTTATGAGATTTAAAACTATTAAACATTGATAGTTTTAAATCTGACAATCGAGAGAATGCATTTATAAAACTTTGGGTACCAGTAAAATAATGTCCCCTCGCTCCCTGAAATTAACACATAACCTATAATCTGTACTATTAATGTATCATTTAGAATAAAAGTGTATTATGGTGATTATCTTATCTTATTTTGTAACACCCTAACTATAGAGTAGCTGCATATTTCTATAGATTGTCCGAAACCCAAGGTTTTGCCTCAATAGAGAAGAAGAGGTGCCCCCACATGAATAATGGAGGGGGGGGGGGGGCATATTTTTCACTCTAAGGCTCAGGGTTGACCTACCCCTAAGAAGTATATAGCATAAAACCTTCAAGGGTCCAATATCAAAATCTTACTGAACATATTAAAAAATAGTTGCTATGCCCATAGCATCTAGGGGATATATTTTGAAAGGAATAGACTAAAAACAATACTACTTTATATAATTGGATGATATTAGATAGACAGGCTGTCATGTCTTGCCTCTACGTTTTCTGTCATTCAAATAAAATCATTATTTTAAAAGTCTAGGAAATGTATTTCTTAAGGGGCATGTTAGTTCAAAGTTTCAAAATTCCGTCAATAAAAATAAATATATAGTAAATTTCTTTAATTCATTATCGAACAGATAAACCCTAATAATATAGAAGTACATGGATATTTATGTTTTCTTGCAGCTATATAAGCTTTCTAATTATCGTGAATCTATTTTATTAGTATTATAGTAGCAAAATTGTTCTATTATCTATTTAAGATATCTCAGATTTCTTACTTGGTAGTCATTTTAAGAGTTTAAATAAGAGAATGAGAGAGAGAGAGTTATAAATAGATAGATAGATAGATAGATAGATAGATAGATAGATAGATAGATAGATAGATAGATAGATAGATAGATAGATAGATAGATAGATAGATAGATAGATAGATAGATAGATAGATAGATAGATAGATAGATAGATAGATAGATAGATAGATAGATAGATAGATAGATAGATAGATAGATAGATAGATAGATAGATAGATAGATAGATAGATAGATAGATAGATAGATAGATAGATAGATAGATAGATAGATAGATAGATAGATAGATAGATAGATAGATAGATAGATAGATAGATAGATAGATATATAGATAGATAGATAGATAGATAGATAGATAGATAGATAGATAGATAGATAGTTAGATAGATAGATAGATAGTTAGATAGATAGATAGAAAGATAGATAGATAGATAGATAGTTAGATAGAGAGAGAGAGAGAGAGAGAGAGAGAGAGAGAGTGAGAGAGACAACGAAAAAAGAAAGAAAGAAACCAACAGAGATAGAAAAAGAGAGAAAGAAAAAATCTAAAAATCAAAATCGCCTTACTTTCTTTTATGCAACTCCAGTGAAACAATTTATCTATGTTTTTCTTTATTTCAATAAAATTACACATTTCCAATGAAAAATTTCATAGATCGTAGTGGTATGAATGGGGGGGGGGGGGGCCATTGAACTGTAATTTAAACTGGTACACAAAGTTTTTGTAACAAGGATGACAACATCCATAAAAGCCAAGCAATGAAACGGTATGACAAACGGACATGAACACTTGTATAGTGTAAGAACTGAATAATCAGAACATAAATGTATAAGAGTCGAAGCAAAATTGTAAGTGAATTTGTTGAAAAACTGCCTAATACAGGATAATGTTTGTGGACATTCTTACATTTTTAGGACTTGATTATAGAGTTGCTTCGCTTATAATATTGTAGTTTGTTGTCCCAGGAATCAATATATCAAAAATCAGACCAATCGAATAATTATATCACATAAAAATTTGTTGTTAAAAAAGTAGAAAAATCAACATGTTTAAAATGGACGTACGGACATTCTGGTAATGATTATAGAGTTGCTACGCTTTCTAAATCGTACCTAACTACTACAGGAATCACCATGCAAAGTTTGAAATCGATAGGACAATTCTAACATGCCTAAAATAACGAAAAAAGATATCCATCTCAGACGTACGGACGGACGGACCGACCCTAAGTATAGAAAAGCTTCGCTTTTAAAAATTGATAAACTAATAACCTTCATCTATAGAAGATGATTGACAGCTTAAAGATTAGATAGTTGAAATGGTTAAAATAGATAGAAGATAGGTAATAGACATATATTTTATACAAAAAGAAAATATTTGTCTGTATCGAAGGATCTTGCTATCCGCTGAACCGATATGGCTTTTTGTTACAGAAAAGATTCTTCAAGGTCCTGAGATGGTTTTGGGCTATGTCATTTCATCATATAAGGTTGTAAGTGTTTTTGTAAGGATCTCGCTATCCGCTGAACCGATATGGTCCTTCTTCTTTAAAGTGAACCTTCTTCTAGGTCCTGAGTTGGTTTTAAGCAATTTCGTTTTTATTATTTTTAGTCTGGTTATGGTTTTAGGCAAATTTTCTGCCCTCCGATATTTCTTAGAATTTAGAGCCCCTAGATGCTAGGGGCGCAACCGCTAGTATTTTATACAAAGTAAAAAAAAAATATTTGAATTTGATGTTAAATTTCCCATGAGTAGCAAGTTTTTCCTACCCATAAAAAGTTGAAAAAAGTTTGGGTGGGGCGCTTCTTTAGACTTTTTTCTTTCTCAATTCTTTTTTTTTTTCTCAATTGAAGACAAATAAGGATGTTAATGATTTAAAACAGTTATTGCACAAACTTGAGAAAGGTATCGGGCTTCATATAAACTTTAGTAAGACAAAAATTTTAACCCATGGCACCTTCCCCCCCGATCTTGCTTCTATAGGGAAAATTGTCGACAAACTTAAACATCTTGGAATTTACCTCTCCTTTAATCAAAATTTAGCAAGAATTCATACTTATGATGAATTATGTAGTAAACTTGAAAAAAAAGCAAAGTCAATTCCTCTAAAAAGCAGTTATAATTTGATTAAAAGACGCAATCTTTGTAGCCATTTATTATCAGCCTGTGCTTACCATGTATACAGAATTTATCCCCCTGACGAGAAATATTGTAAATCAATTTGGAAAATTATTTCAAAGTTTTTATGGTCTAGTAGAAATCCTGATGGAAAAATATCATACAGATATAAAATTTCACAAAATCGTATAGAACAAGATTTCACTCAGGGTGGTTTGAACTTTCTAAAACCTGACACCCAAGCATTTTCAATATGGTTAAATAGTTTTATGAATTGTCTAAGATTTTCTTCCCAACATAATGATACTACCATTAGCTTAATTTTAGAACATAAACATCTAAACATTCAAGCAATGTTACCTACATTTAGTTATAAAACAATAATTGAGCATCAAAATTTCTTTAAGAGTCTTTATCCATGTGCAGGTGGTAATTATTTTCATAAGCTAAGTGAGTTTTTTTATGATTTAGAACATGAACCATCCACGTTTTTCCAATCCCCCATTATTTCATCCAATTTTGCTAATATTTCAACACCTTTTAATAAACACGATGAAAATATATTACTTAAAACTAAGAAGCTAACCATCGCTTCCATATTTGAAACAAGAAAAATTGATGAAAAAGTATTGTTTTTGCCATGCATAAAATCTGATCTATCGAATATAATTAGAGATGTTTCTTTAATAAATAAATTGAGTAAACTAGTAGAGTCAACAAAAACAGCTTTTCCTAGAGATTGTGTGTTTAGCATGAAGAGAGCAAAGCAACTTTTGATTCCAATTGGAACAGTTTTTTTAAAGAACAAATCTGTATTTTCTCTCCATTTTAAACTAATTCATAGAAATAAAAACTCATGTGAGCTACCTGCACTAAAAACTAGAGTGAGTGATAAGTTATATATTCCAGACAAAGAAATGCTTTCTATGTCGTTAAAAAAAATATTTAGCATGCCAATTATTTTATATTATAAAAATTTTATCCTTGAACAAATGAACAGAACATTAAATAGTAAAAATAAACTATATAAATTTAAATTAACTGATTCAAATTTATGTTCAAAATGTAATATAATAAGTTCAACAGAACATGCCCTCTATTTCTGTGTGTTTCCTACCTATTTTATACATAAACTTGCATTATTTCTAGATTATGTTCTAAATGATAGTAAGCCAGAATTCATCTTTTTAAAAGAAAACTTTTACTTATACAATATGTTTTATGAAGGCTTTTCAAACGATTTCTATCTACAATTATCCCATTTAATTTTAGTTGCAAAAGATAGATCCTTAAAAATAAGCATAGAGGACGATTTCATTAAGTGGGATGACAACAATTTCTATGCACACTCTATTCTTTTATCTCAATTTACTTGTAAACTCCTTCATAATGCTGGCTTGAATAACAATATAATATATGATTTTATTAATTTCATATCAAACTAAGCCTAACATACACATTGTTTCTTTTATTCGTTCTATGTGGATCGATTTATGTCTTAATTTTATCTTTTTATTATTATTATGTTTTAACTATGTTTGTATATTATTTCGTATTGGAATAAATATTTAAATGTCAAAAATCGGCTTCTGGGGGCCTACCACTGGCGGTTTCTTTCACTATTAAGTTAATAACAATCACAGTACGTTTTTAGATTGACATGTTTACTTTTAAGCTGTGATTAAGTATCATTTCATGACTCTAGGAATATTTTCTTATACCTAAAAGTAAGACGTTCCCATTATGTTTTATTTTTTTTACATAAAATTCTAAAATTATTGTAAATCTTAATGTTTTATAAACATTTCCCCGTATCGCTTCGAAACCGATTAATATATCCGGTGGATTAGAACCGGTTCTCAGCCATACTGAAAAATTATGTTCAGTGTAGCAATATCCTTTGGGATCTCGGGGCAAAAAAACTGGTTTTAATGTTATGATTGTAATTTTGTATCCGCGGAAAGCTGCTTAAATTACGATGCTAGAATTATCTATTATCTCATTCGTTGGCTAAAAAGTTATGGGGCCTTTTTCCAAATCTTGATTAGGTGGTACAAACTTGCAATGTCTGATGTCTTTTGATAATTTTATTTTACGGAAGGGTTGTTTTTTTTTATTATAATTGGGGGGTTTTCCTCCATATTCTGATCCCTTCAGATCCTGCTATTTTAGGGATCTAAAGTGACATATACTTAAAAATCCAAACTAACAAAACAATTCTTGATTTATAAATTTTAATGTAATATTTTCTGTATCGTTTAAACATATTCCCTACTACTACTGTTAAATAAAATAAAAAGGGGTACATGAGAATCTTAAAAGATACAAAGAGGAGGGGGATGGGGAGTGGGGTATATAGGTGGGACCAACCCAAAATTGACAAATTTTTAAATAAGAAAAATTTAGAATACAATAGACGAAAGAAGTTCCCTCTCCCCCGCCCCTCCTAGCCATGGAGTTTATACTTTAATATATGGAGATTGTACAGAAATGGTTAGATAGATAGACAGAATCACAGTAAAATACAAGATACTTGGATGGATAATTAGTTAGATAGAAAAACAAACAGAAAATTAGATTTATAAATTAAAAGATATAAAATAACAGTTCTTGGACAAATTGATGAATATATAAAAATAAAAAAATCTTTATCCTATAATATAAAGTAATAAAGTTTTTTTGTCTGAAACTAAAGAATTAATTGTACTTTTTGGAGAAGGTTTGTAAATGTCATTGGGTGGTTTTAGGCTATTTTTCTGGCCCCCTTCACCCTCCCATAGAATCTAGGGGCATAGATTGGTATTTAGTTAGAAAAATAGATTGATAGATAGATAAATAGGATAAATAATTCAAAAATAAATTGGTAGATAGAAAAAAAGATAATTTTATGAATAGATAAAAATAGATAGATACATTGCTGAATAAATAAATAGACAGGTAAAAAGTAAATTGTATGGCTTTTAGTAAATAAACCTTGAAAATTGGCCCATCTTCTTACCATACCACCTTTGTTATGGTTTTCAAACCATTACAGACCAGGAATCTAAAGGGATAAGACTATGGACTACTTTTTTTAGGTCAACAAAAAAGAGATTAGGTTTATAAAACTTTGGGTACCAGTATAATTTACAGAAAAACAGAGAGCATATCATAAAATTGTTAAAAATTTATGTTTGGTTAGTTTTAACGGTTAATAATGTGTTTTGCTACGGTTGTGATGTCACCCCCTACTTTTTCAAGTTCTAAGATAGAAATAGAGATAGTGGGTAGTAGCATATAGTCAAGAGATTGGGATACATTTTCAGAAAAAAATAAAATTTAAAGGGTTCTAAAGCGATGATACAATTAAAGGACGTTAGGTTTGTGTATTAGCCCTTCTGTAGATTAAAATTATTGGCGAAAAACTTTGGACACTGTTAGTTTTTACAACCCAATTAAGTTTTAATAAGCTTGTTGAGCTTCCTTGTTTTTTTTAATAATACTTTTCTGTTTCTGTGAAAACACTATAAAGCCCTATAGAACCAATAGGCTACTTAACATATAGATAGATATACAATCATACATTATATTTAGAAGACTTGAATGGAATAAAAAATTATAAATATCTATGTACCTAACAAAACATTCAACCCTATCAAAACAGATCTATAGTATAGATGTCTTTACAGATAACTACCTCCCTCCCTATTTCAATAACCTTTTTCGTCTGCTAGCAAATTATTTTCTGCTACTTGGCTGTGTTAATAATCCCGACACCATTGCTTGGTTGATTTTCAACGACGCACAAGGACACTGCGATAGGGAGATACAGTTATTTAACCCCTTCCCCTTAAGCTTAAAATCTCGCTAACCGTTGAACCGATTGAGCAAAGCCAATATTATATATATAGGGAGGGGATATTAGGCTGTAATCTATACTGATACCCAAAGTTTTATAACCACGTTTTCTTAAAAACACTTTGGGTACTTTAGTGACATTTTGATTGGTTCGAACAAACTAAAAGTGTCCAATTTTTTCCACCAGTTATTTCAATTTACCGAAACGAAAGGGTAATTTTGTTTTCATAATTGGTCAAATCCCCCAAGATAAACAGGTTAATTGGAGGGGATCTGAAGGGATAAGACAATGGACGATAAATTAATATACATCCCCAAAGGATGAAAAAGTATGTATCCCATTCTGTAGATTAATATTATTAATGAAAAATATTGACACAGATAGTTAGTTTTGAATCAACCAATCAAAATTTAATAAAAATGACGAAAGTTATTAAACCCAAAATTGAGAAAATATGGCTATAAAATGTTGGGTACCAGTGTAACCTACAGCCCGATGTCCCCCCTCCCCCTTCCTGGGGTTACGTGCTGTCTAATTTCTCTATTTTCTACCATAAAATTCTCAACCAGCAAAATTGAGATTTTCAAAAGAGATTTCAAAGTTTTCTATGAAGATGAAGAAAACCAGGGATCTAAAGGGATAAGACAATGACCGATAAATTGAAGTACATCCCCAATCATAATACACAAAATTACCCCTTCTTTTGATTACAATTATTGGTTGTAACTTTTGAATAATCAACTTAATAAACCAAACAATCAAAATTCACTCCCCAAAGTTGTTAAGTTAACAAACAAGAAAACGTTATTATAAAACTTTGGGGACTAGTGTAATAAACATCTCATTGTCCCCTCTCTCTCTGCATTCTTGCAAACGTAAAGTGGGCCAACTCCTCCCCTCAACCCCCCCCCCCAAAAAAAAATTAATCAGCTTATATATAAAAAATGACGTCATACAATACAAATGACCAATGATAGGCCAAGAAGATTATAATAGACCCATGGGTATGACGTCATTTTTTATAGGCACGTATTACCTTAGAGACGTCAAAATTGAAAGAATGTCTTGACCTTAAAGCACAGCAGGTTTATTTTATTTATCTTTAGATTTAAAGACAAATCATATGCAATTAATTGATTTCTTTAAATTTTATTTTGTAAGCTTTTCTTAATTTAGAAGTATACATCCCTATGTCGTAAATCCATTTGACTGAAGACACTTTAAGTTTTGGTTAATTTGGTAAGCCTTGCCTTGCGTCCTATTCAAAATTCTTTTCAGTAGCGAAGCTACTCTTTAACTCTTTTGTATATATGTCTGTCAGTTTGTATTTATCGTATCGTATTATAGACAGTTCCCTGCGGTTATTAGAAAATTAATTTCAGTTTTGTTGGTCCCAATGTGCCGAAGGCCCATGCAAACAAAAACAGGGAATATTTTTTACAATTTTTATTTTTTCTATCAGTATGAAAATACATTCAACAGAAAAAAGGGATCTACTGCAGTTCATGGTAAAATATTGCTGGTAACGAATATTGCCAAAAATCTATGAATTTTAAAGGTTGCTAGCTGCCAAACGGCTGAACGTACAGATAATGCCCGCACACTGTTTTAAGTGGCATAAGAAGGTCTACAAATAATCTGGAATAGCCACAAATCAATAGTGCATAATTATCTCGCAGTGCAGAGAAATGCAGGAAAAAGGCCTATTTTACGCGTTTTTCCTTTAGTGAAGCTTTCCCTGTGCATCATTGGATCTTGGCTATTCCAGATTATTTTAGGCCTTCTTATACCGCTTAAAATGGTGTGCGGTTATGATCTGTACGTTCAGCTGTTTGGCAGCTAGCAGCCTTTAAAATTCATAGATTTTTTGCAATATTCGTTACCAGCAATATTTTACCGTGAACTGCAGTAGATCCGAAAAAAGTCATTAAACTTAACATTTTTTCAAAGAGAGAGGTCATAATAATTCGTACCCATTAACTAATTTCTTTATAGTTCTTTGCTATTTTTGGATGTAATCTGCCTTTTTTTTTTATATCTTTTTGGAGGGAAAAAAATATTTGGATGACGTTTTTAAGATTGATGCTTCAATGGACGGACAGCGAGGAGGGATAGGACATTGGAATTAAAGTTTCTCTTGTACCCATAGTTTTATAAACACATTATTTTTTTTCGTTGGCTCAAAAAATTTATTGAATTTGTATTGGTTAGTTCCCTACTAAATGTACCAATAATTTTAATCTATAGAGATGAGGTAATTTTGTTTATCATTAATGGGGATGAATATCATTTTACCGTCCATTGTCTTATCCCTTTAGATCCCTGCGTTTATAAGATTGATGTTTCAGTGAATGTTCAAAAGTTGCGCAGCTTAACTTGCTAACAAATTTTCGTTGAAAAAAAGAATAGTAAAGTATTATGCAGTAAAAAAACATAAAATTGTCTTTTTTGATTAACTAATAGCTTAGAACTTGCCTAAACCATTAGTTTATTTGAAATTGCCGTTTACGAGATATTATTGTACATACAACATCAAGGATACTTAACTGTACTTGATCGTTGTTTTCATAGAAACCATCTAGGCTCAAGTGAAGTTCACTATCCACGGAAAAACTATTTTTCAGCTGTCCTCAAGACCCTATAGTTATGCAGGGATTTTAAGGGATAAGACAATGAACGATAAATTTATATAGTACCTAATGGTGATAAATAAAATTATCCCTTCCTTAGATTAATATCTAATGGTTGAAAAGTTTGGAAACTATTAACTTAGAACCAATTAATCACAATACAATGAAAGCACCAAACGAATAAGAAAACATGGCTATAAAACTTTGGGTACCTGTGTAATTTACAGTCCAATGTCCCCTCCTTCCCTGGCGGGTTATGCGACAATTTTAGTATAATTAGGGTAGGTTTATTATTGATTAATTATCAAGATACCATCTTTGCTAACTAACCCTTTTAAAACAACCTTGCAATATTAATTCCTAGATTTATACAGTTTATGCTTATTTTATTATCCTTATACTAAAGTAACAGGATGTCTGTTTGTGTGTCTTTGTGTTTGTTCTGAAGGATCTCACTAACCGCTGAACCGATCAGTTCCTCCTTAACAGGGTAGCTTCCCATAGGTCCCAGGAAGTTTTATAACTATTTTGGGGGAGGGTACCACCACCGTCCCAAGAGAAATATAAAAGTCGAAAAAAATTCAAATATTTGAGAGACTTAATCAAAACATAAAGAGGTATCGTAGAATTTGAAAGCAATAAAGAGGTATCGTATAGACTTGAACAAAAAAACATTTAAAGTGCCACTAGAGGCCTCTAGGGGCGTAGCCGCTAGTCGTAAATATTCTATTATATTGGAACCATACTCATTGGTTTTAAAAGAATATGACAATCCTAAACTATAAAGTAGTAAGGTATCTTTTTCTCTAGCTAAAGATCTCGGAAATAGCTCGTCCGAATGGGTAATTTTTTTCAGGGTAGGTTTGTATATGTAATATCCTGGGTTTAGGCTATTTTCCTGACATCCGTCCTCACCTGGAGGCTAGGAGCGTATCAACTAGTAAACAATAAATTGATGTACATTCCCAGTGATGATAAACAAAATTTTCTCTTCTGTAGATATAAATTACTTGTTGAAAAGTTTCTACACTACGATCAACGTTCAAGTCAACGTTTTTTAATCAATGAATAAGATAAATGGTTTAAATGAAACTTTGGATACCAGTGTCAATTAAAGTCAATTAACCCCTCCCTTAATTAAAATTAGTTGGTTTTAAGCTAATACAAAATTTTCTGTAATTTAAATGACTTGATTTTCCTGAAAATACTATAAATATAATTCTAAACAAATCTTGTAATTTATTTTCGGCGATTTTTCTAATATACAGCTTTTATATTAGTTCATACTTCCTTTTCAGGGTTTTAGTGATAAGACAATGTTCCTTAATTATTTTCTTCCCAAAAGATTGTCTGAGTTGTGTAATGGTACAAACAAAATAGTCAATAAGTCAATCAAAAGCTTTTTAAAACAGTTAAAACAGTTTTAGAGATCTTATGCAATACGAAGTCAGAGATTTTAGGAAGAATAGACAAAAAACATAATATAAGATCAAGGTTTTTGTTAGGTATTGTCATTAAATTACTGAATATGAAAATGCTGATTAAAATAAAGATTCTATAATTTTTTTTGCAGAAACGGATTCAACCTATTTATAGAGTAGCTGTGTTATTAAACAAGGATGATAACATCCATAAAAGTGAAGCTCTGAAACGTTAGGACAAACGAACATTAACACTTGTATAGTGTCAGAACTGAATAATCAGTATATAAATGTATAAAAGTCGAAAATGTAAAATTGTAAGTAAATCTGCTGAAAAACTGCTTAAATACAGGGTAATGTTTAAGGACATACTTACATTTTTATGACTTAATTATAGAGATGCTTCGCTTATAACAATGTACTTTGTTTTCCTATGAATCAGTATTCCAAAAATCAGACCCATCGGATAATTTTATCACATAAAAATTTGTTGTTAAAAAGTTTAAAAGCAACATGTTTAAAATGGACATACGGACTTTCTGGTAATGATTATAGAGTTGCTTTGCTTTCTAACTCATACCTAACTCCTGTAGGAATCATCATGCAAAGTTTGAAATCGATAGGACAATTCTAACGTGCCTAAATTAACGAAAAAAGCTAACCGTTACGGACGGATGGACGGACCGACCTTAATTATAGAAAAGCTTCGCTTTTAAAAAGTTTACAAAGCTATTATATGAGAATTATTTATGACTTTATAAGTAGTAAAATAGAGTCATACTTTGTCATTCTTTACAGGGATCTAGAGAGATAAGACAGTGGCCGATAAATTAATATTCATCCCCAATGATAATACAAAATATTACCCCTTCTATCAAATACAATTAGTGGCTGAACCAACCAATCAAAATTTAAATAAAGTTTCCAAAGTTGTTAAGCCAACAAAAGTTGTTTTAAAACTTTGGGGACTAGAGTAATAATCAGCCCAATGTCCCCTCCCTCCCTGCGTTATTTATCTGTACAGGGTGTTCCTTTAATTCCGTATATTATCATATTTTCAAGTATTTTATAATCGCAACAAGACAAAATAGCTAATGAACAAGGATGACAACATCAATAATATCGAAACAGACGGTAAGACAAACGAACATTAACACTTGGACTGTTAAGAACAAACTTACATTTTATGATACGATTATAGAGTTACTTCTCTTATAACATCGAACCTTGTTATTCCAGGAATCATTATTTCAAAAATCAGATGAATAGGACAATCATATCATTTAAAACATTATTGTCAAAAAAAGTTGGAAAAAAACAACAAGCAATTTTATGAAGTTACGTACTTTTTGTTAATGATTATAGAGTTGCTACGCTTTCTAAATCATATCTTACTGTTACAGGAATCATCAGGCAAAGTTTGAAAAGGAGAGGAAAATTATAACATGCCTAAATGAACGTGATCAGCTTATTGATACACTCTAAGAGAAAAGCTTTGCTGTCAAAAATGAATTTAAAATGGCAATAGCAAAGAAAAAAATAATATAGTATTTTTAAAAGCGAAGCTTTTCTATAATTAGGGTCGGTCCGTACGTCCGTACGTCCGAGATAGATAGCTTTTATTCGTTAATTTAGGCATGTTAGAATTGTCCTATCGATTCCAAACTTTGCATGATGATTCCTGTAGTAGTTAGGTACGTTTTAGAAAGCGTAGCAACTCAATAATCATTACCAGAATGTCCGTATGTCCATTTTAAACATGTTTATTTTTCTACTTTTTTAACAACAAATTTTTATGTGATTTAATTATCCGTTTGATCTGATTTTTGGTATATTGATTCCTGGAACAACAAAAACAATATTATAAGCGAAGCAACTCTATAATCAAGTCCTAAAAATGTTAGTATGTCCATAAACATTATCCTGTTTCAAGCAGTTTTTCAACAAATTTACTTACTATTTTGCTTCGACTATTATACTTTTATATTCTAATTATTCAGTTTAGACACTATACAAGTGTTAATGTCCGTTTGTCCTACCGTTTCAGTGCTTCGCTTTTATGGATGTTGTCATCCTTGTTGTAATAATAATATGATTGGATAATAAGTAAAATTCGATATATTATTACCTGAATGTTGTATTAGATTTTTGTGTACTCTGATAAAGTGATGCTTGCAGCTGGCTAAAATTAAGATACCCCCCATTCACTCCCATTACCCCATCCCCTCCCCTCCTATTGGATGAATGAACTTACCAATATTCCATATTAGCAAGCTAAATTGACGACAAATTTTCCCCTGTCAATATATCCAAGTATATCCTATATCTATTAGTGCGGCAGTGAATACACACTTTTCTATTTATCTTCTATTTCATCCCCTATTTTTCATTTCATTTTAATCTTATTTTTGTCAGCTGCTGCTTGATGCATTTTTAGTGGCGTAGCTACTTTACAGTTGGAATTGATTGGTTGATAACTATGCACTTTTAGAAGTGAGAGAGGTGACATTGGGCTGTTTATTACACTAGTCCACAATGTTTTATAATAATGTTTTCTTTTCGTTGGCTTAACAACGTTGGGGACTTTTATTGACGTTAGAATGGTTGTTTCATTAAGTTGAGTGTAAACCACTAATTTACAGAAGGGTTAATTTTGTGTATCATTATTGGGGATGTATATTAATATATCTGTCTTTGTATTATCCCTTTAGATACCTGATTTTTTACAAAGAGAGGGAGATAGGTTTACCATTAGAGTAAAACACTAGAGGGAGAAAGGGTTAAATATCTGTATCTCCCCATCGCAACCACCTTGTGCAACCTTTCTATTGGGTCATTTAAAATCAACCAATGGTGTCGCATATATTAACACAGCCAAGTAGCAGAAAATAGTTCAGAAGCAGACGAAAGAGGTCTTTGAAAACGGTAGGGAGTTAGTTGTCTGTGTATATACATCTATACTATAGATCTGTTGGTTTACCTATTTCGAGATCGGTATACTTACATATTTTTTTATGATTCCAACTAAAGTTAGATATCATAAGGGATAAAACAATGAAAGAAAATTTTATTCACACACCAAATTATGATAAACTTCTTCTGCAGAATCAGATTGATGACAAGTGTAAATCAAAAGTCTAGTGTCCCTTCCTTCCCTGAGGTAACGTACATGAGCAAAAATTTTAAAACCTTTTTGACAATATGCATAAATTTCGTTATAATTCTATTAAAGAATCATTTGTTAACATCAAATAAATCATTTTTAAAAATTATAATTTTAATATATTAAAAAAATATTCATACTTATGTTGTTAAAACATATGCCAACTTCCCTTTTTCAAAAATTCATTCCCCCCTCTCCCCTTAACATTTAAGTGACAACACAGCTGAATCTAAAAAGGGGGGCTGTAGTAAAGGAAAATAAGGAGTGAGGGGAAGGCAGAGATGTAAGAGTAGATAACAGCCAATGAGATTGTAAGATAAGATTCCTGCACAGCTCCCCGGAGTTCTACTTTCAAAATTGTGTTAAAACACATGATTTGGATGTTATGATAATGATAAAAAAGATTAATCTAAATATGAAATTTGTACAATTTTAGCTATGCAATTAATAAAAGAAAATTACAAAAAACTCCATTTAGAGATTAATTTAAATTATTTCAAAAAAGTATTTTTTAGTACAATATTAGTATAGATTACTTATTGCCAAAAAAATAAAAATAATAAAACAACTTTTTTTATTATGATTCTACCAAAATAGTTTGAAAAAGATTTTTGTAACAATTTACGAACTTATGTTCTTTTAAAGTTTTGAAAGTTAGATTCCAGAGAGGTGTGCCTAGAGTGGTGTAAAGGGAGGGGAGCACTACTACACATAAAAATGGGGAAGGAGAAAGTAAAGTGGAAATGAAACAGCTTAAAGCCCTAACAAGAATAAATTCATATATGTTATGTATATGTATAATACATATAAAACGGAAAAGTAGAAATATACAGAGAGAGTCAGAGAAGAGAGAGAGAGAGAGAGAGAGAGAGAGAGAGAGAGAGAGAGAGAGAGAGAGAGAGAAAGAGAGAGAGAAAGAGAGAGAGAGAGAGAGAGAGAGAGAGAGAGAGAGAGAAGAGAGAGAGAAAGAGAGAGAGAGAAAGAGAGATGATTTTTGCCGCCGCCGTTGCTACGCGCACAATCTACGCAAAACGACGGATGATCAACATTTTGCCGCCGTTTTTGCACAGTTTCTTGTTTCTAAAAAATGCGCGGTAATTGTGAGCGCGCGCGCGCACGCAACGGATGCACTTGATGTTTGCGGATTTTACGAGCGCCCGCGCTTGAGATTGTACTTTTTTGTTGTTGCAAAGTTGCCAGATTGCAAATTTTTCTTTGCAAAACATTCTAGAGGATTTTTTTTCCTATAAACTAACCATTCACAATTAATAACTGACCCTTTCATTACACGTTCTTCTTACAACTTTATAGTGCGCACTAACAGACATCCAACCCTTTGACTGCACGACCTTTAACTGAAATTCATAACTGTACATAGTAATTAGTTGCAACTTTTTGGGGGCAAGGCATTCCTTCTTATTAGCCCTTTCTAGTTGTCACGAGCCTGACATAATAGCAGAGACATATTTACACTGTTCTTAAGTAAGTAGTATTAATGTAATCATCATTTTGGAATACAGGATCACTTTTATTTAATCCTATAAATCGGTAAATATGCAATTTGATAAAATGTATATCGATAATATGACAGCCATAACCATTTAAATTTTCTTCCTATTATCATTCTTTCCTCTCCAATATGATTTTTTATATTGTTTAATATTATTCTTTTCTATTTTTTGTCTTGCTTATTTGGCCTGCATGAAAACAATGTGTGAATACACATTACTGCATACTTCCTACGTGTTCGTAAACTTCCATTTTGGAAGAACATTTTCAATAAATTAACCATATCAATAAAATTTTACTGTATATATATTTAAATGCATATATTATTCATTTAATGATAATAGATAATCAAATAAATTTCTGATTTGGCAACCGTATCTTCATCTAAAAAGGCACAGAAGCCTAAGCTACTAAGTTATAACTTTATTGAACTGATAATCGTGTTCGTAAAAAGATAAAAATCGACTGAAAAAGAATTTGAAATATATATAACAACGCACATTACATCGATTTTTATTACTCTAGAGTGTTGAATAAAGTATTTTAAGACTTAAGAATCAATGTTAATTTCACCAGAATTTTATATAAGATAAAACATATAAATTCAATGTCCTATAGAGCATTACCAATAGATCGACAGACAAAATAACTTTTTTTTACATAATTATCTTTATAAAAAATTTCAATAGTCTATTTCTAATAGAAGCCGAGCAAATCTAATATTTTCTATAATGTTAAATGCTACTGATTCAGCAGTCTATCTTAATTCACAACTGGAAAAATTAAGGTTTTCCTTTAAGCTAGAAAATCTATTCTTTATAAAAACTTAGACAACGGATGCCGTCAATACTTAAATCTTTAGTAGTGGTTAAATGTCTAAAATTCAATAACACGGATAACTAATACACAAAGTTTTCGCCCTCTATGATATCTCAAATCTATTAAGTAGCAAAAGATTAAAGAATATGATAGACGCAAGATTTTTTAGATAGATAGACGCATCATATAAAGATTTCAAGATAGAAAAAAAGATAGATTTAGATAACTTATGATTAAATATGTATGTGTTAATACATATATCTAAAATCTTACACAACCAAAAAATGCTTATAAATTCTATGTAGTTTTAAAAGCTGATAGATAGAAAATAGTACATAGTCTGATAGAAAGATAGATAGATAGATATATATATTGTTAGATAGATAAATAGAAAGATGGATATATGTGTAGATAGATGGATAGATAGATGAATAACAGATAGATGGATAGATAGAAAGATGGATTGATAGAAAGGTGGATAGATAGAAAGATAGATATAAGATTAATAGATATGGATATATCTGTAGCTAGATAGATAAATAAAAAATGGATAGATAGATTGATATAATGATAGATGGATAAATAGTAAGATGGATAGACAAACAGAGGGATAGATAGAAAGATGGATAAATATATGATTAATTAGATTGATATATCGATATATAGACAGATATATGGATGGATGATATGTTGATAGATAGATTAGTTATTTAATGGATGCTTAAACAGATGGATAGATAGATAGATAATTCCATAGTCTTCTAATTATAAACCCGATGCTGTACTAATTATAATAAAACCCCTTGTAACGAAACCCCATCAAATTTTTAATAGAAGGCGCATTTTCCAAATTTATTATTTCGAACAGTTTTTCTTCGTTCCACTTTCGAAAGGGAGGGGACATTTGAGTAAAAATTGAACTAGTACTCAAAGTTTGAAAAATATCATACATTATTTGTTGTCTTAAAACATTGGGTAATTTTATTAAATCTTTATTGGGTTGTACCAAAAAGGGATTATTTTGTTATACCAAAGACAGTAAAAAGTCTCTTTTTGATGTTAAGAGAAATTGAGATAAAAAATATCTAATCCACTTGTTTTACGTTCTAAAATATTATCCAAAAAAAGTTAAAACTAGGGTTCAATAGATTGATGGAAACTTCTCTTCAGGGTTTCAATATCAATGTATTTTTATATAAATCAGAGATAAGACAATGGATGATAAATTAATGTATATCCCCAATGTTAAAAATTTGTCCTTTCTTTAGATTAGATTTATTTTTAAAAAGTTTGGAGACTGCATGTTATAATAAACCAATATTTAGTAAAAGTACCCAAAGTTTTCAAGCCAATGTTTGAGGGAACTTGTTTATATAACTTTAGGTATCAGTAAAATTTATAGTCCAATTTGCTCTCCCTCCGTTTCTGTTATGACTTTATAATCAGGGGTACCCATGACTGTGTCATAACACATAGCGCATCTCCTTGTTGTCGGGAAGGTGATAAGTTCGAATGTTGGCCCGACACTGCATCATAATCAAAGACCTTAAAAATGGTTCCTACTGCTGCTATGCCTGGTGCACGAAATATATATATAGAGTAGGGGGAATATCTTGGCCCAAAGCAGGTCACTGTGGGCTAGAATTGAATCAAGAGAAAAGTAAGTACCGAGCCCTGGGACCTATGTATGGTGAAAATAGACATAAAACCATGATAATTCCTGGTAAAACCAAAATATTTCAGCGGGGGCTTTTTAAGAAAATTAGATTTGAAAATTTCAAGTTCAATTTTCACCCCCTAGGAGTTGCCGCATAATCATGACAAGAAAAGCAAATATTATTTATTTTAAATTTTGAACAACTTTGCTTTTATAAAGTTCTTCATAAAACCACTCCTGAAGGGAGTTAATAAATGGCCATTTTTATCACTTGCTTTGCAAAGGTCACGAAAATTCAGCCTAAAATAAATTATATATAGAGAGGTTTTAAGAAGGACTTCATAAAAGCAAAGTTGTTCAAAATTAAAATAAATAATATTGGCTTTTCTTGTCATGATTATGCGGCAACTCCTAGGGGGTGAAAATTGAACTTGAAATTTTCAAATCTAATTTTCTCAAAAAGCCCCTGCTGAAATATTTTGGTTTTACCTGGAATCATCATGGTTTTATGTCTATTTTCACCATACATAGGTTCCAGGGCTCGGCACTTACTTTTGTCTTGATTCAATTCTAGCCCACAGTGAGGTGTTCATTACCATGCACAGTTAGGACTGTTAGACAAAGGTCGGCAATCAAATAGTTGGTTGTCTATTGGGTGTTACCTTACTTAATACCCATGGCGATTTGGCGCGTTATACTACAATTCAAACTTAGAGCATGGTTTTGTTCAAGATGGTCATAATCATAATCGGGGTTTATTTTTTTCTGAATGATTTCTTCCAAAAGATGAATAAATCATTAAAAAAAAAAAAATCGGGGTTTCATCTATCTACTTAGCTCTATTGAAATAAGGAGAGGAGGAGGAAAAAACAATTATTTTGTCTATAATTATCGAGTAGAAAATCATATTTTTCTGCCCAAAAAAGCAACGGTTATAGAAAATGTGTATCATAAATAATGGGGGCTGAGTGACGCGTACAAAACAGTGAAAATTGACATAAAATAACGAATCCAAACAATTGAATTCGTTTTGAAAAGGGAAAAATAACTTTATGGCAATTTCACTTATCTAGTAAATTATAATTCAATAAATTTTTACACAGTATTTTTTTTGGGGGGGAGGGTGGTGGACTTGGGCCCCTCTGATATAAAATTTATATTTTATAATACCCCTCAAAAAATGGAAAATGTTGACCAATCGTTCTTGCCGCTTGCGAGATCTTAATATGCACAACTAAATCTAAACGTTTAAGTTTAATATATCTTAGTTAGTTTTATATTGGTTTCCTTCATATAAATCTTTAAATTTTTGGTCGAAAAATTTGCGGTTTTATTAGATAACTTTTTAGCTTGCTTTTACTATGAAGATTACTACTTTTTCTTAAACTGCTAATTGTTGGTTTTTAATAGGTTTTTTCATAATTCTATAGTTTTGATTTTAAGAGGTTTTTCTAGAAGCGTAGCATCTCTATAATTGTTTCTCAATGACTCTTTTAATAAATTTTCTTGTTTTTAACTGATTTATTTTTTTTTTCGTTTGTAGTTTGATTAATGTGTATCTTGAGGTTAAAGGTTCGAACACTATCAGAGTAGATTTTTTTTTATATATTTATAAGTATAAAAGTATAATCCAGACAACTACCTGGCCCAAGTCGTGGAGACCCTTTGTCTGCTAACAAATTGCTTTATGTTCTTTTGCAGAGATAATGCTGTGTTTTGATTTAAAGACATAAAACAAAATTGGGACAGGGCCCCCACCACGTGGCAAGTTGGGAAAGGGTTATTTCTCTTGGGAGAGTGAAGGTAGCCTCCCAAAATAATAAAAAAACTTTCTTGAACCAATCAGAAACTTATCTGTAAAGGCGAGCCATATCGGTCCAGCAGTTGACGAGATCTATTGGTACACAGATAGACTATACGTGACATTACATATGATTTTTTACAATGTTATTGAAATTAATCTACTGATTAACCATATTTTTAATACAATGCTTAACATATTTTTTTTTAATCAAAAGAAAGCTCTTTATATTGCCTATAAAAAAGGGAATGCATTTAAAAACTTTTGGCCGAAATCCCGAATGACGTCATATCAGAATAATAGACTATTCTAATATGACGTCATTCGGGATCCAGATACTTAAGCCAAAAGTTAAAAAAATTATCCCCCTTATAAGCAATATAAAAAGCTTCGAAAGAACAGTGATGTTTTTAACAACAAGGAAAAAATGATTGTGTTTTTAAATTCGCTCCTAGTACATGTAAAAGTACTTGTTTAATAGTTCTTAGTTTTTAATTATGAAAAATTTCTAAATTGAAATTTTAATAATCATTAAAAAGTTGATTTTAAATGAACAAAATTTAAGATTTTCAGTTAAGATTAACCTCAAGGAATAATTGAGTGTATTGAATCCGTTCCATCTTTATCTAAAAGTAACAGGACATCTGTCTGTCTAGAGAAGGAGGGTATGATTCTCCCTTACAGAAAAGCACCTTGAAGGTCCAGGGAAGGATTAAAAATTTTTTTTTGGGGGGGGAGGGGAGTGTACCTCCAATAGCCAAGATAATTCGCCTCTAGAAAACAATAAACTCCCATCCCTTTTTTTACCTTTTCTTTTTAAAATTAAAATTCAAAGTTAATTTTCGTTATCCCCCTCTGCTTCTCTCAAGTGCCCCTAGAGGCCTTCAGGTCGTAGCTGCTAGTACAATATATCTATAATACAAAGTAGAACGATGTCTGTCCGTCTGAAGCTTAAGATCTCAGTAACCGCTGAACCGATTGGGCTCTACTTTTCAGGGATTTTACCTACTGGTCCTGTGATGGTTTTAAGCTATTTTTTTGGGGGGTGGGACACCCCCAACCCCCCCAAAAAACAAAAAAATTCCCCCCTCCATTTTTTTTTTGCAGAAGATTTCCTTGGTCCTTTTACGAATTTCACCTTAATTTTTTTGATCACCTCTTGGGGCAAAGCCCCTAGAGGCTAGGGGCAAAGCCGCTAGTATTTAATAAACCAATATGGACCTTCCCTAAATAGAAAGACAGACATACGACATACTACTTTACTATAATTTAGCGGCTTGGCTCCCTAGAAGCCTCTAGGAGCCTTTAAGAGGGGGGAGGCGGAGAAACCCTCCCCCTAAATAGTTTAAAACCTTTCCTAAACCTATAAAAAGGAGAGTTATATCGGTTTAGCGGTTGGCGAGATCATTCGCTACAGACAGAAACCCTTACTACTTTATATAATAGGATAGAATAACATACAAGCAAGAAGCAATCTATTTTGTTTTATACTTAGTTCATTATTGGTTTTAGAACTAAATAAATTAAAAGCTATGAATATTAGCCTAAAGGATTACATCCAGGGGTGTCCGCAGGAAACTGCTTAATAAATTACTGTAAATCAGTCCCAGTGATATAAATGGATAAGACAATAAACGATAAATTGATATAAATTCAAAAAATGATGACGATCAAAATTATCCATTTTTTGTTGTTAAAATTTTTGGTTAAAAGTATATATACGATACAACTTTTATAAGAAAAACATGTCAGCAAAAATATATCTATCCAAAAAAGCAGCTAAAAAAACAAGGTTTATTCTTTATGGACGAATGAAGAGCTATTAAATAATTATTGCTTATGTTTTAAGGTGATTTTTTAACTATCATGTATAATATTGTCCCAATTGTATAAATACCATATTAATTTTTGTTTTAGGTAGTTAGGATAGCCTGATATCTAGTTGCCGAATGTGTACGCAGTTTCCTGAGTGTTTCCTCATCCTAGCTCAATATTTACTACTAGCTAAAAATCTTCAAACTTCCCTCAAAAAATCTAAATTTGAATGTATAAACGATTTATACATTATAAATTTGAATTTTTCAAATTTTGATATTTTTTTTAAAGTTTGAAGCTTTTTTAGCTAGTAGTAAATATTGAGCTAGGATGGGGAAACACTCAGGAAACTGCGTACACATTCGGCAACTAGATATCAGGCTATCGTAGTTAGTTCACTAGAATAGAGCTACATATATTAGAACGCAAACATAAATAATTAGATTTGAATATAAAAAGAAAATTTTTATAGGAAGAGAGCTACATATTTTACAATTGCACACATAAATGATTAGATTTTAATATAAAAAGGAAATTTTATGAGCGAAGCAACTCTCCAATCAATTCCTGTCTGTCTGTCTGTTTCGCCTTTAAATATTATAATAGATATATTATTACTTGGAAGTTGCACTAGATTTTTATGTACTCTAATAAAGTGAAACCCGCATCTGGCTAAAATGCTGATACCCCCTTTTACCCCATTCCTTCCCCTTCAACTGGATGAACAAACTGACCAATAAATGAGATACGTGTTAGCAGAATTCTATGATACATTGATAATAGAACCTACCAACCCTATAACAAACACTCTATGGTAATTATGAATCTATTACAGAATTTTGAATTATGAAAATTAACTAATTTTAGCATATGAATATTTTAAGTAAATAATCTTATGGAAAATTTTATAGCTAATATTTAAAAAGAAAGTAGGGACACAAAATTATAATAGTACCCAAAGTATTAAAATCATGTAAGAGAACA
Source organism: Acartia tonsa (assembly GCF_053477335.1). Classification (NCBI taxonomy): domain Eukaryota; kingdom Metazoa; phylum Arthropoda; class Copepoda; order Calanoida; family Acartiidae; genus Acartia; species Acartia tonsa. Next base: position 35,162,871 of record NC_137273.1, read on the forward strand.
TTGAACTGTGAATTACTTCTGGTACCCAAAGTTTTATAAACACGATATTTTATTTGTTGTCTTAAAAACCTTGGTTATTTTTATCGAATTTTCATTGGTTGCTTCCAAACTGTTTAGCTAATAATCTTAATCTACAGAAGGGGTAATTACTAATTTGTTTATAATAAATGGGGAGTACTCCAATTTATCGTCCATTGTCTTATCCCTTAAGATCCCTGATTTATAACCTATTAATTAAACAATTTCTAAATAATGTTTTGAACAAATGTGAAATATTTAATGACCAATTCTTAGGGCCAAATTTTTGCACATTAGAAGAGTCATAGACTAATAAATGGCACCAATTTTACGTAAATGTTTGTCCATTTGAGTAAAACAATATAGGGGGGTGGGGTTAAATAACTGTATTTCCCTATCCCAATAACATTGTGCCGACTCTCAATTGGGTCTTTGAAAATCAACCAATGGTGTCGGGAATATTAACACAGCCAAGTAGAAGAAAACAATTAGGTAGTAGACGAAAAAGGGGGGCAGGTAGTTATCTGTATATACATATATTCTATAGATCTATAATTTGAAAAAAACAAGGATGACAACGTCCATTAAAGCAAAGCTTAACAAATAAACCAGACAAGACAGTAAGTTTGAACAAAAAATCCTCAAAAATCTATCCCAAAATTAAAATTGCTTGAATACTGGATGCTTAAAATGGACATACTAACATTTTAAGACTAATATAAATGATTCTCTTTTTAATATTATACCTTATTATATTAGAAATCCATATGGACTTTTGTATTATGGTATAAATTGTATCTTACTGATATAGGAATCACCATGCCAAGTTGAAAATTAATAGTACATTTCTAACTTGGCTCAATTAACAACAACAGCTATTTGTTACGCTATAGACCGACCATAATCATAGAAAATCATCGCTTATAAAAATCATTTTAGTGGTGAGCCAGATCGGGGTGAACCGAATTTCAGCCAATCACAGCGCATCATTTCATAAAATGCTGTGCTCTCATTGGTTGAAAGTTGGCTCACCCCGATCTGGCTCACCACTAAAATGATTTAAAGATCCAGCTCAGAAAGAATAAATCATTATTGCCTGCAATTGATCATGAAAATATTAGTGACCTCAACGTTAATTTGGCTCGTGGCGATAAATGTTCACACAGAACAACAAATAAATCGGTCTAATTATAACATTAAAGACGTTAAAAATTACGTAAAAGGGAACTTGAGTAAAGGGAATGCCTTGGCCCGTAAACAGTCGCAAATCTATTAAGACAAAAGGAATGCGATCAAACAACCTTTCTAAGTTTTGAAGGTGTGATATATTCTTTAATGAAACCAATTACAGTTTGCTAATCTATAAAAAACAAGGATGGCAACATCCATAAAAGCGAAGCACTGAAACGTTAGGCCAAACGGACATTAACACTTGTATAGTGTCTAAACTGAATAATCAGAATAAATATAAGAGTCGAAGCAAAATTATCAGTAAATTTGTTGAAAAACTGCTTGATACAGGATAATGTTTATAAACATACTTACATTTTTAGGACTTGATTATAGAGTTGCTTCGCTTATAATATTGTTCTTTGTTGTCCCAGGAATCAATATACCAAAAATCAGATCAAACGGATAATTAGATCACATAAAAAATTGTTGTTAAAAAAGTAGAAAAATGAACATGTTTAAAATGGACGCACAGACTTTCTGGTAATGATTATAGAGTTGCTACGCTTTCTAAATCGTACTTAACCACTACAGGAATCATCATGCAAATTTTTAAATCGATAGGACAATTCTAACATGCCTAAATTAACGAATAAAAGCTATCTATCTCGGACGGACGGACGTACGGACGGACCGACTCTAATTATAGAAAAGCTTCGCTTTTAAAAATTGTCATAAAACCATATTGACAGATAAACATACAACACTCATTTAAGTATATGCTAAATAGAATAGCTGGTTGTTTCATTGGTATAGGTCAATCCCCGCAAGGCTAATTAGCTTCTTAGGACGGGTTCTAGAGACAAACATTTCAAAAAATATTACATTACATAAGAAGGCTAGCAAAAATCGAATTGAAAATGTAATTTTCTGTTTTCAATGACTTTAAAAATCTGGTTTTAACAAGTTAGTAACACAAATATAATTAAGGGCGTAGTATAACCGTTTATAATAAGGTGCATGCAAAAATAGATATTAAGAGAGAGAGAGAGAGAGAGAGAGAGAGAGAGAGAGAAAGAGAGAGAGAGAGAGAGAGAGAGAGAGAGATAAAAGGATAAATAGATGGATAGATATATAGATAGATAGATGGGTAGATATATAGATAGATGGATAGATAAATAGATAGATAGATTAATAAAGAGATAGAGATATAGAGGTGGAGAGAGAGAGAAGGAGAGAGAGAGAGAGAGAGGGAGAGAGAGAAATCAGAAAATAAGAAAAGAAAAAAAAGCAGAAAAAAAATCAATTGCTTAAAATTCTCCCTCCCTCCAAATTTGTAAGACACGCGCCAAATTTGTAAACATAAGTTTGTGAAATATATGATTAATTGGCTGAAAATCTACTAATTCTATCCTAGTTCTAAATACAAAGAAATTATCAGTTTTAAAACTAATAATAGATTCTTTTCTTTTTTTAACAATTATAACTGTATATAAATATGGATATTTTGCTCTTATTTAAACTTATAGCAAAGTAGCATTTCATATTACAGAATTTAATGATGGTTTTGGGCTATTTCTCCCCCTTCGTCCACAGAACCCCTAAATGCTAATTGCTAGGGGCGCATCCATTAGGAATAAAGGATATGAATTCTAAAAATTTGTTCTCAAAAAAAATTATGCTTAAAAACTCAGCTTTAAAAGACTTCCCCGTAAATTATCCAATTAAAGCGGAAATGGGGTCAATTTAAATGAAATTACACCCCCCCCCCTTCCCAATAAAAACACACTTGTTAAAAATTCCAGAAATTAAATCCCCCCCCCATCTTCTATTTTGTAAAAAAATTCCACTGATTTTTAAAGCAAGGATACTCTACAAGTCTTTTTCTGCTGTTAGATCAATAGTTTATTTTAGCTTCTTCGTATAAACCAACTAAAATCTTTGTATATTAGTAAAATTCATATTTATTAGAAGCAAAGATACTTTGTATGCTTACTAGCAACTACGATTTCTCTTGGGAGGGTGGTGATAACCTTCCCCAAAATAGTTATAAACCTTCCTAGGACCTATAAGAAGCTACACAGTAAAGGAGAACCAAATCGGTCTACTGGTTTGAGCGATCCTTCGGTACAGATAGACAGACACAGATCATGTTACTTTCATATAAGGATTATTTTAAAGCCAAAAGGAATAACGTAACTAAATCTTTACTTTTATTTTTTTATTTCGGCTTCACTGCTTATAAACAGAACCATCCTTGTCTAAACTATTTTTTAACGCTATATGGTCGTGTGTTACATATAAAGAATTGAAAAATCCGAGAAATCCCAATTTCTCGGCAAATTATCATACAGAATTTATACTTTTACAGGCATTTCATTCCAGTTTTGTTCTACTCATTGTTTTAAAATAAAAACAAGGATGACAATACACATAAAAGCGAAGCAAGATAAATCAGATAGTCGTACAAACGAACATTATTCTTATAATATAGTAACAGGATGTGTGTTTGTCGGTCTGTTTGTTTGTACCGAGGGATCTCGCTAACCGCTCAACCGATAGTGTTCTCCTTAATAGGGTAGCTTCCCAAAGGTCCCGGGAAGGTTTATAACTATTTTAGGGAAGGGTAACACCAACCTCCCAAGAGAAATCACCAAAAAACGGAAGTGACTTGAACGCAATATAGACAATAATTATATATTTCAAATAAAAAAACATTAAAAGTACCACTAGAGGCCTCTAGAGGCGTAGCCGCTAGTTAAATATAGAGGAACAACGCAAGTCTTAACAAAAAATCCAGTCAAAAAATTATCCAAGTACAGGATGCTAAATATTTACTTTATAGGTTAGGTTATTTAGGGTACAGGGTGGTCTCGTAGGGTTAGCGCCACCTCCAAACAGGAAATAGACATCAATAAAAGTCTACTTTCTGGCCTTTATTTCTAAATTATATAAAATAAAGAGGGAGGGGTTTCTGTGTTCGCGAGGCACTTTCTTGGGAAAGCACCTTATTTTTTTATAGCAAAATCTAAGGCTCTACTTCCTTGCTCCGTGATATATCTATGAATATTTTTATAGTAAAATCTAAGGCGGTACTCCCTTGCTCCGTGATATATCTATGAATATTTTTATAGTAAAATCTAAGGTGGTACTCCCTTGCTCCTTGATATATCTATGAATATTTTAAGGTAAAATCTAAGGCCCTACTTCCTTGCTCCGTGATATATCTATGAATATTTTTAGGCACATGACGTGCCATTTTATTGCTATTTTATCCACGAATTTAGGGATGAGTCAATTGAAGTCCACGTACAAATTGTGCGTGTCAATAAAAACATATGTAATTACTAAATAGTCAAATTTTACTTAGAGTAGCGTCAAGTCGATAATATGTCAGCCATTAACACATTTAACCATTGAATCCTATTTATATAAGTTTAATATATGTATGTATGTGCGTGTTAGTGTGTATGTGTGTGTGTGTAGCGTAGGATCTCTCAAACCACTGAACTGATCGAAATTCCGAAGCAGGTTATACCTAATAGTGCTATAGATTCCTCTAGGAGCGTAGCCGATATTGGTTTCAATCAATTCAAATATACCCCCAGATTCTATAGATAAAGAATTCTAATTGTGGGATATTTTTGGGAGAATATTAAACTTTCATTTATCAATCCCTGTTCCCCTGAAATTTATCATTCATTTATCAATTCCTGTTCCCCTGAAATTTATCATTTATTTATCAATTCCTGTTCCCCTGAAATTTATCCCTTGCAATAGTCGTGATGTAGTAAACTTTAAAATTATCCACGGAATAAAGAAACCAACATTTTGGGGTAAAAAAAGTACAAGTGGCACAACCCACGAGGCCTCTAGGGGTATCTTTATCAGGGGCGATATCTTTAGTTGAAATACACTTTCATCCAATTAATTCCATTTGAAATTGCTGAAAATTAAATATCTTGTTGGAGTAAAACTTGTTTTTTTTGGTGTAGCTGAAAGGGAAGTGGATAAGAAGAGGAGAAAAAAGGGGAAGGCAGTTGAGGGGAAATTTTCACTCAGAATTGCTTGTCAGAATCACATTCCCCTTTCCCTGCCCTTACCCAAAATGGTTTAAAACCTTCCCAAGAAACATAAGAAGCTTTAATGCAGAGGAGAACCATATTGGTCAAGTGGTTAGCTAGATATTAAGCTACAGACATCTTGTTACTTGTATATTATATTATTAACATAAAATATCAAATGATTTAATTTACGTATATCTTTATCTATGATAATTCATGCATGATCAAGAACTTTTTTTGCTGTTTGATAGATATATAATTAGATAAATATGTATACGTATAGATAGATACATTGAAAGATTAGATAAATAGAAAGATTTGTTGTCAAATAAAAATAGATTAATATTCAGTTCTGACACTCTACAAGTGTTAATGCTCGTTAATCTTACAGTTCCAGAGCTTCGCTTTTATGGATGTTGTCATCCTTGTTTTGTTTGAAAAATCTGCTATGAAAATCATAGAAAACACATAATAAATATCCTACAAACGCAAATATCATTATTGTATGCCTCATATACATCTATAATACAAAGTAGCTTGATGTTTCTCCGTCCGTCCTTCTGTCTGTCCCTTTAGATCTCGGTAACCACTGAACCGATTGGAAATTACTCTTCAGAGAATATATCTACTGGTCCTGTTGTGGTTTTAAGCTTTTTTCTTAGGGGAAGGGTCTACCCCAACCCCTCAAAAAAACAAAAAAAATCCCCCTAAATTTTTTTAGGCTGTAAACTTAAAATGTGGTGGTTGGAGCACCAGAGGTACTTAATTTTTTTTAATAACTTCTTGGGGAAAAAGCCCCTTTAGGCTAGGGGCGAAACCGCTAGTATTTATATATAGTGGGAATGACTTTCAGAAAAAGTTTGTGCAATCAATGAGTTGGTTGTCTGTAATAGTTGGGGTGTTAGTGCCTTAGGACTAAAGTAACTTTTAAATATACCAATAAAGATTTAATTTATCTTCCATAAACCCACCCCTACCCGCTGCGGAAACTCATCTGCCCAAGTTTGGTAAATAATGGCAATAAAAATGCTTAAAACTCTGAAAACCCCCATATATATTAAAAGACGTTTTTGGTCAAAAACCATCGTTAGGGAAGAATTTTGAGAAAAACAAAAAAAAATAATGCTGATTTTAAAGATAAAATGTTAGATTGGCCAAAACTTACTTAAATTAAGGATGACAACATCCATAAAAGCGAAGCTTGACATATCTATATAGGTCAGGCAAACGTACATTCACAAATTTGGATAATCAACACAATTAATTTTGATCATAAGTTAGAAATCTGAACAAAATTTCAGTATTAATCTATACCAAAATTATTTAAATATAGGATACTTAATAAGGACTGAATTACATTTAATATAAAATTATAGAGTTGCTTCGCCTATTATATTTTGCCTAATGATTCAAGGAATCAATATGATAAATAACTAGAAAAAAATTAACATCCCCCCACCAAAAAAAAAAATTAAAAACACTTTTTCTTTTAAAAACTTGAATTGAAATTGGGGGGGGGGGGGGGAGGTGGTTCTTTCCATTGCCCCTAGAAGCCTTAATAATGCTTTTCAAAAATTTAAAAATCCTAGTGTTTGAAACGTACATAAACAAGGCCTGCTAAAATAAGAAAAAAAATTGTCGTTTGTAATAAATTTAAAATCTTGTAAAAATTTTAAGAAACTTTTTTCTTTAGAGAAACAAAAAAGATTAATTAGAGTCAGGGCCAGGGCATTTCATCTAAATGTTTTAAAGGAATAAGAATTAAATAAACTTTTTCACACTTTTGTCTCTGTTTGTCTGTCCTTCTATTGCTCAATAACAGATAACTCTGATCATATATTTAAGTACTAGCGGCTTCGCCCCTAGCCTGTAGGGGCTTTGCCCCAAGAGGTATAATTATATATTTTTTGTTTTTTGGGGGGTTGGGGGTGTTCCCTAAAGAGTAGATTCCGATTGGTTCAGTGGTTGCCGAGATCTTAAGGGCGGACAGACAGACAGACGGACAGACAGACAGACGGACAGACAGACGGACAGACAGACGAACAGACAGACGGACAGACAGACGGACAGACAGACGGACAGACAGACGGACAGACAGACGGACAGACAGACGGACAGACAGACGGATAGACAGACGGACAGACAGACGGACAGACAGACGGACAGACATCAAGCTACTTTGTATTATAGATAGTAGGATCTTTATATTTCCGGATTGCATGGGGATTCCTGTAACAATAGGAATAATATTGATGGTTTAGGACCTCTGTGATTATTAGCAGATTTTTTTATATTGATTTAAAATTGTTTTAATATTTAAATCTATTTTTGAAAAATCGTCGCTTCTGAGCAATTTCTATAAAACTTGAAGAAAAACCATATTTTTACGCATATTCTTCCATTCAATTGTCAATAAATTAATTAGGGTTGGGCCGGATATCCGGTGTGGCCGGATATCCGGCCATTTTCAATATCCGGCCGGATACCGGATATTAAAACTATCCGGCCGGATATCCGGCTCTATAATTTTTTATAATTTACACCAAAAATCTCTGCTTTTTAAAATTTTAAATGGCTATAATTTTCTTATTATTGAAGCTAAAAGAACATTTATTTCTGAACAAGTTTAAGTTTATGTTTTATATAAGATTTCTGAAAAAATATTTTTTTGCTACTTTAGTATCTGGTAATTTGGCCGGTTATCCGGCCGGTTACCGGATATCCGGCGTTTGAAATCAGCCGGATATCCGGTATCCGGTATCCGGCCAAAAAAGTATCCGGCCCAACCCTAAATTAATCTTAAAATTTTTCATACTGTAAATACATATAATGTTATAATTATTATGGATAATTCATTGGTGAAAAAGTTGGAGTCAGGCTATGTTAATAAAATTAAAAAAAGAATAAAAATCTTATAACTCTAAAGCAAATCTCTTTATAAGTGGACAAACAAGAAAAAATAAAATTTACACGAGAATGAAAACAACTATTGTTGTTGCAAAATTTTTAGTACATTTTTCTACCAAGTTGAAAATTAGGAGATACGGAAAGTGTTATTTGTGACGACATAAAAATACGTCTAAATCCAGTTGTTTTTAGGTGGTTCCTTTCCCATTTCTCCTTACATCCTTCCTTTTTAGACGTATTTTTATGTCGTTACACATGACACTTTCCGTATCTCCTAAAAACTATGCAAGCGAGTGAATGAACATTAATACTGAAAAATATTATATATTAGCAACCTAAATTGACGACAGTTCCCCTGTCAATATATCCATGTAAATCCTACATCCATTTTTCACATCAATCTATTAAATAAATACTTAACTTTATTTTACAAGTGTTTCCGAAACCAATTATAATCAGGGAATAAGGGAGGAGACAATGGGCGATAAATTAATTTTATTGTAAAATACTTACTTTAGAAGAGAGAGAAAGAGAGAGAGAAAGAGAGAGAGAGAGAGAGGGGGGGGGGGGAAAGAAAGAATGAAAGAGGGGTGTAGATAAAAAGAAAGAGAGATATAAGTCTGATAAAATCTCAAGAAAGGTTTTGCTATTGGGTCTAAACTCTTTAGTAAAGTACGTAATGGAACTAATTGACTTTTCAAAAGGGGGGGGGGGGGGGTGGTATATAACCCCTGATAAAGAAACCCCAACCTAGTCTAGTGGCGCAGCATAGCCAGGAAAACGGAGAAAAACAAATAATAATCCAACAATTGGGTTAGTGTAAATAATCAGAAATAAATAGAATAATGAATCAGAAGATATTATCAGAAGGATTAGAACCGGTTCTCAGCCATTTTGAAAAAATCATGTATAGCATCGTATTGCAGACAATATTCCATGAATATAAAAATAAAATTTTTAAAATCAATGCCGGTATTATTAGTCCGGGCCTTTGGCACCTCAGGGAAATCTGGCATAGCAACGTTTAACGTCTTTGGTTATGAGACGGCTTTGGCCAAAATTCGAACCCATCACTTCAAGAACGACCAGCGAATGTGCATGGTTGGCATGAATTGAAGGAATAGTTATTTCTCGCATCGTATTATAAACAGCTTTCCGCGGATATAGAATGTACAATTATAAGATTAACACCAGTTTTTTAGCCCCGAGGTGCCAAAGGCACGGGCGAAAAAAACTTGTTTTGATCTTATGATTGTACATTTTTATATTCGTAGAAAACTGGATATAATACGATGCTAGGCATAGTTTTTTCGTATGGATGAGAACCGGTTCCTCTCCACCGGATTCGAATGAATACGAGAAATATTGTTTTTTATTTTAGTTTAGATACCATATCACCAAATTCCCTGAACAATTAAAGCAATGTAAACAAACATGTAACAGGAAGATATTTTATTGGGATAGAGATGACAATGGATACAAAAAAAGTGGATATATGTATATTGACAAATTTAACGTCAATTAAGTTTAGTAATATGGACAAATTAAAACTTAAGTACTGTTTGTATAAGTTCAATCAATTTATATTGTTTTATTTATTTTAGTATTAAATTTGAGAAAATTATACTGTAAATTACACTGGTAATCAAAGTGTTATAACCACGATTTCTTATTCATTGGCTTCAAAACTTTGGACACTTTTCTTGAATTGAGATTGGTCTGCTAAAAACTAGTACTTTTCAACATATAATTCTAAACTACAGTAGGGGTAATTTTGTTTATCATTGTCGGGGATGTATATGAATTTATTACCAACAGAAAAGTCAACTAATTTGAGTAGCTTTGCTCTGAAAAATGGGTTATTCCATATAGAGGTATATTATGGGAAAATTTCATTGTAAAAATTATGTAATTTCATTCCACTCAAAACCACGGAAAGAGACAATTATATGTTAAGAGTTTGTTTCCAAGTATGGTTTCGAAACCGATTAATATCCGCTGGATTATAACCGGTTCGCAGCCAATCATACTGAAAAATTATATATATATATATATGACTCTTTATTTTTTTTGGAGGATTCTTTGGAATACTATACGATACATGATTTTTCATTACGCCTCATAGCCGGTTTTAATCCAGCGAAAATTAATTGAATTCGGTGCCATACTAGAATAGTTATTTATCCCATTGAAAAATAGATATTAAAATGTTGACTAATAAGATTAAAACCAGTTTTATTAGCCCCATGGGGGCCACAAACTAGGGCATAAATTTTACGATTTTTAATATTCTTGGAAATTTGTTTGTAATACGATCTAATACATGGTTTTTCAGAACAGATACAGCGGGAATTATTTGAATTCCAAGTCATACAGGAAACTCAATTAAAATGTATCCCTGTCCTAGCTGAAAATGTTTCTCAAGTGGTTATGACAAAGTTCCGAATTTCTCACAACTACTTGGCATTTGAGAGTTGGGTTAGGGTGTCACAAAGTTGCAAATTTATCGCATCATGTTATAGACCACAGTTCTTTCGAAGGTGCTTTGACTTTTTTGTCAGAACCTAAATTGGGACATAGTGCATTTCATTACCCTAGGTTAGGTAACTTCATTTCACTTTTCAATGAAATTTAAAATGAAGCGGTTTTTGAGATAATTAGATTTAAAAATTTCAAGTTCAATTTTCACCAACTAGGAGTTACCGCATAATCATGGCAAGAAAAGCAAAGATTATTTATTTAAAATTTTGAACAAGTTTGCTTTTATAAAGTTCTTCATAAAATCACTTCTAAAGTGAGTTAATTAATGGCCATTTTTATCAGTTGCTTTGCTAAGGTCACGTAAATTCAGCCTTAAATAAATCATTTATAGAGAGGTTTTATGACAGACTTTATAAAAGCAATATTGTTCAAAATTTTAAATAAATAATCTTTGCTTTTCTTGTCATGATTATGCGGTAACTCCTAGTGGGTGAAAATTGAACTTGAAATTTTCAAATGTAATTTTCTCAAAAACCGCTGCATTTTAAATTTTATTGAAAAGTGAAATGAAGTGACCTAACCTCGGGTGATGAAATGCACTATGTCCCAATTTAGGTTCTGACACAAAAGTCAAAGCACCTTCATACGCACTGTGAGACAGCTTTCTGCGGTTATTAAGGTGAAAAATTATAAGATGAACACTGGTGTTTTTTTTATGATTTTTAACATTATTTGTGAAAAATTTTCTGTAATACGATGATATACATGATTTCCAGTTCTAATACAGCGGACATTGATCGGTTTTGAAGCCATACTAGAAAAATTGTTTTTAGCATGTATTTAGTAGTATGTAGAATGTAGATGTAAACTATCATTTAACAAAACATTTTTTTGGAGGGATGAATACCCCTTCCCTCCCTAGGACTTCCCTGTCCTCTTCCTCAAAAAAAATTATAGTTATCATTAAAACAAAATCGTGCAATAAAAATTGGAAAGAATTTTAATGAATATAATATAATAGATTTGAAATCTGCATAAAAATTTAAGGATTTTTTTTATAAAATTCGTTTTTTATATAATTCATTATTTAAAAGCGCAAATCCAATTTAAGTTAATAAATTTTGACCAATAGGGTAGGTGGATTGGAAACTACCTGCGCTCTAATTGGTTGAATGATGTACGTCACTTAAGCTTCTCCAATCAGGGCGCAGATAGTTTTCAATCCACCAATCACAGATGTCAAAATTATTTAACTTAATTTGTATTTGCACTTATAGATAAAGAATTATACAAAAAACGAATTTTATAAAAATTCCTTAAAATTTTATGCAGATTTCAAATCTATTATATTCATTAAAATTCTTTCCAATTTTTATAGCTTAATGCAAATTTTATAAATTGTAATACCCTTATATGTGTATATTTTGTATTATTGTTGTTAAGAGATTTAATAAAAAGATATAAGAAAATCAGGAATAAAACTGGGACACACTAATATGTGTATATTTTGTATCATTTTGTGCTGTTAAGAGATTCAATAAGAGGTTATAGGGAAATCAGAAATAAAACTGGGACATTCTAATATGTGTATATTTTGTATCATTGTTGTTAAGAGATTCGATAAGAGGTTATAAAGAAAATCATTATGATAAAGTAACAGGATGTTTTTCTGTTTGTCTATTGTACCGAAGAATCTCGCTAACCGCTGAACAGATATGGTTCTCCTTTACAGGGTAGGTCCTTTATAACTATTTTGTGGGAGAGAGAAATCGCCCTAGAAAATAATCCTGCTATACAAAAGTACCGGTACCCCCATCCCCCTCCATTATCCCATACCCTCCTCTCCTATTGGATGAATGAACTGACTAATAAATGAGGTCCATATTAGCAAGCTAAATTAAAGAAAAATTTTCCCCTGTCAATATATCAATGTATATCCAAAACATTGCTGAGCTACCTGTATATAAATCATCCTTGATTTTTTTATTACCCACTCCTTTTTCCCTGACATATGAAAACCACTCAAAATAAAATGACTTTCACATTAGAATTTATTTGGAACTATATTCCCATAGGATAGGACAATGGAAGTCGGTATATTCTTTCCGCTAAAAATCATTGTTTTTGTGTAGCTTAAATATATAATACTAGAGTTGGGCTCGATATAATTATCTCGCTATTGGCTAGGTTTATTCAATGTTTTATTTACTTTCTTTTGGTTATCTGAATTCTGACTATTAACCCTACTCTTCCATTATCTTCTCCTTGACGAATTCTTTCTTTATAACTTTTTTAGGATCTTAATATTTTTTATTTCAAATTATCGTTCTGAAAGGGTTAAAATGTTTAGTTAACTGTTAATTTTAGTTCAATATCTGACCACATTACACACGTATCGCTAGTATCAAATTATTTTAAAACTAACTTTCTTTTATTTACTATATTATAAATTTAAATTTTCTGTTTTATGGATAGAAATTTAATACTTCAATATAATTGAAATAGCAACATGAAATAAAAAAATGAATTTATTCTTCATACAGTAAAATAATGGGTCTTATAGTTCTGGTCAATGAGAGTTTATTACGGATTATTGGAGCACTAAGAGTTGTAAACATTTATTGCTTGGAAAACATGAGCTCATATATAGACATTTATTTCCTATATAGATCTGTCATGGATCTTGATGCAATAAAGCAGGCTGTTTTGTAAATGTTAAAAATTGGAAGATTTCATTAACAAAAGTTCCCGCAAATATGTATAAGTATTAAATGAAAAGAAATTCTTATGTAGCGAAGGATCTCTCTAATCACTCTGAACCGATATTGTTCCTTTCCATAGTGTGAAGCTCGAATTTATTAGATATAAAAGTCTTGCGATTTGCGATAACCTACAGAACACACAGACAAACATTATAATACTTTCCATGATGAGACTAGCGGCTGTGCCTCTAGAGGCATCTAAATGTAGGGAGGTGGGTCAGCCTTCCACCTTAAATTTGATTTTAAGAATACAAAATAATTGATTGTGGGAATTTCTTTTGTTATGGTCTATTTCTCTTGGGAGAAAAAGATTTCCCCTTAAAATGGTTAAATCCTTCCTTAGACCCTTTACTGTAATTTTTTTTACAGTTGTTAGAGAAATCTTTCTGTAAAGACACATAAACAGACATCTTACCTCTTTTATATAAAGCTATATATCGTCCATTGAAACTTAATGATTTGACAATTTCCATGCCTTTTTATTAGATTATAAAGACATATGAACTAAAACAAACAAGGATGACAACTTCCTTAAAAGCGAAACTCTGAAACGTTAAGAACGTACATTAACACTTGTATTAACGAAAAAAGCTATCCGTCTCGGACGGACGTACGGACGGACCGACTCTAGTTTTAGAAAAGCTTCTCTTTTAAAGATGGGTTGGCAAATATTAAATTAAAGTCTTTAATCTATAATACAAAGTAGAACGATGGCTGTTTGTTTGTCTATCTGTTTGTTTGTCTGTCTGTTTGTTTGTAGCGAAGGATCTCGCTAACCGCCGACCGATCGGGTTCTCCTTTACAGGGTAGCTTCTCATAGGTCCCGAGAAGGTTTATAACTATTTTCTTGGGGCTTGGTACACCCCCAACCCCCCCAAAAAAGTATACTTAGATAGAAGGATGACAACATCAAGGCCTAACAATCCAGACAATCAAACAAACGAACATTAAGAATTGTAAAGTGACAAAACCTAAATCTACCAAAATTACTTAAGTACAGGATGCTTACATTTGCTTTAAAAATTGTGTTTTTTCGTCCTAAGAATCATTATTGTAAAAATAAGTAGCTTAATCTTGTCATAAGAGAAAGGAAAAGAAAATCAAAAAGGAGAAAGAAAGAGTGAGAGAAAGAGAGTGTGTGTGTGTGAGAGAGAGAGAGAGAGAGAGAGTGTGTGTGTGTGAGAGAAAGAGAGAGAGAGAGGTAGAGAGGTAGAGATGTAGAGATGTAGAGAGAGAGAGCGAGAGAGAGAGAGAGAGAGAGAGAGAGAGAGAGAGAGAGAGAGAGAGAGAGAGAGAGAGAGAGAGGTAGAGGGAGAGAGGGAGAAAGAGAAAAGGCAGAGGAGAAAAAGAGTAATACTAAAGAGTCTATTTTAGAAATTGATATAGTGGTACTTTAAAATCAGAGACTAATACATAGATAATAGATCAGAAATTTGTTTTTTTCATGGAGAATGGAGATTCATTGAACGATTAGGAAGCTTCGTCATTTAGTAGTTAGTATATATATATTTTCAGTAGTGAAGCTATTCTGTAGTTACCAATTCTAGTTCCCGTCAAAGGAGAAAATGATTTTCCAGTATGGCTTCGAAACCGATTAATATAATTAGAACCGGTTCTCAGCCTTACTGAAAAATCATGTATATCATCGTGTTGCAGACAATTTTCCATGGATATTAGAATAATAAATTCCTATCTATGTTATACTTAGTCTATGTAACTCAATGTATATCCCTGCGGGGGCTCTATAGATGTAGTTTAGGAGGTTTAGAGTAGTTATTTTATTATTTCATACCTATATACTTCATATTATCATCAACTTAAAATTGATTACCCATTTCTTCCCTAATTTCCAAAGTTGTACAACAGATAACTAAACTATTGCAAAAGCTATTTTCAACGTACTACTCCGGTCAAAGGAAAAAGCGATATAATGTATAAATGATTTATACATTATTCATTCAAAAATTTAATTTTTCAAATTCTGATTTTTTTTTGGAAGTTTGAAGCTTTTTTAGCTAGTAGTAAATATTGAGATAGGATGAAGTGCAATGTACACAATTGGAAACTAAGATTCAGCCGACCCATATTATGGATTATGATACTATACATAGAGAAGTAGGGTTGCTTCAAATATTCTAAAATTTAATTCCGTTGGATACAAACCGGTTAAGAACATTATGAAAAGCTTTATTTTTGTTTTATGGAGGGATAGATAAACTTTAGATTACATTTAATGCTAACCAATGTTCGTAAATATGTTTTTTTTTTATTCGTAGGATCCAATCTTTTCAACGCAAATTACAATTTTCAGAAGGGTTAGTTTTGCTTATTTTCATTAGAAATATTCATAAATTTATCGTCTATTAGCTCAACGCATGGTTTCATCAAGATGATCAAGATCTTCTAGTGGAACTTTCATTTTCGTATCTGCAGACATGTGACTGTTATTAACCATTTTTTAACGTTAGTATGTTTTTCAACCTATTTAAACAAAAAAAAATACACTCTTCTAAGACATGAGAATATATTTCGATTTTAGCAATCATTTTCAATTCATTTTGTCTCTTGTAGAAGTGAATCAAGCAATATTAGCTTGGTCGTTTTAACCAACCCACAAATTTTTTTCATTTATTACATTTAGAATAGTTTCTTTTCGATATTCATTATAACCCTAATTTTATCATATTTTCATAATTTAACATCAGAACTAAAGGGAATAGAGAAAACTTAAAAAATAACAGTTTAAAAAAAAATTTGATATTTGAAATTTTTGTTGTTTTCCTCAAAGTGCTTAGTCGAGCGTAGGACCCCACTAACAAATTCGTTTTCGTTTTGTTTTAGTTTTAAATTAGGTTTTAAATCACCTATGACAACTTTTTTTAATGAGGCATCTTTTAGTAATATGGGTAAAGTCGACTTAGATAATGTCATTAATTTAAATAACACTTTTAAAAATAACAATCACTGAGATAGGTGACAATGGGCTAGTCCCCAAAGTTTTATAATAACGTTTCTTTATTCGTTGACTTACTAACTTTGGTGACTTTTAAAATTTAATTGGTTGGCTAATTAAGTTGAGTGTTGATACGTTTCAATCACTAATTTTAATCTACGGAAGAGGTAATTTTGTGTGTCATCATTGGGAATGTACATCAATTATTGGCCATTGTCTTATCCTTTTGGATCTTTACTTAACAATCCTTGTATGCGTGATTTTTTTATAATATTTTGATAGTTCTATATATATGCATTAAAAAGTCCTCGAGGGGAAAATTAATCAGGGGAAGGAGGAAAGGAACATGGATGAAAATTTTTCTTTGGTTTTTAGGGTATTTTTAAGAGTTTTTTTCCTAGGGGTGATTTATTTTCGGACGATGGTGATATTCTCCCCTTAATAGTTTTAAAGCTTACCTAGACCTATGAGAAGTGTCATTGTTTTTTTTACCCATCCACCTATCAGTTTTCCCCATTTATTTATTGGTTTAGGGAGGAGATTTTAATGCTCCATATAGCGAAGTAGGAAAGTTCTAGAGAGAAGATTTTCCCCCCAAAAAAACTTTATAAACTGATTTTTGCTCTTTGTAGATTGAAACTTTTATGAGAAAAGATGAATTTTGTGTATCATTTTTGGAATGAGGAATACTAGATCGCCCATTGTCAATCTCTGTTTTTTTTGTTGTTGAAAAAAAAACAAGAATAAGGGGGAGTGGAGGGGGGGGGGGCGTGTTGATACTCAAAGATGGGAAATAAAGGGAGATTCCTTTCTGATAGTCTATTTAAGTCATGTACTTTGGTATACCAACAAACACACACAGTGTATTAATATGACCAATAAAAAAAACTTTTTTGCTTCCAGTCAGTAGAAATTTTATTTTAGTCAATAATAAAAGTATGCTTATGTACAATATAAAGTTGGAGGTATGATAGTTTTTATTTAGATGAAATATCCGATTATGGGTTAGGATAAATATGAAACAGTTGTACAGAAACTCTCAAACGATTATAATTGAGAAGGCTTTAATGATGTGAAATATATATTCTACTGTAGAAGTTTGTTCTTGTTTGTATAGTATAGCTCTATTTCGCCGAATTTTTATACTTAACATAAAACAATTGTTTCATTTTATTTGAACTCTGTACATAAATCTTTGAACGAGTGTCCTATTAATACAAAGTGAAAGCCTTTTTAGAAGATGAAAAAACATTGGTTTTAAAATAGTGTTTCGAAATTCCTACGAAAATCAAATATTCTAAAAGAGCGCAAGGCAAGAAAAAAAAATAAAGCTTAACACTTTTAAGTGGGTTGCGGGTTGATTCATAGTTACTTGTATATGAAATAAAATATTACCTATCAAATTGGGTACTGGTGTAATTAACAGTCAGGAAGGAGGAGGACATTGGACTGTTTATTACTCTTGTCCCCAAAGTTTTATATTACATACATTTTCTTATTTATTTGCTCAACTACTTACGGGACTTACCTTGAATTTTGATTGGTTTGTTTCATAAGCTGAGTGTCCAAACGTTTCAATCACTACGATTATGAGGCATTCCATAAAACAGAGGTGTATTAAATAAATAATTTTAATCTACAGAAGAGATAATTTTGTGCATCATTATTGTGGATATATGTACATTAATTTATCGGCCATTGTCTTATCACTTTCTATCCCTGAATTTAGCTATTCCTTGTTCAGAAAATTTGTGAGTTTTGAAGAACACCTGTTTTGATGAAATGGGAGGAGGAAAAAATCATAAAATCAAAATTTAATAGTAGTTCTTTTTTTACTGTTTTTTTGTACAGGGAAAGTGCACTTGAAGATTTGTTATTGCTCAATGGGAAATAAAAACAAAGATTTAATTTAATATTAATTATTAACTAGTTGTAAAATTGGGGGGGGGGGGAGGGGTGTGGAAGAGGGAGATAGTGCTTCCCGCTATTGTCTCAGCCCCTGATAGAGTTAGAGAGCTAAAAAAATTTGTTGAGTTTCCGACCATAATATGGTTAAATTTATATTTTGCTTTCTTACCTATTTATTTCGCAACCCTCGTTTTTTCATGTCCTTTTTTCAGAACTTTTTTCAAGACTTTATTTTTTAAAACATAAAAACATGTTCTCAATGAATGATTTCTAAACGAAAACTTTAACGTGGTCTGTATGTTTGTCTATACTGACTTCTGGACATTTTCAGGGAGAAATTTATTTTCGTCAGGTGTTTTTAAAGATTCCTATATTGAGTAGACATCTATGCTCTATCAAACGTTTTGTCCGTCAGTCTATCAGTACTGACTTTAGGAAATGTAATTATTTAGGGAGGAGTGTTTTTGCTTAGCTTATACTAAAGATAGAGAACCTTTTTCATGAAGATTCTGCGGACCATTTGTCTGTGGGTATGTCTATTCCTTTATTTCTTACTAGCGGCTACGCCCCTAGAAGCCTCTAGGGGCACTGGTAGGAAGGGGAAAAGTCGACCTCATCCCATTTTAAATTTGTGTTTCAAAAGAGTTAAAAAAATATTTTTTTGGGGGGAGTGGGGTGAAGACACCCTCTCCAAACATAGTTTAAAACCTTCCAAGAACCTATAAGAAGCTTCACTGTAAAGTAGAACAATATAGGTTCAGTGTTTAACGAGATCCTTCGGGACAGACAAAAAATACTTACTACTTTATATATAACTAGCGGCTTCGCCCCTAGCCTCTAGGGGCTTTGCCCAAGAGGTGATAAAAAAAAATTATTGCGAGAGACCATAAAGGACCATGGAAACTCCTTCAAAAAAAAAAAAAAAAAAAAAAAAAAAAAATGGGGGGGGATTTTTTGGTTTTTGGGGGGGTTGGGGGTGTCCCACCCCCCGAGAAAATAGCTTAAAACCACCACAGGACCAATAGGTAGATACCCTGAAGAGTAGAATCCGATCGGTTCAGTGGTTACCGAGATCTTAAGGGACAGACAGACAGACGGACGGACAGACGGTCAGACGGACAGACGGACAGACAGACATCGTTCTACTTTGTATTATAGACTAGCGGCTTCGCCCCTAGCCTCTAGGGGCTTTGCCCAAGAGGTGATAAAAAAAAATTATTGCGAGAGACCATAAAGGACCATGGAAACTCCTTCAAAAAAAAAAAAAAAAAAAAAAAAAAAAAATGGGGGGGGATTTTTTGGTTTTTGGGGGGGTTGGGGGTGTCCCACCCCCCGAGAAAATAGCTTAAAACCACCACAGGACCAATAGGTAGATACCCTGAAGAGTAGAATCCGATCGGTTCAGTGGTTACCGAGATCTTAAGGGACAGACAGACAGACGGTCAGACGGACAGACGGACAGACAGACATCGTTCTACTTTGTATTATAGATTACGCCATGACTCGTATCGATGGAGTTTTCATCGATACAAGTCAAGGCGTAAATTTCCTATAAAGTAGTAAGCGTTTTTTGTCTGTCCCGAAGGATCTCGTTAACCACTGAACCTATATTGTTCTACTTTACAGTGAAGCTTCTTATAGGTTCTATGAAGCTTTACATGGGTCCCTGGATGGTTTTAAGCTTTCTTTTTTCATATCTTTTAAGTCTTAGGGTGTTTTTTTTCTGCTTTTCCTATTAATCGAATACACAGCTCCTAGATGCTAGGGGCGCAGCCTTAATAAAAGCACTTATTATATTAAGGGTACAGTTAAACTGATGCATGTTTAATATTCATAAAAATAAATTGTTATCAAGGATTAAAACATTTTATTTCCCCAGGGGCCTAAATCATAACTTTTATAATAGAGGCAAATTATAGAGTATTATTTTTTTTTTTACTATTTTTTCGTTTTTTAACATATAAATTCTTTATTATTAATACCAGTTTTGTTAGCTCGGACGTTTGGCACCTCGGGACTAAAAAAATGGTTTTAATATTACAATTTTTCATTTTGATATCCGCGATAAATAACTATTCTAGTCTTTTTAATAACAGTGTAATATATCCCTCTGAACAAAAATATTTCTCTATAATAAAACTGTTTTGGTCTAAATAATATTTTTTTCTTGCTTATAGGCTATAAATCTGTAGTTTAAAGTGGAATTGGACCAGTGAAATACCCTCTAACAAAAACTATTTCTCTATTATAAAACTCTTTTGGTTTTAATCGTTTTTTTTTTCTAGCCTTAAAGATATAATTTGTAGTTTAAAGGACAATTTGAACCCCTTTAACCTCTGAACAAAATAATTTTCTATTATAAAAAACTTTTGGTCTCAATCATTTTTTTCTCTAGCCTTTAGGCTTTAAATATGTAGTTTAAAAGGCACTCAGATAAATGAAAAACCCTCTTCTCAAAACTATTTCTCTATTATAAAACTCTTTTGGTCTAAATCATATTTTTTTCTAGCCTTAAGGCCACGAAGCTTGAGTATAAAGGACATAAAAGGTAAAATATTGGTACGCTTAGTATACATCTGGGGGTATATTCTTGAAACGTCTTTAAGTATTAATTACTAAAGAGTGTTAAAAAACCAATCGCTTCAATTTTTTCAATATAAACCTTACAGTTTTCGTCTAAAACTAATAATAAATTATTCAAGCAATGAAAATACGAAAACAATATTGAATTTTGAATCTTCTTACCTCTCCAGAGCGCTGCAGCTTAAGACCAAGACCTTGCAGAAAAATTTGCCATACGCCGAAAGTGTATATCTAATTATAAATTAAGAAAAGTTTGTCTGTTTTAAAAAAGAACAAACCGTCTTAAGTACTTTAAATCTTGTAGATAGACCCCATAATGATTAGAGTTTTTGATGGTGCATATAAAGACCTTTCTATAGACACCTAGGTTTCTAACACAAGCTTTAAGATTTTGTATATTCTTTCTCGTTTCTTTGTTATGGCAACTGAACAACTGCAATCTAAGTCACTTTGTCCGTTTGTCCATTCCATGATGATTTTTGCTTCGCTACTTATGGATATTGTCATCCTTGTTTATTATCTCAACCTTTATATATACCTTGATTTAAAGATTTATTTTTTTGAGGATTTTTTTAAGAATCAGGCACGTAAACTAATTTCATTATACATGATACATATAATAGTTTTTTTTTCTGGCTTTCATATTCATTTATCTTAGCTTATTAAGAACATAGTTTTTAAAGCATTTTTTGTTAATTAAAGTTTAAACTATTTATAAGAAAATGATAAAAAATAGTTAGTCATTATTGAAATAAACTGAAAATAAGGAGTTTTTTCCCATATACCTAACCCCTGCAAGCATATACCTAAGATGAGCTAACCTTGCAGGGCTACCCAGTACCAAATATAACCTAACCTAACCTGACCTAACGTAATAAATTAATGCTCAACAAGAAACTTTGAGGTAAATTGCCGAATAATTTGATAGATAAATTTAGCTTTAATATTTGAGTTTGTTTTGTAAATAAATACTGAATATGACATTCAAAATAATTCAATTTACAACAAACTAAGGAGCTTTAAGGCGAATTAAAGGACATAGCCTGATTATAGAGTAGCTGCACTACTACTAATAAAATATTAAACATGTATCATTAATCCGGGATCTTAAGGGATAAGACAATTAATGATGAATTTATGTACATCCCCAATGATTATAAGCAAAATTAGTTAAAAATTTTGACGCTTCATGTTTATAAAACTTTGGATACCAGAATAATTTTCATTTAACCCCCCCCCCCTCCCTGATAAGTATGAAAGTAATATCTATGCTAAATAAAATGATGATATATCAGATAAACATCTAATATAATTTATCATATTGTTGGACAGAGCCCACAGAAAAAGTATGCAGGGACGTCCAGTTGGGTTAAAGGGGTGAATACTCCCCCAAGCAATTTTAGAAATATATTAGATCCCTTCACCCCATAAAAATAATCTCTCTTATTTAAAAGGGGATGGGGTAATACCTCCTCAAAATAATGTTTTCTTACATCTTAATTATTGACAAAAATATTATAGTAGCTTTACTGAAAGAATTTTACAATAATGGATTATTTCTACAGGGTAAAATTATCCAACCAATATAATATTATGTATTTTATACTAGTGGATTATTTCTACAGGGGAGAATTTTCCAACAATTATAATCTAAATCAGATAAATGGAGATGTCCATACAATATTACTAAAAAGAAGAAAAAAGATCCTACTAGAAATACCTAATATTCTAAATTCTTACTAAACTCGCTAGTGATATCCATAGAAGAAATTCTGTATAATGAAAAACTACTTATGTAGTTTTCATCTACAGCCTTTTTTTAAAGTCCTCACTGTACAACTATTTCACCTTACTAGAAAATTTACCAATTCTTCGTCTTCAGTTGTGACTCAAATTAATCAGATACTTTTCACCTATCTGACAGCTAGCGGGTGGTTTTATGAAAACACTTATTAAAGTATAATACAGTGTTTCTATATAAATTCAGTGATAGACTTATTATCACCCCGGATTTGCCACTTGCGTCCCTGCGGGGGGTCCAAAATTAGATCATTTAGAAATAAATACATTTATCTATCTATCTATGTATCTATTATTTAGCTGTATTAGCGGCTTCTCCCCTAGTATCTAGAGGCTTCGTCCTACTATGTAAAATCATTCTTAAATCTACACAATTTCTCTGTGGTAAAGATTTAAAAAAATAGGAGGATTTTTTTGGGAGGTTTGAGTGTCCCAACCCCAAGAAAATAGCTTAAAACCAACAGTTTGTATAATCCCTGAAGAGTAGAGCCCAATCGGTTCTGCGGTTACCAAGATCTTAAGCTTCAGACGGACAGACATCGTACTAGCTGCTTCGCCTCAAGGACTTAGGGGCAAAGCCCCAAGAGGTATTGGGAAGTCCTACCCTATATAGAATCCCCCAACCTCATTATTTGTTTTAATTTACAAAAAGAAAAAAATGTGGTGGGGATTTTTTGCTTTTTAGGGGGGGAGGGTGTGTGGGTTACCCACACCTAAAAAAATAGCCTGAAACCACCACAGGACCAGTAGGTATAGTCCCTGAAGAGTAGAGCCCAATCGGTTCAGCGGTTACTGGGATCTTAAGCTTCTGACGGACAGAAAGACAGACATCATTCTAATTTGTATTATACTAGCTGCTTTGCCCTGAAGTGTAAAGCCCAAACAGTTCAGCTGTTACTGGAATCTTAAGCTTCAGATGGACAGAGAGACTGGTATAGTTCTAATTTGTATAATAGATATTTATCTATCTTTTTTTGGCATTCATCTCTTTTTGTATTTTATCATGTTTAAACATTTGTTAATTTTTGGTAAAAACAAATACAAAAAGATTAATTGTTTTATGATAACATTATTTTAATTTTAATTTAAATATTTTTTATGAATCAATATATAAAAAAGTAAAATGCCCTTTTCAGAATTTAAATTGTTAAGTTTACAGTAAAAAATGCAATAATATGCTTATAAAAAAGTCTATGCTTTGAAATCGATTTTCTGAATAATTATCATATCGCTTTAAGTCTCTTTTAACAAGGATTACAACAAGCGTAGAGTGTCAGAACTGAATAAGCAGAATATTTATGCATAAGTCTTAACAAATTGTAAGTAAATTTGTTGCAAAACTGTTAAATAAATTATACAGTTTAAGGACAAAATTTCATTTTAAGGCCTTGATTCATAAATTGAATGTGGTCATGGCTGACAAAATATCGACTTATCTTTATAACTACGTTTTTACTTCACCTTAAAGATAAGAAGATAGACAGATAAATAGATAGATAGATAGACAGAAGGTGCTTATGTTGGTCAAATTACATTAAAGTCCATTGAATAGTAGTGGCGTTTAAGGTGTTTATTCCTTGCCGTTTAAACTATTATATCCTACTAGCGGTTGCTCCCCTAGAGGCCTCTAGTGGCACTTTAAATGTTTTTTCTATGTTGCGTTCAAGTCTCTACGTAATATTTTTTTATTTCTCTTAGGAGGGTGGTGATACCCTACCCCAAAATAGTTGTATACATTCCCGGGACCTATGAAAAGCTACCCTGTTAAGGAGAACCCGATCGGTTTAGCTGTTAGCGAGATCCTTCGGTACAAACACACACACAGACAAATAGACATCCTGTTACTTTATTATAAGTATATTCTATAACATAAAGATGTAAGTTTGAGTATTGGGAAGGTCTGCTGCTGTTGCTGTTGCTGTCAAATGCCAGACAAAGCAGCAGTATATACCTTTGGTAACATCTCTAGTATAATGTAGTGGAAGCTAGTAAAAGTGGCGGCACAGATTATGACGATAAAAATTAACCAATGAGTGGCCACTATAAATTTTACAATTGGTCAATTACAGTGTATACCGGCCTGTCATTGGTTTTTTTTTGACGTCATAATCTGTACCGCCACTTTTACTTGCTTCAATGGAGTGTGGTCCAGAAACTTAACAACAGTAACAAATGCTGGTACAAAAATGATAATAATTTTACCAGTTACTGTGAAAGAACATCCTATAGAAAAATGTGGTAAATATTTTGTAAAGAATCCAAAATTTCCAACTGTGCACTAACTATCAGGGTTAGGCAGTAGGGGTGTCACAACAATTTCACAAAAATAAAATTTTTCATAGCATCCAATGATCCAATAATATTATATAACTTTATTTCCGTTATAAAACCATTAGAGTAAAACAATAGAGTGGGAAGGGGTTAAATAAATGTATATCCCTTTCCCATGGACCCTGTGTCGACTTTCCATTAGGTCTTTGAAAATCAACGAATAGCGTCGGCAATATTAACACAACAAAGTCGCAACATTAGAGCAGTAAGCAATTTGCTTGCAGACGAAAAAGGTCCTTGACAGGGGGATCCAGGTAGTTGTCTGGTTATACATCTATATTATTATTAAACCTTACCCCTAAAAGTATTAATATATTTTTTTATAATGCTAATAACTTTAAAAAATTCATTAAAATTAAAAATAATACTAACAAATAGTTAGATAAAACGCTAAAAACTTACAAAGAATAATAAAACTTAGTTAAAATGTATTTCATTAGCTATTATTAGTTTAGTAATAGTGTAGAAACACTATTTTGGTCAGTTTGACATCTATGACTTTCTAACTCAATAGGAGATCGCTATTTGATTGGATGGAGTAGCTAAATTCTAAAATATACAGGGTGTCCCCCCAAAAAATGTGTTTTACAGTTTAGAAAAACAACCAGAAGGAATATAAAAAAATGCTATTTAACTTTTACAAGGAGAGAGGGGACATTTGTCTTATCCATCAAGATCCCTGGCCATTTTATTAGATTAAGAGGCTAAGTTCTAAAAAATACAGGGGTGTCCTAAAAACACTTCGTTCCCAGTTTATGATACTGTATAGCTTTCAAGAAGGAGTGAGGGCACATTTGTCTTATCCCTTAAGATCCCTTGCTGTTTGATTGGATTGAGTAGCTAAATTCTAAAATATACAGGATGTTCCCAAAAAATGCTTTTTACAGTTTAGAAAAACAACCAGAAGGAATAAAAATATGCTATTTAACTTTTACAAGGAGGAAGGGAACATTTGTCTTATCCCTTAGGATCCCTGGCTATTTGATTAGATTAAGAGGCTAAGTTCTAAAAAATACAGGGGTGTCTCAAAAACACTTCGTTCCCAGTTTATGATACTGTATAGCTTTCAAGAAGGAGTGAGGGCACATTTGTCTTATCCCTTAAGATCCCTGGCTATTTAATTAGATAGAGTAGCTAAATTATATAATATACAGAGTGTCCTAGAAAAAAAAACTGAGCTTTCAAAATTTGTGAGAAAATTACAAGAATAGGAAAAAAGATATTTATTTAACAAAATGTGCAAAACAACTTAATTTCAAAACCAAATATTAAATCAACTTATACATGCTCTTGTGGTTGAAATTTTGTAGAACTTTTATACTCTCAGATTCTGCTGGGTATCCATCCATGTTCAATTAAACTGAACAAGGACAATAATGTAAGTGAGCGAAGTTGATGCCATTGCTGTCAGTGTGCTACGCTCAATACTAACATTGAATTACAATGTACAATACTAAACTTTTTTTCCTTAAAATGAATTAATATAGAGGAAAAGTAGATGAACATTACAATAAAATGAAAGAAATTAAAAAAAGAAGAAAAAGAAAAAAATAGTTGAAGAGAGAAAGAGAGAACTAAAAAAATCTAAAGAAAATGTAAAAAAGGAATGAGAGTTAAAGCAATGAAAAACTTGAAAGAGAGTTTGGAAAGAAAAAGAGCAATTGAGAATGAAAAAGAGATAGGCATAGAAAAAGAAAAGTAGATAGAGACAAAGAAAGATGGAGAGAAACAGAGGAAAGAATAAATAAAAAGAGAAAGATTTAGGAGAGAGAGAGAGAGAGAGAGAGAGAGAGAGAGAGAGAGAGAGAGAGAGAGAGAGAGAGAGAGAGAGAGAGAGAGAGAGAGAGAGAGAGAGAGAGAGAGAGAGAGAGAGAGAGAGAGAGAGAGAGAGAGAGAAAGAGAGAGAGAGAGAGAAAGAGAAAGTAGAGAGAGAGAGAGAGAGAGAAAGAGAAAGTAGAGAGAGAGAGAGAGAGAGGGAGAGAGAGAGAGAGAGAGAGAGAGAGAGGGAGAGAGAAAAGGATATAGAGAAGAAAGAAAGATTTAAGATTCAGAAAGATCATTTGTAGAATTGTATTGAACACTATCCTAAAGAATCCAAAGCAGTCAAATGAAGTGCACTTTTCTAACTCATCTGCAGCTAACTGAATTTCCAATACTTCTCTAAATAAAAGAATAGTTATTTCTTGCATCGTATTATAAACATAAATTATAAGATTACAACCAGTTTAGCTTCAAGATGCTGAAGGCCCAGGCTAAAAGAAATGATTTTAATCTTATAATTGTATATTTTGATATCCATAGAAAACTTGATGTAGTATAATGCTAGACATAATTTTTTGGTATGGCTGAGAACCAGATTTCGAAGATTTTTGACAAATTATAAATAATATAATTATTACACAATAGCAACTAATTTTAGGAAAGCAATACAAATCAACAACCATAGAATATTAGGGATTTAGTATTAGTTACTTTCAATTCATTCTGTTTATCTCTAAATAAAATTTGCACTCTTTTAAATGCAACACAGGAAACTCTAAATAATTGTAATTTTATCTGCTCCTTCTTGCAAGATTTTTCGCATATATTTTCTTTATTTCCTTAAATTCTTCTTGAATCTCCCTTATAACTTTGCTTTTTTATAATTTCATATGAATTATTATAAGTTTGTAAAATACAAAGATGGAAATAACATTTCTAGTTTTTTTCCAATAGTAAAATATAAGGTAGAAAGTATCAAATCAAAAAAGGGAGCATGTGAAAGAATTCTTAAAAATATGAAAACATAATGTCTTACAAGAAGAAGCTGACATGACTTAATTATGTTAAACCTACAATTACAAAATGTTATTACCTGAAGTTATTACACCTAATTGCTTTCTTTCTGGCCTCGGATACCAATACCTTTACATCAGAATAACAGGCTTCCAAATCATTAACAACTGTATATATTTCCAAAATGTTTGAAATATTAGGTACCTAGGTACAACTAATTAGGGTAGGTCCGTCTGTCAGTCCATCACTGTTAGCTCTTTTCATTAATTTAGGCATGTCAGAATTGTCCTATCGATTTCAAACTTTGCATGATGATTCCTGTAGTAGTTAGGTAGGATTTAGAAAGCTTATCAACTCTATAATAATTACCAGAATGTCCGTACGTCCATTTTAAGCATGTTGATTTTTAACTTTTTTAACAGCAAATTTTTATGTGATAAAATTATTCACATGATCTGGTTTTTGGCATACTAATTCATATGACAACAAAGTACAACGTTATAAGCGGAGCATCTCTATAAGTCTTAAAAATGTAAGTATGTTCATAAACATTATCCAGTTTTTGAACAGTTTTTCAACAAATTTACTTAAAATTTAGTTACAACTTTATTCATTTAAATTCTGATTATTCAGTTCTGACACTCTACAAGTGTAAATGTTTGTTTGTCCTACCATTTTAGAGCTTCTCTTTTATGGATGTTGTCATTCTTGTTTTCTTATGTAAAATACATGTTGACATGTTTAGCCAAATTTTTTGTTGTATTTTGAACTATTTTATATTTACTCATGGTGTTTTTTAAGCCATCGCATAATCATTTTTACTAAAGAAACTTATTCGATTTAATTATATTTCATATATTTCCTTTTAATAGATAAGAGATGAGGGTTACACAGAATACTGCTATGTAGAGATTGTTGATGTCCATGACAATAAGATAAATAGCAATTATAGAATTACTCTGTGATGCTATTGTTTATTAAGTCTTTAATGTCAGGAATAAATATTTATTGCATTGTATACTAAACAGCTTTCTGCGGATATAAAATGTATAATTATAGATTAAAATCAGTTTTTTAGCCCTGAGAAGCCAAAGGCACTGGCTAAAAAAATTTTTTTATCTTATGATTGTACACTTTTATATTTTTAGAATACTGGATATAATATGATGCTAGACATAATTTTTCTGTATAGGTTAGAACCGGTTCTTATCCACCGGATATTGCTTGGTTTCAAAGCGATATGAAAAAATGTGAAAAAATTGTAAATCTAGCAAGAAATTGGTTATTATACTTAGTTCAGTCACATTTAGGAAGACCTAGGTAATGTTTAACATTGTTCTTAGGTTTAAAGACTTAAATTCCTGCAAAATAACACAGGTGAATACCAGCAGTAGCAGATGACATATCATCAAACAGTTTCTTGGATGCCATTAACTCTTCAGGTAGGTAAGTTCCTACAGAGTTTGTCATAGAAAATTAAAATTGTTGGGGTGTATTTACATGTATAAATTTTATGACATATTTTTAATATTTTCTATAATTTGGGTCGGTCAGTCCGTCCATCCGTCTGTAACGGATAGCTTTTTTCGTCAATTTAGGCATTTTATAATTGTCCTATAGATTTCAAACTTTGCATGATGATTTCTGTAGTAGTTAGGTACGATTTAGAAAGCGTATTAACTCTATAATAGTTACCAGAATGTCCGTACGTATATTTTAAACATGTTGATTTTTTTTACTTTTTAACAAAAAATTTTTATGTGATAAAATAATCCGATTGATCTGATTTTTGAAATACTGCTTTCTATTACAATAAGGTACAATATTTTGAGCGAAGCATCTCTATAATCAAGTCCTAAAAATGTCAGTATGTTCTTAAACAGAATTCTGCATTTAAGAAGTTTTGCAACAAATTTACGTATAATTTTGTCAAAACTTATATATTCATATTTTGTATATACAGTTCTGGCACTCTACAAGAGTTAATGTTCGTCTGTCATACCGTTTCAGAGCTTCACTTTTATGGATGTTGTCATCCTTGTTATTTATGAGATTAAACTAACACTAATGAAGGTTAGTTATCAAAAAAAAGTATTTTCATTTTGAGTAAAGCTTACAAATAGATATAATTTTCAATAAATGGATATTTTTGTCTCTTTGGATTATCATTGGAAATATTGAAGAGCTGGAAAGTATCATGTGTGATGTCATAAAAATATCTCTTTTTTAGGGGTTTCCTTTTAAACTTCTCCTCTCATCCCTCCTTTTAGACATATTTTTGTTTTGTCACACTTGACACTTTCCAGTGGCTCAAAAAATTCCACTCAAATTAGAGTTCTATATTAATCCTAACAATAAAGTAGGTGAGAGGTAATCTAAATAAATGATTTTGTAAATACATAAATCTTACCTTTCACTATGGTTGATTTAAGGTTTTCAGATACAATAGCTGAGCATACTCTGTCATACAAAAAGGTCATGAAGTACACATAAATCTCAATAGCCAGCATTGGTAACATTATAGCTATGGTAGCTACCACTGATGACCCACTTGAAAGTGCTTTATTCAACTTCAGCAAATCCATACCTAATGAGCAGATACATTTTTGGTAACAAAGAGTAAATTCTCCTATTTAAAAGTCAAAACAAAAGTCATATATGAAATCTTAATTAAATGGAACAGGATGTTTGTAAGCCTGTCTCTAATGATATGTTTCTCATTTACAATCTAGCTTCTTATTTGTCCTGGGAAGTTTTAAAGTATTTTTTGTTAGAAGGAGAATACCTTCTACCCTACAATGAGAAATTGCCTTTTAAAAAGATACCCCCTTTCTCAAAAAAACATTTCTTATTCTTTTCCTTTCTAAAACTAATATTGAAAATGGAAGAGGGTCCAATTTGTTCCCATCTCCACTCAAGTTCCCCTGGAGGCTTCAAGGGGGTATAGCTGCTATTTCTGTATTTACCATGGTTCAAAAAGACATCCTCTTAAAACTTAGGTATATACTTGGGTTGAACGTAGGGTATTTGTTTGTTGTACTTATATAGGCTAACATATGGAATAAATCAGTTGACCTCCAAAAGTCTTCTGTGAAATGAACTACAGTCTGTATGTAAAATGACTTACTTATAAGAAAGCCAAATGTCTGCAAGATTATGATAACAATGCATTTAGTCTCAATTCTACCAGAGGGATGGTTGAAATGTGTGTTGATGGCAGGAGCTGAAATTCCAATAAAAAATATACACCCAGCCGCCCCAAATATGAGCATGAACATAAAGTAAAGCTTGGCAATAGATTCAGGAGTTGCAGCAGCAACCATATCCACCAGGGTTTCACCAAGTACCCAAGCAAACAGGACATCAAGAATTATCCATAGCATAATGGTGATAATTAGTTTCCCACTGAGGAAACACTGCTTAGCCCCCAATTTTGGATCAATTATAATTGGCCAAACTCCAGTTTTAATACACAGTGATATGATAGTGTTGGCGTCCATAGTGGTTCTTTCCAACTGATACAATTAGTTTTGATAATCTATTTTATTGATTATTTTCTTTTATTGCTGTAATGTAAAAATGGTTATTCTTTTGAAATACATAATTGCTTAAATTGTAGTATAAACAAGGATGACAGCATCCGTTAAAGCAAATTTGTAAAATGGTAGGACAAACAAACATTAACACTTGTAGAGTGTCAGAACTGTATAAGCGGATTATAATTATACATAATTTTAAACAAAATTTTAAGCAAATTTGTTGCAAAACTACATAAATGCAGGATACTGTTTAGAGACATACTTGATTTTTAGGAAGGATTTTATTATAGAGAAGCTTCGCTTATAACATTGTACTTTGTTTTCCTAGGAATCGGTATTCCATAAATGACATGAATATGATAATTTTATCACAGGAAAAATTGTTGTCAAAAAAGAAAAAATCAGCATGTTTGAAATGTTCGTATGGACTTTCTGGTAACGATTATAAAGTTGCTACGCTTTCTAAATTGTATCCAACTATTATAGGACAAATCTTGCAAAGTTTTAAATCGATAGGACAATTCTAACATGTCTAAATTAACAAAAAAAGCAAACCGTTATGGATTTACTAAAGGACTAACCCTTATTATGGAAAAGGTTCCCTTTAAAACTTATATTACTCAAAAGAAAGTTGGTTTTTTTTCCATTAGCTTATGGAATTTATTAAAAATAAGTTTTATAATGCTTCCTTTATACTGTATTAAGTTTTTTTTATAAGCTTTCTAATTACTTACAGTTCAAAGAGTAGAAATAGGAAATTTGTTTATCAAACTAATTTTGTTATATTTAAAGTTTTACAACTTTCATAAAGATGGCTTTCGATCCAGCAATCGTTTTCTTTACATTATCTCCCTTGTAGAAGTAAATATTTCATTTTAATGTTGTACTCTCTTATGTAGTTATTGCTTTAACTCTTTTTTTTGTACAAAAAATTACATTTTTTTGAGTATCAAATTTATGCATTTAATATTATATATAATGACAAGAAATTATAATAAAAAAGTAATGATATTAATTATTAATATTTATTACATTTTAGAAATGGTAAAATTATTTCTTTTATAATTTTTTGTAATTTATATAATTGGATAATTTTAAGACATTTATAAACTTTATGGAAAAAAAATAATTTCTTTACTTTGAAAAAATATAATTATCAAAATTTCATTCATTTCTAATGATTTTTTAATAATGAAAATGAATGGTTTTAATTTTAACTGTCCCTTAATTGTGCTTTTAGGAACCTAGTAATAGTGTCTAACTTTTTATCTTTGTGACGTAACAAAAATCGAAGGATGAGAGGGGAGGTGGGAAAGGAAACCTCTAAAAAAGAGATGAATTTTTGTTACGTCACAAAGATAAAAAGTCAGACACTATTACTAGGTTCTGCTTTTAGATAATTAATGAGGTTATTTGTGTATCAACAAATCTTTGAGAAATTTAGGTAGTAGATTTTGAATAAAATATTTCATAAAATCTTATATACACACCCAATGATAACAAATAAATAGCTTTAAAAATAGCTTGAATGGTTTGGATAATGATAGTTTAAACCAACCAATTAAGATCAAATAAATTTACTCAGACTTTGTAAAGCCATCAAATAAAAACATATTTATAAAATTTTGGGTACCAGTATAATTTACAGTCCAGCTTGACATCTCCCTTTTTGGACATGCCCAATAAATATTAAAATAAAACTTCATCAATTATATTTTCAATTCATTATAACTATTGTTTTAAAACAAGACTTATCTTTTGAGTAGTAGCGATGCTACTCTTCATGTCAGGTTTACGATTTGTTGGTTACTAAGTTACCTACATTCTTTCATAACAACGCCCATGATATTTGAAAAATTGTTACAAGTATTATTAGGTCATGTAATAAGGGATAAATAAGGAATACCCACAAGGTTAAGAACATGTCTTTAAGTGGAGGGTTCTTGGTCAATATTTTTACAAGCTAGCCCAGTTTTCATTTAATCATCCTTGTTGTTTTTTTCATTTCCAGATGTGGGTAAAAATGGTGCAAAAGCCATTAACATAAAAATTAGTAAAAACACCTTTTTTTCCATGGAAAAGGTAAAAAGTGTATGCGCAGTAACAATAATGTATATGGGTAGCAAACAGGGATCTAAAGGCCGCTAAATTGATGTACATCACCAATAAAGATACATAAAATTATCCCTTCTATAGATTACAATTATTGGTTGTAACGTTTGGACACGCATCTAAATGAATCAACCTATCAAAATTCAATAAAAGTCCCCAAGGTTGTAATAATAAGAATAAGAAATGTTATTATAAGACTTTGAACTAGAGTAATAAACAGCCCAATGTCCCCTCCCTCACTGAGAACAGCACTCATCTGAGAAAAGAGAATTTCTCTGTTGGGCTGTAATTCCATTCTAACAACCCCCCCCCCTCCCTGTGTTTGATGTACAAATATATCTATATACTGGTTACTGGATAATGGTTGCTCCGCAATTTTCTTCTAGGGGAGGGCGTTGGAGTTCAGAAAAATAGCCTAAAACCACCCCAAGACTTGTATGAAGCTTCCCTGAAAAGTACAACCCATCCAGACCAGCAATTTTCGAGATCGTAAGCTTCAGCCAAAAAATGTAATAATTAATATTAGAGGATAAATACACTAAATAAGCTAGTATTTTTTCAAACTACCTATCCATTTAGCGCTGCTATCATTTAGTTTAATTTCTGGGGGGCAAAATTAAAAATACAATTAATTAAAATATTCTGATAATTACTTTTTTAATGTTTTTTTTCCACAATATTTTGCTTAATTTCTAGCTAAGAAAGGGAACATTGGACTTTAAATTATACTGGTACCCAAGGTTTTATAAGCATGCTTTGACTAAAAACTTTGGGTACTTTTATTACATCTTAATTGGTTGGTTCAAGCTTTGAATGTCCAAACTTTTAACCAATAATTAACTAGGAATAAATTTCTTTAATAATATCAGGGATTGACATAAATTTATCGTCCATTGTCTTATCCCTATAGATCTCTGATAATCTCCTAAGTGAATTTTTTACATATTGGGTTTATATTTCTTTTGTTAAAGTTGTCCTTTTGATTTTGTGCTTAAAATGAGTTGTACCGGTTTTCGAGCAAAGACATTTCCCATACTTTTAATTTTTTATGTAAGAGAGGTAACATGATGTCTATTTGTCTGTATAAGATATCGCTGGACCGACATGGTTTTTATTTACAGCGAAGCTTCCCACGGGTTTATGTAAGGTTTATAACTATCCACCTCCACTAAATTCGTTAAAATGACCCTCCGAAGAGAAATCACCCCTAAAAACAAACTCCCAACAAATTCTCTCAAAATAAAAATCTTTTTGAACCTAAAACCCGCAATCCCTCTCCTCAAATGCCCCTAGAGGTAACTCAGCCGCCAGTATCTTATATAGCAGGACTAAGTAAAGTTTGACGTCTCTAAATTCTAAAACAAGATTCTGACGCATTACACCTCACACCGGACAAATTTTTTATAATAAAAGTATCTTTCCTAGAAAAGTGGTCTCTGTTTCTTTTATTCAAGTTGCCAAAAATGGCGGGGGGCTGATTTTTGTTTGGGGGCCAAAGTTGGGGGGCTTTTTTCTAGCTAGGGTGGAGGGGGGATGGAGGGCTGATTTAGGATCAATAATTTTTTTGATAAGATCTTAAAACTATTTTTTAGTCACTGCGCCGTGTCTCTAAAAGTGTTCGCTACCCTCAGTGGATTTTTTTTATTCTATATGGACTAAAGATGTTAATAAAAAAGGCATTTTAATTTTTTCATTAAACTTATTTCTATATAATGACCTTTACGTCGAGAAAGGCCTACAAGGAAGCTTCCTTGTAAATGAAAACCAAATCGGTGAAGCATTTAGCGAGATCTTTTGGTACAGACAGACAAAAAAATTTATAAAAACCAACAATAATATTACATTTTTCACAGAATTTTATTGATTTTCGCTTTTTTTTTATAAAAAAATTGGTTACTTTACATCATTTCGTCATTGCCACCCCCTTATTGATGTTATGATTGTGTTAGGGGGGTGTAGAGGGGTGTCAACACCATCCTTAAATTGAAATTGGGTCTCCATTTCCCTCTATCCCTCAAATGGTTTTACACCCCCTTGGTGAATCTATGTGCACGCCACAATGTTAAAAAAATGAAATATTGGAAAATATTTAAATACCTAGCTGCGACTCTTGTCATCCTTGTGTAGTATAGTTCAGTTTTAAGTTTTGGCTTAAAAGTAGAAACATCATTTACTCTTTATTGCTCTGTAAAAGTTAAGAGCACATTTAAGAGAACATTTAAGAGAACATTTATTGAGTTAGTCAGTTGATATTGAGAGTCCTAACACAGAACATTATCTGGTTTGGGTTCGAGTCTTTATTAAGACCAATACAGCTATTTACAGACATCCTACTACTTTAGCTAGTTTGCATAGGCAAATATTCTACCCCTTCAAAGTGCATAGTTAATTAATACATTGTATTAATTAAACAGTCAGTCATCCTGTTGTTTGGTGTCCTGATAATTAAACAGACAGTCATCCTGCTACTTCAGAGTTATACAGCTAATTAATACCTTTGTATTAATTAGACAGACAGTCATCCTGCTACTTCAGAGTTATACAGCTAATTAATACCTTGTATTAATTAGACAGACAGTCATCCTGCTACTTCAGAGTTATACAGCTAATTAATACCTTTGTATTAATTAGACAGACAGTCATCCTGCTACTTCAGAGTTATATAGCTAATTAATACCTTTGTATTAATTAGACAGACAGTCATCCTGCTACTTCAGAGTTATACAGCTAATTAATACCTTTGTATTAATTAGACAGACAGTCATCCTGCTACTTCAGAGTTATACAGCTAATTAATACCTTTGTATTAATTAGACAGACAGTCATCCTGCTACTTCAGAGTTATACAGCTAATTAATACATTTGTACTAATTAGACAGACAGTCATCCTGTTACTTCAAAGTGCATAGTTAATTAATACATTGTATTAATTAAACAGACAGTCATCCTGTTGCTTGGTGTCCTGATATACAGACAGACATCCTGCTATTTCAGAACTTTCCAGCTTAAATAATCAGTAGTTTTGAATTATTAATATATTTAACCATTTCTAAATAAAGTATCAATATATAATCTTATTTACTCAAAAACTGCATTTAATCCAATATAATAAATACTTAAAAATCTGATTGCATTTTGAATTGAATATTAAGTCTACTCTATCATTAACTTATGTAAGTCTGTCTATATCACACTTGTTATTTTTTTGTTAGTCTGTATTTGACTTTGGGTTGGTTTTTACTTTTGTTCATAGTAGAAACAAGGATGACAAAATATGCAAAAAGTAAAGCAAATTAAAAAATCAAACAAATGACTATCTTTAATACAAAGTAGAATGATGTCTGTCCGTCCGTCCGTCTGTTAAGATCTCGGTAACCACTGAACCGATCGCATTCTACTCTTCAGGGTATATACCTATTTGTCCTGTGATGGTTTTAAGCTATTTTCTTGGTTGGTGGGAAACCCCCAACCCCCCAAAAACAAAAAAATCCTCCCCCCCATTTTTTTGTTTATGGGGTAGTTTGTTCACATAAAACTACTGGCAGCACCAATAGTATTTTTTTTTAATTACCTTTTGGGGCAAAGTCCTAGAGGCTAGGGGCGAAGCTGCTAGTTCTTATATAAAAGTAACAGGATGGTTTTGGGTTCGGTAGAATCTTGCTAACCGCTGAACCAATATCGTTCTCCTTTACATTAAAGCTATAAATAGGTCAATGGAAGATTTATAATTTTTTTTAGGGGGGGGGGGAGGGTACTACAACAACACCCAGGATAAATTTTCCCTTAAATAACCCCCCCAGAAATAAAGTGTTGCTTCAAATTTTTAAAAGCGAAGCTTTTCTATTCTCCGTCCATCCGAGATAGATAGCTTTTATTCGTTAATTTAGGAATAGAATTGTCCTATCGATTTCAAACATTGCATGGTGATTCCTGTAGTAGTTAGGTACGATTTAGAAAGCGTATCAACTCTATAATCCTTACCATAATGTCCGTACGTCCATTTTAAACATGTTGATTTTTCTACTTTTTTAACAACAAATTTTTATGTGATCTTATTATCTGTTTGATCTGATTTTTGGTATATTGATTCCTGGGACAACAAAATGCAATATTAAAAGCGAAGCAACTCTATAATCAAGCCCTAAAAATGTAAGTCCATTATCCTGTATCAAGCAGTCTTTCAACAAATTTACTTACAATTTTGCTTCGACTCTTATACTTTTATATTCTGATTATTCAGTTTAGACACTATACAAGTGTTAATGTCCATTCGTCCTACCGTTTCAGTGCTTCGCTTTTATGGATGTTGTCATCCTTGTTTTTCTAAGTCTAAGTGACCCACGGGTAACTGCGAACAATGTTTGTCGAGCCATGCTTATAAAAAAGACTACTTATATTAAATTGTTTAAAACAGTGAAATAATATCTAAATAAATATTTTTTATGTATTAATTATTCTTTTTGCCACACCCAAAAAAGTCTTCTGTGGAAACTTTTATTTAAGTATGAGAAAATAACAATATTAATTTGTTTAGGTCAGAAGCTCTACAAAGTATCCGAAAAAATGAGCCATGTGACGTCAATATACACTTTGTAGAGCTTCTTTAGATCATAATAAAATAATATATACCTTCTATTTTATTTTTCACCAGCGGCTACGCCCCTAGAGGCCTCTAGTGGCATTTAAATGTTTTTAATTTATTTTAAATATCTAATTTGAGAAATAATTTGTCTATGTTATCAGCTCTTAAATTCATGCTTCTACGCAGCGTGACTACGCTAGCGACACTATGCGGCGAAAATATTTAAATTTTTTTCGATTTTATTGTGATTTCTCTTGGGAGGGTGGTGGTACCCTCCCCCAAAATAGTTAAAAACCTTCCCGGGACATATGAGAATCTACCCTGTTAAGGAGAACCCAATCGGTTCAGCGGTTAGCGAGATCCTTCAGTACAGACACACAGATACACACACAGACAAACAAACATCCTGTTACTTTAGTATAAGGATTAATTTAAAATATGAACTAAAAATTAGAAATGTTTAATTAAAAAGGTGGAAAAGCCAAAATAGCGTAAGTAATTGGAGCTTAAGCCAATAGAGATAATAGAGTGCTTAAAAGCTCTTGTATGGGTGCAGTAAACTCTGTAAAAAGTATAAATATTTATTCTATTATATAAAGTAGTAAGGTTTTTTATTATCTGTTGCTTAGAATTTCAATGAATAATGAACCGATTAAGTTCTCTCTTTAGGGAAGCTTTAATTAGGTCCCGGGATGGATTTAGGTTATTTTTATGTAGTTGAAAATCCTACTCTTGGGATGGTATTATGCTATAATATAGCATAACCCTTCTCCCTTCTAATACAACATAATTCCTAAATGCCATGGGTGCAGTCACGAGTTATACCATGTTTTTAAATAACTTTATATTTATAACGTTAATATGTCAACCAGGGTTGGTAAACGCTCTATTAACATTTTTCTATTACTAACCCTAGATAAGAAAAAGACATTTTAGAATGTGTTTTCACCTTATAAAGATAAGGAAAAAAGATTATAACTAACGTTGTCAGGGTGGTTTATACAAATACTTTAATATAAAGTAGTAAGGTTTTTTTCTGTACCTTTAGATTTCAATAAATACTGAACCGTTGAGTTCTCCATTTTAGGAATCACAGAGGTCCCGGGATGGTTTTAGGCTATTTTTTTTTAGATCTAAGTCCTAAGTATTTTACCATCCTTCCCTACCCTTTCAAATACAGTCGCTATTTAAATGTCGCTTTTTAATTTGAACTAATTATTTTGATTGGCTATCTAAAGAATGATATCTATCTACATTAAATTATATTAACTAGGGGCGAAGAATACCAGGAAAATATCCAAAAACCACCACAAGACATTTATAAAGCTTTCTTAAGTTAAGAAATTTCCTAGATCTTTAGCTTCAGAGAAAAAAAAAACCTTACTACTTTTTATTACAAGATGGTTGTGGCAAATTATCACAGGATTAATTTTATTAAGGTTTAAATTGATGGGATTCAAAAAAGATAAAGTGGGATTGTTCTATGAAAAACCCTTGAAAATTTATAGTACTTTCATTAAATTTGGATTGGTTGGTTCAAACTAGCAGTGTGAAAACTTTTGAATTTTTTATCTACAAAATGGGTAAATTTGTTTATCAGCATTGGGGATGCATACAAATCTATTGTCTATTGTCTTAGATAGCTGCAACAAAAAAAAAAAGTTTTAACTTTTAAACACCCTCTAAGAGGCAAGGTGGTCTATATATTTGGTCTTTTATTTCAATTTCCAATTAAATAGAATGCTCAAATAGGAGTCAATCAATGTCCATGTACCTAATAGTTGTATGTTGCATCGTATTATAGACAGATTTCTGTGGATATAAAATGTACCATCATAAGATTATATACCAAGATGCCGAAGGTACGGGCATTGAATATTTTTATATTCGTAGAAAACTGGATATAATATTATGGTAGACATAATTTTTTCGTATGGCTTAGAACTGGTTCGAATCTACTGGAAATTATTCGGTTTCGGATGAATACGAGAATAGTTATTTCTTGCATTGTAAAATAGAGAAGTTTAAATGATATTAAGGTCAAAAGGATGATTCTAACCATAGGGTAAAGGAACTCTTTATAGTGCCTGTATAAAAAAGGGGACAAAAAAAACTTTCGGTCAACGTATCTCAAATGACATCATATTAAAATAGTCCATAATTCTTATATGACGTCATTCGGGATTTCTCGGTAAAATAAAAAAAATTATCCACTTTTTTATAGGCACTATAAAGAGCTTTGGAACTACCCACCTTTACCATTTTTAGACAAAGGTCGTGTAATCAAATGATTGGTTGTTATTAATATAGCAACAGGTTTAGAGTAATTTATTTATATGAAACATAAAAGTTTATGCCTTTTTAAAACTTTCAGAAATAGGATAGCTTTTCTGTTACTTATATTCTTAACAAGGATAACAACATCCATAAAAGCGAAGCACTGAAACGATAGGACAAACGGACATTAACACTTGTATAGTGTCAGAACTGAATAATCAGAATATAAATGTATGGGATTGTAAGTAAATTTGTTGAAAAACTGCTTTATACAGGATAATGTTTACGGAAATACTTACATTTTTTGGACTTGATTATAGAGTTGCTTTTCTTACAATATTATATTTTGTTGTCCCAGGAATCAGCATACGTCTAGGGGAGGAAAGGGTCTTTCAAATAGCTTAAAACCATCATTAATTTCAAGATAAAAAAAATAAGCTTAGACCATTTCGAGGCCTATGTGAAGCTTTCTTTAAATGGAGAACTCAACCAGTTAATTGGGATCTTAGCTAACAAACAAAATCCATACTAATTTGAACAAAAAAGCCTTAGAAATTAACCTCACCGTTAGACATCAAAATATCAGTAAAATAATAAAAGCAGCTTATATTGCCTAATAAAGAATTACGTCAAGCAATACAAATGACCAATAATAGGCCAGTATACATTTTACCATTGGTCAATTTAAATGTTTACTGGCCTATCATTGGTCATTTGTATTGTATAACGTTATTTTTTTAGGCACTATAAGATGCTTCAAATAATGGCACCTTTAAGTAACTTTTGGAGCTCTACGTAACTCTATTAAATTTTACAGTGATAAGATAGGATGAACTGAAAATAGTTGCCGAATGTGTACGCAGTTTCCTGAGTGTTTCCTCATCCTAGCTCAATATTTACTACTAGCTAAAAAAGCTTCAAACTTCAAAAAAAAATCAAAATTTAAAATATTCAAATTTATAATGTATAAATCGTTTAGACATTCAAATTTTGATTTTTTTAAGGGAAGTTTGAAGATTTGTAGCTAGTAGTAAATATTGAGCAAGGATGAGGAAACACCCAGGAAACTGCGTACACATTCGGCAACTATTTTCAGTTCATCTAAGATAGTGTATATATGTAAAGAAATAAACTAAACTGGCAGTTTCCTTCAAACTTAAACTGGACCACAAACACACTTTCAGAGAGAAAAATATCATTATGTTTATTTTAGGTTATGTTTGGTTAGGTTAAGTAAGATATAGAGCTCCTCTTTTTGTGCTACAAGGTTTTTTAAAACGATGAAAACAGATGGGGGGGGGGGGGGGGTTCTTTGTAGTACACTGATCACTTCATGGGATCATACCATACTCGTTTATTTAGAAAAAGAGTCGAGATGGTAGTTTTAGCAACGTAGTTTCTAAATAATCAGATATTCTTTTTTCAAAACCTACAGTTTTATGACAGATGCTCGGTTTGTTGCGACTGCATATTCTTTTAAAATGCAAGGATAACTGCGGCTGCAGCTAAGATATCATGATACTTAAGGTAGCAGCGGGTAAGGCATCTATGGATTCTTTAAATGCAGGTCAGTCCTGATAATAATTTGTATGAATCATTGGAAAATATATTCTCCCTTATAACTTCTAATCATTAACAAGGTTAACATAACAGAAACAAGTTTCTATTTACTGTTTAAAGGCCAAAAAACTACTTCTCACACCTTTTATTTACAAAAAAAGGCCATCTGCCACATTTCAAGTGAACCAATTTGAATATTTGTTTAGAAATTTAGGTGTCCATTCCCTTCCACTTGAATCTTTTAAACAACAAATTTTGTACAACATAAACTTACGTTACTGTTTTCTTTAAACAACTATTGGATACGCCCCTAGCCTCTAGGGACTCTGTATTAAAACAAAATGAGTATTGGTATAATATTGACTAAAAACATCCTAAGACGCTTATTTTAAATAAAACGAGACCTAATAGAAGCTTGTCTGAAATGGAGAACTCAATCGGTTCAGAACCTTCAATGCATATTTGCGAATCAGAAACACTTTGTAGATTCAATACGGATGGGATGACAAACCAAGACGTTAGGTTGTTGTTTAGATGGTTGTAGAATAAGCTTTAAGTTGGAAAGAATTTTAATGTATATAATAGATTTGAAATCTGCATAAAATTTTAGGGATTTTTTTTTATAAAAATCGTTTTTTATATAATTCTTTATTGAAAATCGCAAACACAATTTAAGTTAATTAATTTTGACCAATATGATAGGTGGATTGGAAACTACCTGAGCTCTAATTGGTTGAATGATGTACGACACTTAAGCTTCTCCAATCAGAGCGCAGATTGTTTTCAACCCACCAATCACAGATGTCAAAATTATTTAACTTAAATTTTATTTGCGCTTTTAGATAAAGGATTATACAAAAAACGAATTTTATAAAAAATCCTTAAAATCTATTATATACATTAAAATTCTTTCCAACTTTTATAGCTTATTGTAGAATGTAGATAGATAGATAGATAAATAGATATATATATAGATAGATAGATAGATATATATAGATAGATAGATAGATAGATAGATAGATAGATAGATAGATAGATAGATAGAGAGATAGATAGATATATAGATAGATAGATAGATAGATAGATAGATAGATAGATAGATAGATAAATATATATATATATATATATATATATATATAGATAGATAGATAGATAGATAGATAGATAGATAGATAGATAGATAGATAGATAGATAGATAGATAGATAAAAAGATAGATAGATAGATAGATAGATAGATAGATAGATAGATAGATAGATAGATAGATAGGCAGGTAGATGACTAATCAGTTATTGTACTAATTATCTAAGAATAAAAACTAAATTCCGTAGCACGAAACTTACAATGCTTTAATCTATTGTGTTGATTACAGGAATGGATAGATAGATAGATTAATAGTGGTTTCGCCTCTGGCATCTACGGGCTCTGAGTGGGCAAAAAATAGCCTAAAACTATCACAATACTGAAGATGATTAAATTCCCTCTACATATTATGACGTCATACGATAGAATATCCAATGAGAGGCCAGTATACACTGTAAATGACCAATGGTAAAATTTGTGCTGTCCTTTCATTCAGGGGCGTCCAAGCTTTTTTTTTGGGGGGGGGGTAATAATATTTTAAGGGGGGGGGTAATTCGTCTTTGGGGGGGGGGGGTAAAATGGCGCGCGAAGCGCGCCGCAATTTTTTTTTACCCCCCCAAAAAATTTTACCCCGGGGGTAAAATTTGCTTGGGGGGGGGGGTAATTACCCCCCTTGAAATCTGTTGGCAGGGGTAAATTTAGTTTACCCCCCCAAAAAAAATTTACCCCCGGGGTAAAATTTTTGGGGGGGGTAATTTAAATTTGATGAAATATATAGTATTAAAAATGCGCGCGAAGCGCGCAAAAATTTTTTTTATTAGAGATTTTTTATTTTAGGGGGGGTAAATACCCCCCCAAAATTGTTTGGGGGGGGGAAATACCCCCTCCTAAATGGTTGGGGGGGGGGGTAATCGCCCCATTACCCCCCCCCCTTAGACGTCTATTTTCTCATTGGTTATTCTATCGTATGACGTCATAATCTGTGGAGGGACTTTAATCATCTTCCCTATACTTCAATTTATAAATGAAATAACATATTTTA
The DNA here is from genome assembly GCF_053477335.1 of Acartia tonsa. NCBI lineage: Eukaryota > Metazoa > Arthropoda > Copepoda > Calanoida > Acartiidae > Acartia > Acartia tonsa. Next base: position 35,206,817 of record NC_137273.1, read on the forward strand.
AAACCAATTCAGAAGTTATGTTAAGCTTAAGAGTTCAATCGGTTAGCGAGATCTTGATAGACAAACAATAGAGAACAAGAATGATAGACGCTAGGCAGAATTAAATAATGACAAACGAAAAACAAGGATGACAAAATCCAACAAAGCATGACAAACAGACGGATGGATAAATTAAATTGCATTCTGGACGCTTTTTGGTAATTTACGAACAAAAGCAGTCTATCTTAGATAGGAGCCGAGAAAATCATATTTAGATTTAGAGGCATAAAGAAGGAAGGTGGATATTTCACGCGTGTTGTCCACCATTTATATTTTTCCGAACCTCTGACCCTGTCCATAAGAATGACTACAGCAAACCCTTTGATGGTGCAACATTATAAGAATTCGTGCACGCCTATATAACATCTCGTGCTAGATTTCAAGGATAATTAGCCAAAAGTAAAAACCCTTACTTTTATATCTGTTTAGTCTTGCGAATTTTCAGATTTTGAGTCTAACTGGAAAACTTTTTTTCTTCGCTAGTCCTTTAAACATATTTAATTGTCTGCTTTTCCTACATTACAAATATTTTATTGGAAAATTTTATTCTGGGTTATTTTCCCTAACTATGTATGCTTGTGCTCTAAACTAATAAATTTTAATGCTATAGAATACTTACATATGGAATAATTGTCCTAGAATGTTAATATCACAATTTTGTTGTTATACATTTCGTTCTGAGATATTTGTCCTACCTATTTTTAGGATTCATTCTATATATACTGTAGAATATTTACAAATGGCACATTATTTACGAAAAAAACATTTTTCTGCATGAGGTTTCAGATTTTGATAAAAAATTCCAGTCCTCTTCATTTGGTCATAAAACTAAGGGCTGGGTGATTTTTAACCTTTTTAATCCATTTAAAGTCCGATTTTTTGCACATTTTCTCACTGTGGTGTTTTCACAATGAAAAAAAGGCATTTTTTCATGATTTTCAAGTTTAAGATTTTTACATTAATTTTCAACTTACAGACATGTTTTATATATCAAATTTATCACCCAGATGGGTACAATATAGAATTTGTCTTTAAAATCACAAAAATCATGAATTACAGGGTGTCCCAAGAAAAATGTCTAAACAGGTTTTTAAAACTTTTGACACTGTCAGGAAACGAAGTTTGCCCATTTCTTGCCTTGAGAGTGAATATCATCCATTTTACAACAGATATGAAGTAAATTTGGCGTGGTAACTCCAAATTTAAACACCTAAGAAATTTTTGAAACACCCTGTAAAAGTGATTTTTGCATCTGTAGAGCTAAAAATTGGTCCAAATTGATTATTTTTTTCAAATTAGCATATAAAGTATCTAAGTGTGTTAGGCCATAGTGTTTTCTGACCAGATTACAATTTTTATATTTTTTGGACACCCTGTATTTTCCAAAAAATGAGAAAATTTTGTTTTGTTTTTTAAAATTTTTTTTGTTTTTTTAAGTTACCTAAAACTGTCATATAGATGCAGATTTTGACTAATAACAATAATATTTGCCTATTTTACAAATTTACACACTTTTGGGACACCCTGTGCATGTTTTTAAAAAATGGTGGTTTTTGCCCCTTTTTTGGGGGAAGGAGTCGTTTTAGGGCCAGAGACTATTTCTTCATTTTTGTACAACTTTTTAAGGCACATAATTTGTTATTTATACATCAACCTCCTTCAGCGAACCGTTTTGCCGTTATTCACCGCCAAAGGCGGAATTTTGACCTTTTTTTACCGTTCTCGAGGTTTTAATGGGCATTTTTGGTAAGAAGGCGTTGATTTATCAAAATCACTCTGAAATACTTTTATTTAGGCCATTTTATTTTCTAAATTTATATTCGTGCCCTATATATAGATTCTCAATACTATAATATTTTTTTCATTGACTTTTTGTCCAACCCATACTTGTGCCCTTTTTTTTTACAGATTTTAAATGTGTGTATTTTTTCCCATGGGGTCTTTATCCTACCCATACTCGTGCCCTATATGAATAGATTGTCCAAATACTGATGAGTCACCCAGAACCACTTTGATTATTTTCATTCTTTCTTTCTTTCCATTATTCTAACAAGTTATAGTTTCTTTTATGGACAAAAAGATGAATTGATTGTTTTTATCACAGTCGAAATAGATTACGTTTTTTTATAAACAAGGACGAGAATATTTATAAAAGCGAAGCTCTGAAACGATAGGACAAACGAACATTAACACTTAATATGTATAAAAGTCGAAAAAAATGTATGTATATTTGTTGAAAAACTGCTGAAATACAGGATAATGTTTAAAGACACCGTTTTAAGGACCTGATTATAGATTTAGAACATTGTACTTTGTTGTCCGAGGAATCAGTATTCCAAAAATCATACAAATCAGATAATTATATCCAATAAAAATTTGTTGATTAAAAAAGTTAAAAATCAACATGTTTTAAATGGACGTACGGACATTCTGGTAAAGAACTAGAGAGGGAGAAGACAACGCTGGTTAAATCTAAACTTTTGGGGAAAGGACGAATAGTTTACTGTCTCTTGTCCAATTTCTTAAACTTTTAGCAGTAGAGAGATTAAATTCTATTCTTTTAGCTATATACTTATCTGCTAATAGGATTAAATTTAATTTATACTAAAAGTTTTAGGGGGATGGGGGGGGGGGGAATCAGTACTTTACATCCTTCCCAATCAATTTATTTGTAAGGTATACCCAAAATTAACATATTAATATTATAATTGGTATCACATTAAGAACCTATATGTATACAGTTTGATTTCAGTAATAATATTTGACCCCTAATTTGCCCCTAACCCTGTGGGATGTCAATTATTAGAACAATAGGCCCTAAGGGAGGGAGAAGACATTGGACTATCAAATACACTGGTACCCAAAGTTTTATAAGCACGTTATATTATTCAAAGCTGGTAGTGTCCAAACTTTTTAACTAATTGTTTTTCTAGATGATGGGGTAATTTTGTTTATCATCATTTGGAATGTATATCAATTTATCATCCTTTGTCTTATCCCTTTTATTAAACCCTGGATTTTGTAGAAATTAGATAAATTCCTAAAGAATACCTATCGCATCGTATTATGGACAGATTTCTGCGGATATATTTTGTAAATTTCTGTAATATGACACATGGCTTTTCAGTATGGCTGAGAACCGTTTCTTATCCAGCGGTTATAAATCTGTCTCGAAGCCATACTGAAAAATACTTATGTGACCTCTATTTTGACCCTTTCTTCATTTCTCAGTGTGATTTCAATATATCCAATAATAATATTTTAATATTATTATAATAAAGTGTTTTCAAAAAATCACATCAAAATCTCATAGAAGATATAGCCCATACAATGAATTATAGAAAAACGGCTGTATTTAAGACATATATTATTATATAAAGTAGTAAGCTTTTTTGTCTGTAAAGAAGGATCTCATTAATAGCTGAACCGATATGGTTCTCCTTTACAGTCAAGGTCCATGGAAGGTTTTTAACTATTTTGGGGGAGGGTATCTCCAACCTATCAATAAAAAAAAACCTTCCAAAATAAAAATAATAATTGAGGATAGAGGCTTTTAGAGGTGTAGCCGCTAGTATTTTGATAAAGTGGTTCCAATTAAATAGAAACAGTTCTACCAGAAAATAGGTTAGATTAAGTTTTTACACTTTTACTGAAGCTTCTTTAGACAATAAATTGACGGAAAAGAAGGAACATATTGTATAAGGATAATAAAATGAGTAATAATATAAACACTATGTCCTATCCTTCCATTAGAGTTAGGAATTGTAGAGTATTAGCCAAGAGGTTAATCTAGCCTGAATATTAATTAATCTGTCTGTCCGTCCGTCCGTCCCTGTAGCAATGAACAAGGATAATAAAAGGAGTAATAATATAAACACTAGGTTCTATCCTTCCATTAGAGTTAAGAACTTTAGACTAATAGCAAATAGGTTAATCTAGCCTGAATATTTTGATCTGTCTGTCCGTCTCTGTAGCAAAGGATAATAAAAGAAGTAATAATATAAACACTAGGTTCTATCCTTCCATTAGAGTTAAGCACTCTAGACTAATATCCAATAAATAAATCTAGCTAAATTTGTCAAAATTTAATCTGTTCGTCCAAATACCCTTTCGACACTGTAGCAACATTTTCTTATCTGCTATAATAGATAGAGGTCTGAATATTTTTGTGTAGATTCTTCTTACTGCGGGGCACTTGTAAGAATATAATCTAACAGCCATATTTCAGTTATATCCTTAAAAACAAGTTCAATGGTCTCAGAGATTATTTTGCTTAGATTTAATAATTATTTAAGAAGTATAACAAATAACTAACCCTTTGATTGTACTACCCTTGTCTGAAAGTATTAGCCTTTCATTTTAATGAGATGTTTATGGACCAAGGCATTCCTCCTCCCTATAAAGTCATAATTGACAAGATAAAGCAAGTTCAATTTTTATGTCTCTAACATGACGTTGTTTGGGGATCGACTCTAGGTATCTTAAGGGATAAGACATTGGACAATATTTGTTTTACATCCCTTCTTCTGTAGATCAAAATTATTGGTTAAAAAGTTTAGACACTGCTAGTTTAACCAACCAATCAAGATTCAATAAAAGTACCCAAAGAATTGAAAGCAACGAATGGGAGAACTAAAACTATAGATACCTGCCAGGTCCAATGTCCCCTGCCACACTCGGTTGAATATTAGAGTAAAACGCTAAAGGGGAAAAAAGTAAAATAGCTGTATGTCTTCTTCCCAATGACCTTATGCCGACTTTCAATTGGGTATTTGAAAATCTACCAAAAGCGTCGGGAATATTAACAGAGCCAAGTCACTAAAAAAGAGAAGAAAGCAATTTGATAGCAGACGAAATAGGTCCTTAACAGGGAGATCCAGGTAGTTGTCTGGTTACACACCTATACTATAAATTAATTAAGTGGATTCGAACCCGAAACCTCTAAAATAACTCTATTGTCTTACACATATAGCACGTGTTCGTGGATATTATTATCACTTAAAGAAAATAGTTTTCATTCTACTTAACCCTAACCCCAGGAGGTCGGCATGGGTCACTCTCCTGCAGGACTAGAGGGATAGAAAATAAACCTAATTTTGATATCTAAAATACATAGTAGAATGATGACTGTCTGTCCGTCCGTCTGTCTGTCCCTAAAGATCTCGGTAACCACTGAACCGATCGGATTCTACTCTTCAGGGAATAAACCTACTGGTCCTGTGGTGGTTTTAGGCTATTTTCTAAGGAGGTGAGACACCCCCAACCCCTACCAAAAATCAGGTAAGCTTAATATTTGTCTTGTGATGGCTTTAGGCTATTCTATTTTAAGTCTTTGGAAGGTTTTAGGCTTTTTTTTTCTCCCATTTGAATACAGAGCCAATAGATGCTAGGGGCGTTGCCGCTAGTTAAAAACTATGAGTTTTTGTCTGCAACGTAAGATTTGATAACTTCTGAACCGATTGAGTTCTCCATTTTATGGAAGCTTTACATAGTCATCAAGATTGTTTAAGGGTATTTCAATTCAATGTCTTTGGATTGTTTTAGCAATTTTTTGCTCTTTCCCATCGCTTCAAATACAGATACCTTAGATGCTTGGGACACAACTGTTCACAAAGAAGTATCAAAGCCTTTTTCACTCAGTGAATTTATCACACAACTGTTAGTTAAAAATAAGTTACATGTCCCTTTCACCCTGCAAATGTATTTAAATCAGTATCCTTCCCCTTTTTCAATGAAAAAACAATGGGTATTGGTAACCCAACAATTGATACATAATTACTTGGATGTTGCACCATATTTTTGCACACTCTAATAAAATGGTCTTTCCAGCTCGCCAAAGATACCCTTCATCCAACCCTTTACCCCCATCCCCTCCTACTGTAGGAAAGTACATACCAATAAATGAGGACTATAATATCAACCTAAATTGACAACAAAATTTCCCGTGTCATAATATCCAATCATATTATATCCTTTAACCAAACTCTCCACAATATTTTTTGTTGAATAAAAACAAGCCAAATACACTTCCTATATATGTGTTGGTGTTTTTACAATACTGCCAGGATGTAGAATGTCTGGCACATGTCAATATTAATAATCCTAATTTAAAAGTAACAGCTTGTTTGTCTGCACTGTTAAAAATAATTTTTTTATTTAGTATCAAGTGATACTCTGGAGAGTATTGGACCCGTAAGTACCCTACAACTATATAATTAATATATAACACTATATAATACTATATAACACAATAATTATTACTATACAGAACCCATACATTTTTTTAGTATCGATTGATACGCTCTTGGGTACTATAGAATACGCTGTAGAAAAGTTTATAAAAATAGTAATATTTTATACGTTGTAGGGTATCGGAAAATACGCTGTAGAAATGTTTCTTGATATAGTACTATTTCATACGCTGTAGTGTATCAGACAATACGCAAGAGAATGGTTTGTTAAATTAGTAACTATTCATTCGTTCTAGGGTACGAATCTGTACTGTAAAGAATAATTGAAACAGGCATCATTCGTGCACACCTCTCATGGAAGTGTTAATGCTTGGTCGTTTTAGACAAAGATGAAATGTTACTATTTATGCTCAGATTTATAGTTTTGTTTTTTGTAATTACGACTGACCATAGTTTTTATTTTTAAGGATAATGTTTAGTCCTAAACATCTTTAAAGTAATTTTTTTACTAAATTTACATTTAAATTAATGTTTTATGGCTCTGCTTGGTATGTTTGTTGATATAACAAAATGTATATGTACATATAATAATCATATATTATAAACTGATCTTTCATACAAAGTAAAACAGTTTCATACTCTAGAGGGTAACAACAATTGCGAAGGAGCGTATTAAAAAATTACTTTTACCGTATAGAATTATATTCCCAAGAGCGTATTAGACAATACTATACAGACAAATACATTATTTAGTACTACGTGTTACTTCACAGAACATTACCCAATACTTAAATACAGCATTGAAAACTTCCTTTTATCGTAATGAGGTTTTTTTCCTACTACGTACGGATTGATACTATACATTAATGTGAAGAATATAGAGTATCATCTGATGCTAAAAAAAAAAATTATTTTTAACAGTGTGTTTGTGCGTGTGTTTGTATGTAGCAAAGGATCTCGCTAACCACTGAACAGATATGGTTTTCCTATAAAGTGAATCTTCTTATGGGTCCAGGGAAGGTTTAATACTATTTTGGTACCATCATTACTCCCTCAAAACCAAGTGCCTCTAGAGGCTTCCAGGTGGGGTGGAGGGGGTTGTAGCCGTAAGCTGCTGTATATTGTATCACGACTACTCTATAATTAGGTCATGTCCGGCCGTACAAGAATAGTTATTTCTCGCATCGTATTATAAACGGTTTTCCGCGGATATAGAATGTACAATTATGAGAATAAAACCAGTTTTTTTAGCCCCGAGGTGCCGAAGGCATCGAATTATAAACGGTTTTCCGCGGATATAGAATGTACAATTATAAGATTAAAACAAAAAAAAACTGGTTTTAATCTTATGATTGTACATTTCTATATTCGTAGAAAGCTGGATATAATACGATGCTAGACATAGTTTTATCGTATGGATGAGAACCGGTTCCTATCCACCAGATTCGAATGAATACGTAAAAGAAAGTTAAAAATACACAGTAAACTCGAAATTGTAACTCATTTACTTCTTATCTATCTTTCATTTTCGAACAAAAAAATAAACATACATATAAAATAAACATATAATTAAATATAGTTAAAGTATATGCTGTTTTATTGTTATTGCTGCGCTGCTTATTGACAGAATTATCCTTGTTTTTCATCTACAGTTAGATATCATTCGAGATCCTAAGGTATAAGACAACGGACAATAAATTGAAACACATCCATAATACAAATAAACAAAATTACTTCTTTAAATTAAAATCATTGGTTGAAAAGTTTGTACACTACAAGTTTGTAACCAACCAATCAAAATTGAATAATTAATAATTAAGTACCCAAAGTTTTCTAAAGAACTTTGTGTACCAGTGTGATTTACAGCCTAATAACCCCTCCCTTCTAAAATATTAATCAAATAAATGAAATAAATAAGTTGCTAAATTCAAAAATTTTAGCTAAAACGATTGAATACACTAATGTGTCATTTTAAGCCGATAGCTTTTGTATATTTTTAAAAGGATTCACCATAGGGGGGCTAAAGTAATTATTCTAGGGGGTGTTAATTTTCTTGGGGTGTTATTAGGGGGGGGGGGGGCTGGATGAATATATTAAGATGTTGAAACACAAGTTGGTCAATTTCCGGTCAAGTTTATGATCTACGGAAATTAGGAGGGGAAGGATTATTCATCTAAAGAAAAACTATTTTGTAGTCAATAATTAACATTATTACAATATGCTTCACGTATGCATTGCTTGTAATCAAGAAAATAATACAATACTAAAAGTGATTAGCTTTTTTGTCTATCGGAAAAGATGAAGAAAAATATCTTTTTTTCTTAATTTTCTCCCTCCCACTTTCTCTCTCTCGCTCTCTCTCTCTCTCTATTTATTTATTTTTCCAATTATCTTTATCTTTATCTCTCTCTCTCTTTCTCTCTCTCTCTCTCTCTCTCTCTCTCTCTCTCTCTCTCTCTCTCTCTCTCTCTCTCTCTCTCTCTCCTTTTCTCACTTTCTCACTCTTTCTTTTCACTTTGACTATTTTATTCTCCTATTCCAATATCCCTGAAATAACTTTTAGACTCGTGCTCTAGAAATTTTTCACACATTTATAATAGAATTTTTATTATACTTTTATTGTTTTTAAAATTCAATTATTATTCAAATATTAGAAAGCTGATGAAGCAAAAATATGGGACTGAAATATCAGTGCCTTTTTAAAGAAATCTTATGGACGGTAGTTTTTATTTACTGCTGGTTTGTACAATAGTCTCCAAAGTTTTATGCTCTTGAATTGTTTTCTTGTTTCTCTTTCTGTCTGTCTGTTTGTAACGCTAAACATTATAAAACATTATATATTCTTATGATAAAGTAACAGGATGTTTGTTTGTTTGTTTGTCTGTACCGAAGGATAACAGGGTAGCTTCTCATAGGTCCCGGGAAGGTTTATAACTATTTTGGGTAGGGTATTCCTATGAGAAATCACAAAAAATCGAAAAAGTTTAAATATTTTTATACTTGAACGCACTATAGATAGGTTCCGTAGAGACTTGAACAAAAAAAAACATTTAAAGTGACTCTAGAGGCCTCTAGGGGGCGTAGACGCTCGTAATAGATAAAGCAGTAGATACAATTCTTAACGTCTCTAGTTTAACACAGCATGGTTCAGATTTGAACCCGGTAACTATTTGGCAATATTGGACATTTAGGGACGTTGTATTTGAAGTGGGAGGATGGTGGAAAAACGCCTAAAACTGGCACAAGATTTGAATCGAATTATAAAATAGCCTAAAGCCACCATAGAACCTATTAAGAACTTCCCTTAAAACTAAATGGAGAACTTAATCAGTTTATTAATGATTAGCGAGATCTCAACAAACTAAGAACAAAATCTTACAAATTTGTATAATAAAATAGGACCAAGGAACGTTATATTGGTTTAAGACCATCTAATAAAATCTATTATTATTCATATATTGTGATTTTATTACATATTGGTTTAAATTCCATGCATAATGAAATCATGTGTTACTTTTTTATCTGATTTAAAAATTGGGCGGTTTCCCTAATACAGCTTTTGGACCATAAATATAATATTTTAGAAGATATTAGGAATAGAGTCCCGCGGGGTTTTAACTTCTCGTAATATGTTTTTTTTTCTTCTTCAAAATTTAAAAAAAATGAGATAAAGAAATATACATTAATAATTCGATAATTAAATAGAAATCAATTTTCTCGTATTTATTCGAAACCGATTAATATCCGGTGGATTAAAACCGGTTTTCATCCATACGAAAAATTATGTCTAGCATTGTATCATATCTAGTTTTCTACGAATATAAAAAACTGGTTTTAATTTAATAATTGTACATTTTATATCCGCGAAAAGCTGTTTATAATACGGGGGAGGGATTGAACATTAGAAGTTAATTATACTAGTACCCAAAGTCTGATTTTTACATTTTCATTCGTTATCTTTAACAGCTTAATAACTCCAGATTGATTGGTACAAGCTAGCAGTGTCTAGACGTTCTACCAACAAATTTAATCTACAAAAGAGGTAATTTGTTTATTATAATTAGGGGTGTGTGTAAATTTTTGTCCATTGTCTTATCTCTTAATAATATATCCCTGGAAGGTCCAGACTTTAAGAGCCGGAAAATCGGCGACAAATGCACTAAATCATAGTAGTTATTTCTCGCATCGTATTATAAACGGCTTTCCGCGGATATGGAAAGTACAAATATGAAATTAAAACTAGTGTTTTTAGCCCCGTGGTGCCGAAGGCACCGGCTAAAAAAACTAGTTTTAATCTTATGATTGTACATTTCTATATTCGCAGAAAACTGGATATAATACGATGCTAGACATAGTTTTTTCGTATGGATGAGAACCGGTTCCTATCCACCGGATTCGAATGAATACGAGAAAATCATTTCCCCTTAGAAGAGTAATATAATCATTAAATAATAAAACTTAAAATTTTCTAAGTAAACACTTTATATATGTGCATAAGTATTTATTAGTAGTGAAACTACTCTATAATTCACTTTGTTTGTCCGTCCGTCTGTAACACAAAGGGAAAAGTTGAATTTTTTTGGCTCATTTTAAGATAAACTGCTATTTTTTGTGTATATAACCTTTCCAAAGAGCATCCAGTATTCATTTTAAATGACCCGTCTGTCTGTCGCTCATGCTAGGAAATATAGATATATTATACATATTATAAAGGTTACTTGATTTTTTTATATTATTTTTCTTGACCACTGAAAATCTGCTCTTTAACACCACTTTGCCTGCATATCAAACCATAATTTTTTTGCGCTGCTTCGCACCTTATAGATGTTGTCATCCATGTTTTATAACCCATTTCCTTAAAATTTCTCTTCCTTATTATTGAATTTCGTCAACTTTAGATTATTTTTTTACTTTTATTCTTATTTTTTTTTTCTCTAAGTCTCTTTTTCGTTTCTCTCTCTCTCTTTATTTTATATCTCATCCGTATTCTCTTGTCTTGTCATTATTAGAATAGTGTTAACAAGGTTGTTTCATTAATTTTGTGTATTATCGGAAATAATATAGAAGTAAATATTGATCAACTTTTATTACCCTGTTACCACTGTTAATTTTGTACATAACTGTCTTTATTTTTAGAAAGGGAGATTAATAAATAACACAAAAATTTATCTTCTGCACTTTCTTCCTTACACTCTCTTTACAAGCTTCTTAAAGCTGGATTCACATATGATTATTGGACTAAAGATTAGCTATTGGTCTTTCTCATCCTTGTTTCCTAAAATTGAAAGCTTATAGAAACGTACAACAAGGATGACTATAGTATAAAGCTTAATTAAAACAAGGATAACTACATTCATAAAACCGAAGCTGAACGAAATTAGCAAAACTATTTAAAATGATTAAAGTTTTACACAGATGTCTAAGGGTTAATACAACAATGGACGATAAATTGATGTGCGTCCCTAATGTTGACAAAATAAATTTATTTGGCCGGATATCCGGCCATTTTCAATATCTGGCCGGATACCGGATATTAAAACTATACGGAAATCCGGTAGCTGGATATCCAGCTAATTTTTAATGCCGGATATCCGATAATTTGCCGGATTTTAAACGTTGAAATTAGAAATCAGCCGGATATTCGGTATCCGGCCGAAAAGGTATCCGGCCCAACCCTAGTCTTAAATATAGAAAAGCTTCGCATGAAACCATGATTATAGAAAATACTTGTTAATAATTCAATGATTTTAGAATATTCACAAAATTTTAATTAACAATTTAGTAACGAACTATATCTATCAATCTATCTATACAGTGGCGTGCGCAGGGTTTTTACAGGGGGGTACCCAAAAATGTTAACACCCCCATTAAATCAAAATGGGTAGGCTTAGGGGGGGGGGGCGTATTTAAGACAACAATCGGGGTGTAAATGGGGTTTTAATGTAAATTGCTGAAAAAATATGTCGTTTGCTTTAAGAAATTTTAATAACAATTTCAACGAGGTGTGACTTTTTTACCTGACACCCCCCCCCCCCCCCCCACTCCCTTGGCTATATCAGGGGGTTGTAACGAATTTGGATCCTATGGGGGTGTGTATCAAATCCACCCCCATTTAATTCTATCCATCTATCATCTATTTATCTATCTATCTATCTATCTATCTATCTATCTATCTATCTATCTATCTATCTATCTATCTATCTATCTACCTATCTACCTATCTACCTATCTACCTATCTACCTATCTACCTATCTACCTATCTACCTATCTACCTATCTACCTATCTACCTATCTATCTATCTATCAATATATCTATCTATCTAACTATATACATCTATTAGAACATCATTATTATCAATGAAAATCTATATTTATACAATATTAATAATTTTACAAATTAGCAAAATATACTTTTTGTAGTGTATCTAACAGATCTTTAGTATAGATGTAAATACAGATAACTACCTCAACCATTGGTTGATTTTTAATGACCCAATTGAGAGTCGGCACATGGACACTGCGATGGGGACCATTAGTTGATTTTAAATGACCCAATTGAGAGTCGTCACAGGGACACTGCGATGGGGAGATACAGTTATTTAACCCTTTTCTTCCTCTAGTGTTTTACTCTAATGTGTATCTACTCTCAATCAAGGGTATGTGTGTATGTTTGTTTGTCCTTCCTAGTGTTTTCTTGTTTCTTGTGTTTTGGTGGAAAACATAAGTTTTCTTCTAGTGTTTGTCGTTGTCCTTTGCTATTACTTCTTATATAAATCCGCCACTCTGTTTGGACACCCAATTACTGTTCGATGAATCAAATTCTAATGGACGGATTGGTTTTTGATTAAATGTTTGGTAAATTCTTTTATAAACCATGATTGAGAATAGGCGCGTGCGTGCACATTGATGGGGGGTACAATTTCTCAATCCCCCTGAGAATGGGAGGGGGGGGGGGCCCGGGGGGTGGCTCTATCTAATTATTAATTTGTTAAGGATTATTTGGAGAGAGGTAAGAAAAAATTTCATTTGTTTTTTTTATTGGGAGGGGGGGGGGGGTGATAACCTCTCCCGCACGCCCTTGATCAAGTATTATTGAGTTTATATGGATATAATTATTAGATATAGTTAGGCCTATCTACCATTATATCTAAGCACGCGATATCTATCTATCTATCTATCTATCGTTTTTTTCTCTATTTATCTATAAATCTATTTCTTTTTATGTACGTTGTACAGCACCAATGATGATTTACAAAAGTTACACCTTCTGAAGATTTGAATTAGTGGTTGAACATTTGAACACTCAACCTTATTAACCAACCAATCAAACTTCACTAACAGTCCCCAAAGTTAAGAAAATGATATTATAAAACTTTGGGGACTATATAGTGTAATAAACAGCCAGTTGTTGCAGTTGTCCCCTATCTCTCTGAAGATACTACACATGGTAAATTCACACACATTTACAGACTAGTACTCATATGCTGTTTCACCGTAGTAGACTGATTCCTGTAGTAGTTAGGCACAGTTAAGAAAGTTTAGCAACTCTATAATCAATACTAGAAAGTCCGTATGTGCATTTTATATGCTGATTTTTGGCTTTTCATAAAGCAATATTTTATGTAATGATATCATCATCCAATTGATTAGAATTTTTGAATATTGATTCCCAGGACCAATAGGTATAATTTTAGGCAAAGCATATTAATAATCAAGTCAATAAGTATGTCTACATTAGGCAATAAATAAGTTAATGTTTATTTGTCCGACTTCCTGTTTTTAGGCTTCGTTTTTAGTGATGTTGTCATCCTTGTTGGTATATAACAGAGAGGGAGGATACAATGGGCTGTTTATTACAATAGTCCCCAAAGTTTTTTATTAACGTTTACTTAACAACTTTGAGGACCTCAGTGAGTTTGGATTGGTTAATTCATTAAGATGTGTGTTCAAACGTTTTAACCACTAATTTTAATTTACAGAAGGGGTAATTTTGTGCATCACCATTGGGGATGTACATCAATTTATCGACCATTGTCATTGTCGACCCTTTAGATGCCTGGGTATATAACCTACCTCTCGGAATGTTATAGATGGATAAATAATTAGGTATAATATAGATTATAATGCTTATGAGCGCATGCCTATATTGTTCGCTAAGCATTATAAGCCATTATTAGTAGCGAAGCTACTCAAAAGTTGAGTTAGGTTCGTCTTTACGTCTTGATAAACAGTTCATTTTGACATGTTTAAGAATAGTTCTATTAATTTAAAACTTTGCATTGTATTTTTGTCATAAATGAGCAACAACTCTATACAAAAACCTAAATTAACTTGGTTTTTGAAATAGAGATTTTTGGTAGATTTGGTACAATTTATTAAGGCAAATTCAATGATATTCCGATTCTTCAATATTAAAAACGCTACCACTCTATATTTGTGAATGTTTTTTGTGAGTTGATTTGTTGAGCTTCGCTTTTAAGGTTGTTGTCATCCTTGTTATAATTAGACAAAATTAGTGCTCAATCAATTATGGTAAAATCATAAAATAGCATATTTTAGTAATTTGTCTTTGAGATTTTCTTTTTGTAAAATATTTAAAACTTTTCTATAAACAGAAAAAGTGTAATTACTCTATGATTAATGCAAGTTCGTTCGTCTGTCCGTAAACGGTAAGTCACTAAAGATTGCCAACAAACATACATAAAATGCTTATATGTGTTGTCATATTAAGTGATTTTTTGTCTAAACTTACTTATTTTCTGCAGAAGTCTCTAGGGTAGCAGGGAAACGACAATAAAAAATAAATTAGTATACCTACAATCATAATAAACATAATTACCCCCTATAAAGATTGAAATTATTGGTGTAAAGGTTTGGACACTGTTACTATGTACAACCTAATCAGTGTCCAAATTTACCGTCAAAGTTTTTGAGCTAGCGAATGTTAGATCGAGTTTATTGGGGAGCAATAATATTCAGTCCATTGTCCCCTCTCTTCCTGCTTAAAGTAAATCTGGTACAATATTTGTGTGTTTAAATGATTTATTCATCTTTTGGAAGAAATCATACAGAATAAAATAATTAAAAGGAACATATCTTACATTTAAATAAAAACATGAATATTTTATATCTATTAGCTCTTTCATTATTTAATTTTTTCCACAAGATTGTATAAACAGTTAATGAATGATTTTAATAATAGTTAGCATACTTGGCCCCCAAGGCTTCTACTAATAAACAATGGGTATTCACTCAGGATTTGGGGGGATTATACTGGTACCCAAAGTTTTATATCTACGTTATCAAATTTTAAGTACTTTTATTGACTAGTATTCAAACTTTTCAACTAGTAATTATCATCTACAGGAGGAGTAATTTATTTTTTATCATTAAGGATGTATATAAATTTCATGTCATTGTCCATTGTCTTATCCCTTTAGATTCCTGATATTCAATTCATACAATATGATAAAGTAAAAGAATTTATGACAACTTAGATCTAGTAAACGGAGAGATCCAAAGTTTTAAAAATATTGACAGAAATTTTACCTCGATTTAGGGAATAGTCATTCCTTAAAGGATTTCATTTTTATGAATGTTGTCATCCTTGTTTAAATAAAACGCACTCTTTTTCTATTTTTGTTTTACTTTATTTTCACTTTTATCACTCTCACTATTTTATCTCTCTCTTTATCTATTTTATGTATTATCAGTTCAGATCAAAGGGGTTATCAAAATTCCGAGGTATTTTAAAGAAAAGAATTTACCCTATCGCTTACACAGATTGGAATAAAGATTCTTTTTAAAGAAGTTGTATAGTTAGTAGGATGTTTGTAATATAAAGCTTATAAAGTAGACATGATATAATTGTCCTATCAAATTAAAACATCGGATTGTGATTCCTGTAAATCCTGAAAGCATAAAATTCTTTAAATATTACTTAAAAATTTTTTATATGTAAAATAATTGTTCTATTAGCTTCAATCTTAAATTGGTGATACTTATGTCGATTAAAAAAGATATAGTATTTAAACTAATAAAAGCATAGCAATTTATTGCAATTAACATAAACTTTTGTTTTTCTTTATGGATGTTTTAATAATTTTTTTATTTATATTGCTTTTTTCTGTCATAGATTCAAGCTTTTATCGAGGCTTTTGTGACTTAATATTGGATATATAA
Organism: Acartia tonsa; assembly: GCF_053477335.1. Taxonomy (NCBI): domain Eukaryota; kingdom Metazoa; phylum Arthropoda; class Copepoda; order Calanoida; family Acartiidae; genus Acartia; species Acartia tonsa. The sequence continues at coordinate 35,223,230 of NC_137273.1, forward strand.
TTACTTGGATGTTGCACCAGATTTTCATGTTCTCTAATATAGTAATACTTTCAGCTGGCTAAAATAAGGGTACCCCCCATCCACCCTCTTTACCACATTCCCTCTTACTGGATGAACGAACTGACCAATTAATCAGGTCCAAATTAGCAACCTAAATTTACAACAAATATTCCCCTGTCAATATATCCACGTATTCTAATATCCATTGAAGTAAGTTATGTTCCAAACTAATAAAATAGACAAATTAAATTTTGAACAATCAAATCATTTTTAAGAAGCGGCAATTTCATTTAAATCTTGGACACACCGCGTTATACTAAAGACGTAAGAAATAGAATCTACTGTTTCTATGTCAGGAATATGACATAGTCAAAATATGGGGAATGCCTTGGTCCATGAACAGGTACAACTTATTACATGCATTTTTTGTCATAAATGAGCTAATTGACGTCCTAAAAATGAGAGAGTTGAGAGGAGAAGTGGGAAAGAAAACCCCTAAAAAAGAGATGGATAATCCCTCATTTTATGACGTCACGTGGCTCTGTGTAAACTCTATTATGAGACCTCTAATAAAAACATTGAAAATTAATCTTTGTGATATCAGTGAATATCAGTCTATAGGAGCAGACATATGAATAAGCTTCATTAAGGTCACTACCAGGGTTCTTTGGGGATAAGATAATGTACTATTAATCCCTAATATACATCCCTAATGATGATAAACAAACTTACCCCTTCTGTAGATTAAAATTATTGGTTGTAAAGTTTAATCACTACTAGATACGTACCTATTAATCAAATTTAATAAAAGTACCCAAAGTTTTTCAGTTCTAAAACATTAATTATCACAATTTTTATGCGCTTATCTGTAAAAATCTAAAAAGTTTTTTAAAAGCTAAGCTTTTCTATAATTAGGGTCGGTCCGTCCGTCCGTACGTCCATCTGTACGTCCGTTCGAGAAAGATAACTTTTTTTCGTTCATCTAGGCATGTTAGAATTGTCCTATCGATTTCAAACTTTGCATGGTAATTCCTGTAGTCGTTCGGTACGATTTAGAAAGCGTAGCAACTCTATAAACATTACCAGAATGTCCGTACGTCTATTTTAAACATGTTGATTTTTCAACTTTTTTAACATCAAATCTTGTATCAGATAAAATTATCCGTTTGATCTGATTTTCGGTAAACAGATTCCTGGGACAACAAAGCACAATATTATAAGCCAAGCAACTCTATAATCAAGTCCTAAAAATGTAAGTATGTCAATAAACATTATCCTGTATCAAGCAGTTTTTCAAACAAATTTACTTACAATCCCTTACATTTATATTCTGATTATTCAGTTCTGACACTATACAAGTGTTGATGTCCGTTTGTCCTTCCGTTTCAGTGCTTCGCTTTTATGGGTGTTGTCATCCTTGTTCTGTAAAGATTCAATTGATTATTGAGCATCTAGTCTGTAACTTAATTCAGTCGTTGTTTTTAAAAAGATTCTTGTCGCCAATAAAATAGTCTTAAATTTATATTGTTCATTTAAATGCTTCTTTTCTTTGAATATTGCATTCCATAGTAAAATTATTTATTAAATATAATATATTATATATATTCAGCAGTTACTGAGTTCCTTCGTTACACACAAAATATGAAAAGAACCGTTTTAAAATGAAAACCTTGAAAAAAGGATTAAAAAATTTCTTTCAATATTAATAATCAATATCCCATATAAAGGCATTGAACCCGGGAGGAAGGGGTTATTGGACTGTAAATTACACTGGTATCCAAAGATAATAACCACTCTATGTGATCTTTGGCTGCAATTTGTTGGTTTTAAATCAGCAGTGCCCAAACTTTTCAAATAATAACAATACAGAAGGGGTAATTTTGTTTATCATTATTGGGTATATACAATACATCAATTTCTTGCTCATTTTCTTTTTTTTAATAAAATATATGTTAAAACATTTGGTAGCTAGTAAATAATCATAGGTGACAAAATTGGATTTAAATGAATTAAATCTACATTTAACCCCCCCCCCCATCCCCCATTCCTCAAAAAACGGGTCAACTTTGGTTCAAATAGTGAAAATAGGATATTATTATCCCAAAACGGGACAACAAATGATTTCAGAATGATTGGTTTCTTTATAAAAATCATTAACTTCCATTTTTTAGAAAGCAGGCATTCAGGGAAAGGTCAATATAAATAAGATAAAAACAAGGCAGCTACTCGATAATTAAGGTAAATTGTTCAAACGGCAGACATAATGAATAAAATTAAAATTGCTATTTTATGGCTAATGAAAAATTTACAAAATAATATCCAATTGTAAAAAGTAGTAAGTTTTTTTTGTCTGTAGGTTAAGATCTCTCTAACCACTAAACTCATTGGGTTCTTAATTTGAGGGAAGCTTCACATTTGTCCTGGGGTGGTTACGCTATTTTCTGCTTTTCTCGTCTAAATATCTAAGTGGGTGCATCCGCTAATATTGTATAATATTTAATACTTTACTGTTCTTTTGAATCAACAAAATTAGTTAGATTATGATTATTGCTACGGTTCTTATTAGGGTTCGGCCGGATACTTTTTTGACCGGATACTGGATACCGGATATCCGGTATTTGGCCGGACAACTTGATATCCGGAATTTAAACCAGCCGGAATTCCGGTATCTGACCAGATATTTAGAATGGTCGGGTATTCGGCCAAACCGGATATCCAGCCCAACCCTAGTGCTTATTATTATTTTTTATTTAACAATGCCTCCATCCCTGCAATTTTAAGATAAATCAAATTGAGATTTTTTCTTGTTCTTTTTATCATTCTTTTAATATAAATCTTTTTTTATCTACTATTCTTTAGTTAAACAAAAAGTTACTTTTTAAATAGATAAAAGAATAAGTATCTTAAGCTTTATAAGGAACAATATCCTAGGTCAATTAGATATATATAAAATATAAATATAATAAGATTAGAGTAAAACGCTAGAGGAGGAAAGGGTTAAATAACTATATGTCCCCATCCCAAGGACCTTGTGCCGACTCGAAATTGGGTCTTTGAAAATCAACCAATAGTGTAGGAAATATTAAAACAGTCAAGTAGCTGAAAACAATTTGATAGCAGACGAAAAATATCCTTGAAAAAGGGAGGGAGTTAGTTATCTGTATATAGATGTATACTATAGATCTATTTTAAGCATAGCATCTCTATAATTAAAAGGTAAGTATGTCCATATCAAAACCCGCGATCGTGGCTCAACACGTAGTGCATCCGCTCGTCGCCGGGGAGGTGATAGGTTCGAATCTCTGGCCGACACCGCGTCATAACTAAAGACTTAAAAAATGGTTCCTACTGCTGCTATGTCAGGTGCACGACATAAATAGTAAGAGTAGGGAGAATGTCTTGGCCCATAAACAGGCGCATTCTGGTTGGTGGTCTAATGGATGTTACTTAACCTAATATCCTTGAGTGTCAGAGTATCGCATACCATTACACGTGGATGATGATCTCTAGATGATCACTTAAATCGAAGGAGAATCCCGCCCTTACGAGGCAATGGTAATAACATAAATGTCCATATCGAGCTTAATGCAATATTTATTTTTCTTATTTTTTCTTCAACCATAATAATTTTTTCATCATTCGTATGTTAATTTGAAAGAATATTTAATAATAAATCATTTTTCATCATTTTAAATACGGGGCTATATGGGGCCCAAAATTTTTAATTCTAGTAATATCAAGCTATATTCTAATAGTGCTAGGAATCACTAAAATTTAGATGATTGGTCATTTTTATTTGTCAAAATAAAAATTGAAAATTAACACGTTTATTTTATACTTTCTCTTGTGAGGGTTGAGGTACCGTCTCCCAAATTAGTTGAAACTTCTGATCTTAGACGTAAACGAAATAGCGGGTTTCGTTGTATTTTCACAGTAGCTTTTGATATGTAATTTTATTTTAGGTTAGATAAATGTTAATGATTGCCCCGCAGGGTAGGAAATTGACACCGCAGGGTTACAGCCCCAACAGGGGCTAGAAATAGGAGAAAAGCTACTGTGAAAAATATGACGAAACCTGTTTTCTTTCTATGATCCCACACCTTACCTGGACATATCTTCACTATAAATGTAAACAATTTCGTTTAATAAGAGTCAGAAATATAGACAGACATCCTGTTACTTTGTTATATGGATTGGGCTTATACTGCTATTTAAAATGTGGTATAAAATGATATTAAAAAATGTAGCATCTTGAAGAAAAAAAATGGTAAGACCCCCTGATGTAGAAAAAGATTACAAGTAGATGACTTGAACGGGGTCATACAAAAAGTGCTAATTTTATTTAAGAAAATATCTCTAAAAGTGCTTTTTGACAATTTCCTATGTAAAAATAATGAGTCCATTTTATTGCATAGAGTAGAAATTTGTTTGTTTGTCCCTTAAGATCTTGTTAACCACAGCTCTGGTAGATTTTTCTAATATTGCGACGCTTCAATGGGTCCTTGATGGTTTAGGGCTATTTTTTTATCGCTTCCTAGGGAGGATTTTATCCCTACAATTGATGTTATGGATGTTGTCATCCTTGTTTTTTTTTTTAATTTTTTTTGTAGCACCATAAATCATGACTAGATAAGAATTTTCCAATAATCTTATATATGCTATCTTTGCCAAAGAGTTAAGAACGTTCTAATCTAGTAGCGAAGCTACCCTATAATTTCAATGTTCTTTGTTTTAGTTTATTAGCGGCTGCGTCGCTAGTGGCTCTGTATTCTTATTGGGAAGGAGAAGTAGAAAATAGCCTAAAACCTTTCCACCGTCTAAAATCTGAAACAAAAAGTATAAAACCACCCTATTACTTGTTTAATAATGCTTGCATAAACTGAACTGGTTCAGTCGTCATCGAGATATTAAGGGACAAAAAAACCTTACTACTTTATATTACAGGTTACTGAGATAGGATTTTAAAGTAAATCTATTCTTTTTAGTTTTCTTCATTTTTTGTACCTTTTTTCGTTTGTTTCTCTATTTTTCATTTTTCTCATTTTCTCTCTTTCTCTCTCTCTCTCTCTTTCTCTCTCTCTCTCTCTCTCTTTCCATTATTCTCTTTCTCTCTCTTTCCATTATTCTCTTTCTCTCTCTCTCTCTCTCTTTTTCTCTTTCTTTCTCTCTTTTCTCTCTCTCTCTTTCTCTTCTTTTTCTCTCTCTTTTTCTTTTTCGATCTATCTATTCATAATTCTATAATTAGTAATGTATGAATTTTAATGAAATTAATTAAATTTTAACAAATCTGTTTACATAGCTGCATGGTGCGAGGGATAAGTCTTCTGAAATTTTTTTTTGAGACAGTCACTGTTGAAGTTTAAGTAGATGAAAAATATATACACTCCTTTTAATCTTATACGTCTTTTTAACGTCTCTAGTATGATTCTATAACAATGAGTAACAGTTATCATTACTATAATTGTTTTGACTGTAAACTAGGGGCTAACCCCTTTAGCATTTAGGGGCTCTACATTCGAACTCATGTCTAGAAAAATAGTAAGAAACCCTCCCAAGACTTAAATCCGAAAATAAAACAGCCTAAAACCATCATAGGATCCATGTGAAGCTTACCTGAAATAGAGAACCCAAACGGTTCAGTAATCATTGAGATCTTATGCTTCAGACGAAAAAAAAACCTTATTACTTTTTAAAAATAGAATAAATAATAGAAAAAAAACATATTACAAAAGATAATAAATTCGACAGGCAAAAATTTTTTTTTGGATGCTCTATACCGCGTTCATTCGCGGCTACCTAATAATTAGTTCAGAGGGGTCATTCAAACATTTGTAAACATTAATAGATTACACAGAAGGAATTTCCCATTAGAAATGTTCAAAATTGAAAGCTAAATTTTTAGTAGCGAAGCTACTCTAATAGCCATATGTTTCAGTCTTTCAGAAGAAACAAAGGTTCAATATTTTTACTAACAGTAATTCTTTTACTCCCATCCCCCTTTAACCCATAGCTTTATATTTTATGCCTGGAACTAAAGATCTCGGAAACTGCTGCTTAGAATAATTGATTAAACTTTTCAGAGAAGCTTCATAAATGCCTTTGGGTTTAAGGCTATTTTTCTAACCTCCTTCTCTCTCCTATATAGGCTAGGGGCTAATCTTTTAGAAATTATTCAAATATTAAACTTTTAATTTTGAACGTCCCTAACACCTATGAAGGCAATATGCCTCTTGTCAAGGGAATGATCGAATATCTTTACAAATATCTATCTATCCAACTGTCTATCTATCTATCTATCTATCTATGTTTGAAATGAATGATTGAATATCTTTGTAAATACTTAGTTTTAGTTTTCTACCGGCGGCTACCTAAACATTAAGCGCTCTGGCTAAATTTACAACTCAACTTTAGTTAATTGTGGGGTTTTTGTCATCTTTGCATTTAAACTACTTTATAATTTACTTTAAATTGCTTGGCCCCTTGCCTAAAAGGAAGGGCGGGGTATGTTAGGATATAGCCGGGAACCACTCAAAGACATGTATAAAGCTTCCCTGAAAAATATAACTTATTCAAACCAGCAATTTTCGAGATCTTTAGCTTTAGACAAAAATTAATAGATTTTAATTAATACCCTTCATAGACACTATTAGTTGAAATATAGATTTTGACAAAAATACAGCAAACATTATTTTACAGGTTGCTCAATTGCCAAAATGAAAACTATCTTAGGATAACATAAGACCTATGAATTATCCAGGGAAATAAAGGGATAAGACAATAGCCAATAAATTGGTGTATGTCCCCATTGATGATACACAAATTATCCCTTTTATAGATTACAATCAGTGGTTGAAACGTTTGTACACTCAACTTAATTAATCAACCAATAAAGATTCATTAAAAGTCCCCAAAGTTGTTTAGCAAACGAATGAAAAAACGTTACAATAAAACTTCGGGGACTAGTGTAATAAACAGCCCAATGTACCCTTCCTCCCAGGAATTTTCCTTCATTTAAATTTTCAGTTATTCCTAAGAGGAGACTACGCTATTTTAGTTATTTATATCATCATCCATCCAGGAATCTTAAAGGACAAAACAATGGATGATAAATTGATAAAAAACACCACCAATAACAATAAACAAAATTATCTCGTTTGATATACAGAAATTATTCGATGAGTAATTTGGAAACTGCTAAAAATAACATATATCGATTTTAAAATCCCCCAATGTTTTTAAAACATCGTATGAGAGAAATTATTCATAAAACTTTGGGTACTGATATAAATTACAGTGAATTGTTTCCTTCCTCCTTTTGAGTGTAAAATAAAAAAAATACTTCACTTAAGATCACTTTAACGGCTTTTTTATATTCAAGTAGTAGAGTGTCTTTTTAAATATGTTTGTTAAAGTTATTCATGTTTTCATTTTTAGCATTGTTATGTTATTTATTGCACAAACAAGGACAATGTTGTCCATAATCATCGTAGTGATTTAACACCATTTCAAAGTGGACCATAGTGAAACAATTATTCCAAAGGGTTAAATAACAGTAAAAACTAGAATGTAGAAGGATAGGGGAAGGAGGGGAGTATAAGAGGTTATTTTGCTTGTTTTAGGGATATATAACTTTTAGTATTATCACTAATTCTTTTTCTAAATTGTGATTTTTTTCAGCTATTTCAGATAATTACATACAGCTACTTAATATATAAATTTACATAATAAATACTACTCTCAATAGCTTATTGAATTTTTAAGTAAATACAAAATTTCCCTTTTCAAATTAGTTTCTGTGTTTATACATTACAAATAATTTTATAATAATATTAGTAATTAAATCGGTCCCTAAAGTCTTAATCTCATTTGTTAGCCTAATGTGATTGGGTTGTACAAACCAGCAGTGTCCAAACATTTCCACCAATAATTTTAAGTTACATAATAAGAAGTAATTTTGAGTTTTGTTGAAAACACCCTTTTTGTCAAATCTTACTTTCTTAAAAACGTAACATTCTTTTTATTTTTCAGTTTCGAAAATTTGCTGTTTTACAGAAATGGCTGACTTTGTATAAGATATATTAGAACTGATGAACCTAACCTATTAGGTTCAATAAACATAAATACACCGAAATTTTCACCCGCAGGGATTAGCTTCCTCAAATATCATATATTTTTATCTATAATACAAAGTAGCTTGATGTCTGTCCGTCCGTCCGTCTGTCTGTCCATCCATCCGTCTGTCCTTTAAGATCTTGGTTACCACTGAACCGATTGGATTCTACTCTTCAGGGAATATGTCTACTGGTCCTGTGGTGGTTTTAAGCTATTTTATTGGGTGGTGGGACAAACACATCCCCCCCCCCAAAAACAAAAACAAAATTTCCCGTGTTCTAATATTCTAATACTTCTCCCTCTCTGAAAAATAAGAAAGAAAAAAGGGTTGACTTCAAAATTACTTAAATCTTAATAGAAGGAAAGTCTGAGTTTTCAAAAATTAATTTTTGGGAGGGGGGTGGGGTGGATACACAAATTTTTTAAAACAATTATTTTAATCTATATATCATCATGTGGTATGGAAATTTATCGTTCATTGTCTTATCCCTGAAGACCCCTATAATTTTTGTGTAAATATCAAAATAAAAGAGCATACTCTTAAAAGTAAAGGGTTAAAAAGGCAACTTATTAACTTGTTTAATGAAAACTTCACTGAAGATTAATTCCATATATTTGAACACAGATACATTATACATAAACATTAATTGAAAAATAAACAAAGGGTTGAAATTAAATTTAAAACAAGAATGAAAACATCCTTAAAAGCGAACCTCTGAAACGCAAGGACAAACAAACATTAACATTTGTAGAGTGCCAGATCTGTAATAAGCAGATTATAAATGCAAAAGTCTAAATTGGTTGCAAAATACAGAATACTGTTTATTAAAGACATACTTACATTTTTAGGACTTGATTATAGAGATGCTTCACTTTTATAATTGTACCTTGTTGTAATGGGAATCATTATTCCAAAAATCAGATAAATAGAATAATTATAACTTGCATAACTGCCCGGTTAGACGTACCTACCTTAATAATAGAAAAGCTTCGCTTTTAACAAGAATCAATACATCCATAATAGCGCAGCTCAACAAATAAGATATCAAGAAAAACAAATATCAAATAGGTATTTTCGAAGGAAAGTGCTTTGGATTTAGAGTATTTTTCTAGAAGTTTGAACAGAAATGCTTTACACATATCAAAAGCTTAAAAAATATAACATTGGTGTATTTATGTTATAATATAAGTTATTTATTGCATCGTATTATGTACAGTTTTTCGCGGAACATCTAAGTTATCAGGGGAAGATAAAAAAAGTTTCGAGTGGTATAATTTCCCAAAAGAGTTGAAAACCTTCCTGGGACCTATATGATGGTTCACTGTAAAGGAGAGCTATATCATAACAGACAGACAGACGGACATCATGTTTCTTTTATATGAGGATAGTGTCCTGTTTATAAATCAATACCAAATATTTATAGTTTTGCTTATTTTTCTTCTTTAAATGTTAATTTTAATTATTGGTTGGTTTGATATAACATTTCCTAGAATAATTTTATTTTAAATAGTTATTTTTGAATGTTTCTTTTCCCTCTAATCCCTGGCGATATCCCGCAAACCTTTCATAATTTCATCTTGAACTATTTTTATAACCCTTCAAACAATCTATATACATATATTGGTTTTACTTAAAATAAGCTTATCTTTGAAAATGCTACATAAAACATTTCTGCAAAAATATTTTTAGTATTTCTCACAAATGACTAAAGATTGCTAAAAGTTCGAGGAAGAAGAAAGAGAGAAAGAGAAAGGGAGAACAAGACAGAATAGGAGAAAAAAGAGATAGAGAAAGAAAAAGGAATAAAAATGAAGAGAAAGAAGTATATGAGAGAGGGAAAAATAAAGAATGAGAAAGAGATAGAGGGAAAGGGTGAGAGAAAGAGAGACAAAGATAGACAGAAAGAGAGAGAAAGATAGATAGATAGATAGATAGAGAGAGATAGATAGATAGTTAAATAGATAGATAAATAGATAGATAGAGAGAGATAGATAAATAGAGAGAGAGAGAGATAGTTGGACAGATAGATAGAAAGAGAGAGAGAGAGAGAGAGAAAGAGTAAGAGATTAAGAAAAAATCCTTAGAGAAAGAGAGAGAAAAAAAGAAATGTAAATTTTGAGTTCAACCCTTTTTCAATCTTATGTTCAAGAAGGCAGAAAGTGATTATTATTCAATACAAAATTTAATTTTTAAAACCTAAAAATCTTCTAAAAAATATTGACCATTCCGATAAAGATCGACAATTTAAACATATAGAAGTCTGTAAATCTGAAGTTAAAGATCTCGGAAACTGTTGGACCGACATGACTCTCATTTACATTGAAGTGTTAAACAATTTTCAAGAGGATACTCCCACGCTACCATGATTATCGCCCGTTTTTTTTTTTTTTTTTTTTTATAAAATCCTATATTAGCTTCTACAAAGAAACACTCACATGGCAAGATGGAAAATTAGGGTGTCCTAAAAGCATAATAAAATGCTCCATTTTCGGGGGGAAACGTCACAAGAAATGTCAAACACCCACCCAGGGATCTAAAGGAATAAGAATGATAAATTGATGTACATCCCCAATGATGATACACAAAATTATTCCTACTGCAGATTTAAATTGGTGGTTGAAACGTTTGAACATTCCACTTATTTATATAATACAATGGCCAATAAATTGATGAACATCACCAATGAAGATACACAAAATTATCCCTACTACAGATTAAAATTAGTGGTTGAAACGTTTAACAATCAACTTTATAACCAACCAATCAAAATTTACTAAATTCTCCAAAGTTGTTGAGTCAACGAATAGGAAAACGTTATTAAAGGACTTTGGGGACTAGCGTAAAAAAGCCCATTGTCACCTATCTCTCTGATTAATATTCTTTTCCCCCATCATAGTGCTACCGACAGACTGACGAACATAATATAGAAACTCATTGAATACCCATTTTATAAACTCGATCTTTAAAACACCCATAAAAAAGCTACTTAAAAATATAGAGCTACAATGTATATTGGGTCAGTATATTTGAGTTTCCGATTGTGCACATAGTTTCCCCATCCTATCTCAATATTTACTACGAGCTAAATAAGCTTCAAACTTTGAAAAATTTAAATTTTGAATGTATAAATCGTTTATACATTAAATCGCTTTTCCCTTTGACCGGAGTAGCTGAAAATAGGTTTTGCAATAATTGGGTTGTCTGCTGTACAACTTCGGAAATTAGGGAAGAAATGGGTAATCAATTTTCAGCTGACCGCTAAAATGTATATTGTTAAACATTATATAAGAAGCGCATCCCAATTATTTTTAAATTTTAAAATATTTTCATAAGTAGTTTCAAATACATTGAAAAATGGAGAATAGATAAAAAAATAACTAGAGTGATAAAGAACCATTTCGGTCCAGTGATTTTCGAGATTTATAAGATTAATCCCTATTTTATTAGCCCGGTCCTTTGGCCCCTCAGAACCAACAAAATTGGAATTTATCATACATCGTTTTTATTTTACTATCCGCGAAAAATTGCCTATAACATGTACATGGACAGTAAGTTTTATTGAATGATTTTTGGCACTCTAGAAAATCTATTACTTATAAAAGAAGCTTCTTGAAAATATTTTGCTTTTACTTTAAGTACTATCTATTATCTCTCTCCTCATATTTGCACTTTAAATTTTAAAGTGTGCTCAAATTTAAATCTAGAACCGAAACCAAACTTCCAAGGGATTTTATTTTGATCGGTAAAGCTATTTATGAGATCTTACAGATCTACTGAAGAATTAACATACTCTGTAAGATAAGGTCTTTGTTTCATGTAACCTTTTCTAAGTGTCGAAGCCACTCAATAAAATTTAGAAAAATTGTTGTGCTTTGGTTCTTATGGATGTTGTCATCCTTGTTTGACGCTTAATACTCTCTTAATATTTAAGGCTTTAATGGCATATTTTTGAAAAAATCTGATTATTTTTACAAAATTATTACATACAGATTGAATTTTAAAGATTTTATGGCAACAGTCTAAAGAAGTTCATGGCTTGTAAAACATTGGATCCTGAAAAAAGTTCATTGGATTTTTAAAAATCAGTGTCTGTAAAACTATTCCTCTTTAAATTGAAAATCCAAATGTATTGTTTAAATTACTGACCACGGCTCTGGTAACACATCCACCTAAAGTCTCAGATCAATCAAATAGTTTCATCAAAATTACTATCACGACCCAGCAAGGCACACACCATCTACTAAGCTTCCTATTTAATCCCCAAGGTTGTTCAATGGGGTTAGTTTTCCATAGACAGCACTCATTACAAAAAAAATAAATTCATTTAATTACTATCACGACCCAGCAAGTCACACACCATCACCTAAGCTTCCTATTTAATCCCCAAGGTTGTTTAATCAGATTAGTTTTCTGTGGACATCACTCATTAAAAAGAATCACTAAAGCTGCTGTCATGACCTAGCAAGGCACTCATAATCTCCTAAGCTTCCCAGTTAATACCCAAGGTTATTTAATGCAGTTGGTTTGGGGTTTTTGAATTCAATTCCCCCCTTTTCAAGCAGCCTAGTGAGCAAATAAAGATGTAGTAAATTATTTGGTTCCCAAAGAAATTGATTTATAACTCTCAATAGTTGTTATTGTTAATAAATTTATTCATCTTATGGAACAAATCATAAATAGTAAAATAATTATAGATAAAAACAATTTTCATTAAAAGGAATAAATCATACATTTAAATAAAAAACATGAACATTTTAAAGAATAATAAAAACAATGGCTAACTACGCATAATAGCAATAATAGTCTTAACAATTTGTTGTGAATAATGAGTAAACTGTCAAATTGACATAGGACCCGAGGGGGTGGGGTCAGAGTGAGCTAGGCAAACTCACAAAGGGCTATCATGTGCACAAACATAGCATTCATCAGTATTTTTTTTCATTAAATACTGGATAATAAAGTTAATGGTAAACACATACCAATCAAATAAAATGTACCCATGTTACTCTGCATGGTTGTACATATATAATAAAGATAATAATAATGATTATCAATGAAATAATAGATTTGTAGTTAAATACATTGATGTTATTCTTCAAGTAGATGTGTTCTTTAGATTGATGTAGTCAAGATTCCACAGAAATAAAAAGGGAGAAAAACCGTCTGGTTTGCTATTGATGGTATATACAGTTTGTACAGGATTCTGAATTCTTCTGTATTAAAACTTGGCGAAAAATTAACTTGAAAATGCCACAGTATAAGACAGTTTGTCTACAGCTCGACGCAAACATTTAATTAAAAATGCCTTTGCTCATAAGAAAACGGACCAGGCCTGGCAAGAGCGACCAAGGGATAAAACTGACAAGTCAGGAATAATAACTAAAAGAAATAAACATCCCCAAATTTTATTTGTTTCGTCTTTGATATGCCTAATGTGTTTTTTGTTTTTCAGTTTGCCACAGGGGTCAGTTTGTGATAGAAGACGTTGAAGAAGGAGGAGAAGGTGAGGGGGTGGTAGGGTAAAGATGGGTGAGGACTGAGGGGAGTAGACTGAGGGCTCGAGGGGTGATGGTAATAAATAATAACACATGTTTGTAAACTCAATTTAAAGTTCATGCAAGGATTTTTTGTGTTATATTATGGATTTTTTGTTGGCTTTCACTGAGATGATATCTTTTTGTGATCTTCATGATGTTCTTTTCTTCTTAAAAAATCACCAGACACCAAAAGGTTCTTATACAATTGTCAGCCCATGTTTATTATAAGTTGACTGCATAAGAAAGACTGAAAAAATTCAGTCTGACAAAAGACAGGAGCTCGAAAGGAATACGTGTGTACCCCATCACAGCTAAGTTATTACTGTAACTCTCAATAGTCTTTGGAAAGTTTTATATTATAACCTGCTGAGAAAAAGAATAATTATAACCTACTATTTTTATCCAGAGCTGGATCTTTAAATCATTTTAGTGGTGAGCCAGAACGAGGTGAGCCAACTTTCCACCAATGAGAGCACAGCATTTTATGAAATGCCGCGCTGTGATTGGCTGAAATTCGGCTCACCTCTATCTAGCTCACCACTAAAATGATTTAAAGATCCAGCTCAGCAATTCACCAAGTGGTTGTGAAACTATTTAGGGAAGAAGAAGGAAAATGTAGGCCTTCATGATTTAAATTTTATGTAGCGTTGACACCCCTCTTGTGGTGCCACTGTTTTGAACCAAATAAATGAATTAATAACCTTGAAAATTTCAGAGTAGAACCTTTTATAAAAACCTTGAAGTTATCTTCTTTAAGAGAGGTATCAAATTCTTACTTCATACCAACAGATAAAAGGAGTTTTCACAAAGCTGGTAAAAAAAGATTAACTTATTTCAGGGACGTCCAAGGGGATTGGGGTAAAGGGGTGATTACCCCCTCACCCTCTCAAATAAAAAAAGCTTGGAAGTTCCTATATAAAGATTACCTTTCCCCTTGCAAATAAATTTGGGGGTGCCGTTTTTTCATTTTTAATTTCTCTACTCCCCCCCACCTCAAATAGAAAAACTTGGATGTCCTTGACCTATTTTTAGAAACAAAGGTAGTCTATAACTCAATTATATCTGTTTTTAGTTAACAATTAATTAAAGTAGTTATCAGAAGTACAGAAATTCTGCAATTATTAATTAAATTTCTACATTAATCTACCATAATAACAGTTTTCTGTAAACACCACTCGATATATGATTCATGTTGGGCTAAACATAAGCAAGTAGAAATATTGGGGGGATGGAAGGGATTTAACAGGAAGGGGTTAATTTCCCCCCCATGTGTCCAATAATTACTAACACTGGGGGGTTAAATGCCAATAAATAATTAATATTGCCTATAAATCACTTGATATTAGATATGTTTATACTCTTACAAGGATAGCACACTTTAAAGTTTTGATGTGAACTAATTATGCACAAAATAATTGTTTTTATGCCATAATAGTTGAAAAACTTGATCATATTTTCATCATTTAATGTCACAAAGCGGACTTGAATTATATAAATTGAATGACATTTCAAATGATTACTTAAATAGCAGAAAGTAAATCAATGAATATTCATATCCTATTATATATAGTACAAAGGTTCTTTGTCTAAAGCTTAAGCTCTCAATAAGTACTGATTTGGTTCTTTATTTCGGGTAAACTTAACATTAGCCCCGTTGTGGTATTATATTTAAAATTAAAACTATTTTTCTAGCCCCTTTGAATACAGAGTCTCTAGATGCTAGAGGCGCAGCCACTAGTAACATATATAATGCAGTACGTTTTTTGTTTGTAACTTAAGATCTAGAGAACTGCTGAACCAATTGAGTTGTCCATTTTGATGCTGCTTATCCTAGGCAAAGGGTTTTTGTATGCCCTTCCCTACCTCTTCGAATAGATGCTAGGGAAGCAGCCACTAGTATCTATAATACAAAGTAGTACGATGTCTGTCTTTCTAAAGCTTAAGATCTCAGTAACCACTGAACCTATTGGGCTCTACTCTTCAGGGAATATACTTACTGGTCCTTTGATGGTTTTAAGCTATTTTCTTGGGGGGTGGGGACACCCACAACCCCCCCCCCAAAAAAAAAAATGAAAATAACCCACCCTAAAAAAATATCCACCAACCCCCCCCCCCCCCCCCCAAAAAAAAAATTTAATTTTTCTTTTTAAATCTAAATAACACACAAATAGGTTGATCGAACCTCATGGGGCAAAGCCCCTAGAGACCAGGGGAGCAGCCACTAGTATAATTATAATATATTAATTATTTTCTAACTTTCTTGTACAAGATCCTAAGATATTATTACATACTTCTACTAAGTATTGTCTATAATATGTAAGAAGTAGCCATATTTCATAATATAAAGGTATGTGATAAAAATATGTAATATTACTTAGGCCACCCCATCCCCCTCCCCCCATTAAACACATTCACTACCATTCTTAGCTTTTTAAAAATGAACCTTTTCTATAATTAGGGTCGCTCTGTCCGGAACGGACAGCTTTTTCGTTAATTTAGGCATGCTAGAATTGTCCTATCGATTTCAAACTTTGCATGATGATTCCTGTAGTGGTTAGGTACGATTGAGAAAGCGTAGTAACTCTTTAATCGTTACAAAAATGTCTGTACGCCCATTTTAAACATGTTGATTTTTAACTTTTAACAATTAATTTTATGTGATGTAAAAATGTAAAAATCCGATTGATCTGATTTTTGTAATACTGATTCATAGGGCAACAGAGTACAATGTTATAAGTGAAGCATCTCTATAATTAAGCCTTAAAAAAATAAGTATGTCCTTAAACGTTATCCTGTATTCAAGCAGTTTTTAAACAAATTTACTTACAATTTTGTTTCGATATTTATAATCGGATTATTCAATTCTACTAAAAACAAGGATAACAACTTCCACAAAAAAACAGATAATAGAACAAATAAACAACATTTGAAGAGTAAAATTTTATTATTAATATGAAAAGTGTTTGAAAATTTGATGCAAAACTGTTTAAATACAGGATTCTGATTATGCTTACATTTATAGGAATTGATTATAGAGATTCTTTGCTTATAACATTGTACTTTGTTGTTCTGGAAATCATTATTCAAAATTAAATAGATAAATAGTAAATTTATTAAGAGTAAACGTTACGGCTAATTCTGGGATCGTAAGGGATAAGACAATGAAAATAAATTGATATACATACATTCACAATAAGGATTTACAAAATTAACCCTAGTTTAGATTACAATTATTGGTTGAAAAGTTTAGGCAAAACTAGTTTGTAACTAACAAGTTTTGGGCCAACGAATAAGATAATATGGTTATAATAAAACTTTGGGTACCAGTGTAATATTCAGTCCAATGTACCCTCCCTTAAGTAAATACAAATAATGATAACCATAAATATGTTTGTTATATAATAATAATAATGATAATTACTTTAAGTAAACCGACCAACCAAAATTTTCAAATTTTTCCTTAAAAATTTTACAAATTAAAGTATGGTCAAATTAGGATGGTAAACATTTTTCTAGTATGGATTTGAAACCAATTAATATCCGCTGGATTAGAACCGGTTCTCAGTCATAATAAAAATCATGCATCAAGCATCGTATTACTGACAATTTTCCACGAATATTAAAAGTGAAAATCATAAAATAAATACCAGTTTTGTTTCCCCGCGCCCTCGGCCCTTCAAGCTGGTTTTGATTTTATAATTTTTTCTTTTAGTATCCGCGGAAAGATGTCTATAATTCGATGCGATAAATAACTATTCCGAAATTTTAAAATATAATTAAGACTAAGAATATTGATAAGAATGGTAAAGTAACAGGATGTCTATATATATATGTATGTCTGTTATTAATTATTATCTCCTAAACAGCGTTACAGATCATTCCACAATATTTAGAAATGTTATGTATTGGTTATGAAAAGGTTTTAGGCTATTTTGAGAAGTCGCACAACTTCCCCTTTCTCCAAATGAAGGTAATATTTATAGAGTAATTTTTATAGAGTTGCTGTACTTTCAAAATTGTACCTAATTGTAATAGGAATCATCATGCTAAGTAATAAATTTATAGGATGATTCTACATACATTAAGCAACGTTACCAAATGAACTGATTGAGTTTTTCCATTTTAGGGATGCCTTACAAAGATCTCAAAATTGTTTTAGGCTATTTCATTTGCATGTGTTGGGATGGTTTTACGCTTTTTTCTTCCCTCTTTTCTCTCCCCCGTCGAATACAAAAGCCTGGATTCAAGGGGCGCCGCCGTTAGTACAATAAAAGGTAGTCAAGATTTTGTTATTTTTTTGAAAAAAAAATGGACACCCTAACAATTATTGTTGTTGATTGGGTTAACTTAGCTAGGATGGACCAAATTACACAGTAGTTGTAATAGAACAATGGATATATTATTACCTGGATGTTAACTTAGCTGGGATGGACCAAATTACACAGTAGTTGTAATAGAACAATGGATATATTATTACCTGGATCTTGCACCAGATTTTCATGCACTCTATAATTAAGTGATAAAACTAACTGGCCAAAATAAACCCCATCCCCTCCCCTCCTACCAGATGAACGAACTGACCAATAAATGACATCCATATTAGCGCCGAATTATACCTTGTCAATATATATCCACGTATTCTATATCCATTTAATAGAACAATATGGGTGTGCTATGTCAGCCGCAAAAAGTGTAAATTGATTCAGAAACACCCTGTAGCAAAGAAAAAAAGGGAAGTATAATATGGGAAAGGAATTCTTTGTGCAGTAGTAATAACTAAGAAATCTGGAGTCCTATAGCAATAAAGTATACGTTTTTTTTTGTGGAAATGATTGTTCACCATATTATGTTGTAGATAGATTGATAATAATAAACCACAAGTATTTCCATAGATAGATAGAAACATATCAAATATTTTTTTTATTAATATTATTATATATTTTCAGTATAGATAGATAGATAGAACAAGTATGTAGTTTATGAGGAGAGGGGCGGGTAAACTATTATTATACTAAATAGTTAATAGATAGATAGATTTGGTATAGATAGATAGATAGACATTATTTATAGATAGATAGATAGAACAAGTATGTAGTTTATGAGAGAGGGGAGGGTAAACTATTATTATACTAAATAGATAGATACATACATATTGATACAGATAGATAGATAGACATTAATATAGATAGATAGATACCGCAAGTATGTAGTTTATGAGTAGAGGGGCGGGTAAACTATTATTATAATAAATAGATAAATACATAGATAGCTAGATAGATAGATAGACATTATATATAGATAGATAGATACCACAAGTATGTAGTTTATGAGAAGAGGGGCGGGTAAACTATTATTATAATAAATAGATAGATACATCGATAGATAGATAGACATTATATATAGATAGATAGATACCACAAGTATGTAGTTTATGAGAGAGGGGAGGGTAAACTATTATTATACTAAATAGAAAATTATTGATGGACTCTTCCAATAGAGGTTTAAAATTTACAGTCAAAATTTTCCATTTTAAAGAAACTTTGATCTATTATTCTTTTTAATATACTAGCAGCTACGCCCCTAGAGGCCTCTAGGGTCATTGAGTGGTGGGAAGTACTCAATTCCTCACTTATTTTAAAGTTTTGTTCAAAGGATAGTTTTCTCTAGGGAGGGTGAATATAACCTCCCCCCAAGTAGTTATAAATCTGGTCTGCAACTACAAGATGCTTAACTGTAAAGGAGAACCACATCGGTTCAGTGGTTATCGAGATCCTTCGCTAAAGACAAAAAAAGCCTACTACTTCATATACTAGGACATTGAACATTGTAGAAGTTTTTTATGCTAAACCCTGCGAGCTACCCAATACCAAATATAACCTAATCAAGTGGATTAGAACCGGTGCGCAGTCATACCGAAAAATCATGTTTCATATCAAATTACAGACAATATTCCACGAATATTAATTTTGTTAGTCCTGGATATTAACTCGTTTTAATACTATAATTTTTATATAAAAATCCACGAAAAGCTGCCCATAATAAGATCCGATATATAAATATTCTATGTACTGAAAGTAACAGAGAGTTTTTCTGTCTGTATGTCCGCTAAAACTATTGATAGCCAATAGAGAATACAATCTATCTGAGAATTTTATTTCAAATAGACAGACAGACATCTATATACTTTGCATTTAAAACTATAATTGGTAAACGTTAGAAAATATGTCTTTTGTTATCTTTTAAGGTCCGATCGCCATATGTGATTTCAATTAAATTAGTAAAAGAGAAGGTTTTCATTATTGAGTGCTGTCTGTCCGTCCGTCCTTTTGTCAGTATAAGAGATTTCTGTAATGCATGGGTTTAATATTGAAAGCGTAGCAACTCTACAATAAACTGCTAAAAAAAGTTTAGTTTAAATATATTATTTTTTTTAAGGTAATCTTAATTTTTGAAAAGTATCTTATTCATTTGATATTTAAATAATGATCCCTAGACGATTTGGCACAATGTTTATCCAGCTCCACTTTGAAGGATGCGGTCATCCTTGTTTCAAATTTTATTCAATAATAGTGTATGCCGGATGTTTGTTTATATTTTCGTTAAAATCTCTGAGATAATTGAATTTCATTACTAAATAAGAGAGGGTAGCTTAGAATAGCATAAAACCATACAAGGACTCATTTTTAAAAATAAAATAGTCACAAACCATTCCAGGAGCTTTGTAAAGCTTCCATAAAATGGAGATATCAATTGGTTTTGTGGTTAGTGAGATCTTTAGCAACAGACAAATTATATTAATACTTTAATATTTTGGGATACTTAAATCAATCTATATATTTTTTATTTCTAATCATCTCTCTCTCTTTGTCTCTCTCTCTCTCTCTCTCTCTCTCTCTCTCTCTCTCTCTCTAGGATGTAAAGAAAGGTATCACATCCCTATTATATATTCAAATATCTATCTATCTATCTATCCAACTATCTATCTATGATGTAAAGAAAGGTATCACATCCCTATTATATATTCAAATGGTCAAATTCTGAATTAAATTCAAAACTGAATTTTATCAAACTTCGTATATTACAGTCAGCTTATTTATGTCTTCTGCCAATAAAAAAGGAATAAATTTTTGAAAAAAATGGAAGGGACAGATAGGTAGATAGATAGACAGAGAGAGAGAGAGAGAAAGAGAGAGAGAGAAAGATAGAGAGAAAGAGAGAGAAGGCGAGAGAGAGAAAGGGAGAGAAGGCGAGAGAGAGAAAGGGAGAGAAGGCGAGAGAGAGAAAGAGAGAGACAGAGAGAGAGAGAGAGAGAGAGAAGGAGAGAGAGAGAGAGAATAGAGAATGAGAGATAGATAGAGAGAAAAATAGATAGATATATGGCAAAGACGGAGAGAGAGAATAATGAAAAGTAGTAGATTAAATTTTTTATTTTATGAATTAATTTTAAAAGTCAGCTTTTAAAAATGTAATAAAATCCGTGTGTAACTTACCTGCTGAGAAAATGTCTATCTATCCTACAGAGTTTCATCACTACTTGAGAATATTTAATGAACCATCTTCTATCTATCTTTTGGTATATCTGTCTTACTGTCTATCTATCTATAAGTATATCAACTATATATCTATCCATCTATCCTACAGAGTTTCATCGCTTGTTTAGAATATTATATTAGCTAGTATAAATCTATCTATCTATCTATTCTTCAGAGTTTCATCACTACTGGAGAATATTTACTGAGCTAGCTTCTATCTATCTATCTATTCTTCAGAGTTTCATCACTACTGGAGAATATTTACTGAGCTAGCTTCTATCTATCTATCTATTCTTCAGAGTTTCATCACTACTGGAGAATATTTAATGAGCTAGCTTCTATCTATCTATCTATTCTTCAGAGTTTCATCACTACTGGAGAATATTTACTGAGCTAGCTTCTATCTATCTATCTATTCTTCAGAGTTTCATCACTACTGGAGAATATTTACTGAGCTAGCTTCTATCTATCTATCTATTCTTCAGAGTTTCATCACTACTGGAGAATATTTACTGAGCTAGCTTCTATCTATCTATCTATTCTTCAGAGTTTCATCACTACTGGAGAATATTTACTGAGCTAGCTTCTATCTATCTATCTATTCTTCAGAGTTTCATCACTACTGGAGAATATTTAATGAGCTAGTATCTATCTATCCTAAAGAGTTTCATCACTACTGGAGAATATCTAATAAGCTTTTATTTATCTATCTATCTGTATATCTGAACAAGCTGCTATCTATCTATCTGAATATCTGTCTGTCTATCTATCTATCCAATAGAGGTTTATCACTTCTGAATAATATTTTATCAGCTATTTTCTATCTATTAATCTGTTTATCAACTATCTATTTATCCAACAGAGTTTCATCACTACGCAAGTTTCTATCTATCTATCTGTCTGTCTGTCTGTCTGAATCTGTCTTTATTTATCCAACAAAGTCTCATTACTACTGGAGAATATTTAATGAGCAAGCTTCTATCTATCTATCTATCCTACAGTGTTTCATCACTACTTGAGGATATTTACTGAGCTAGCTGCTATCTATCTATTGGTATATCTGTCTTACTGTCTATCTATCTATCAGTATATCAACTATATATCTATCCATCTATCCTACAGAGTTTCATCGCTTTTTTAGAATATCAAATTAGCTAGTATAAATCTATCTATCTGTCTGAATCTATCTATCTATTCAAAAGAGTTTCATCACTACTTGAGAATATATAATAAGTAAGTTTCTATCTATCTATCTATTTATTCTTCAGAGTTTCATCAATACTGGAGAATATTTAGTGAGCAAGCTTGTATCTATCTATCTGTATATATGTCTATCCAACAGAGTTTCATCACTACTTGAGAATATTTAAAAAGCAAGTTTCTATCTATCTATCTATATGTCTGTCTAGCTATCTGAGCAAGCTGGTATATATCTATCTATTCTTCAGAGTTTCATCCCTATTGGAGAATATTTAATGAGCAAGCTAATATCTATCTATCTGTATACTTGTCTATCCATTAGAGTTTCATCACTACTGGAGAATATTTAATGAGCAAGCTTCTATCTATCTATCTATCTATCTATCTATCTATCTATCTATCTATCTATCTATCTATCTATCTATCTATCTATCTATCTATCTATCTATCTATCTATCTATCTATCTATCTATCTATCTATCTATCTATCTATCTATCTATCTATCTATCTATCTATCTATCTATATGTCTGTCTAGCTATCTACCTTTCCAAGAGAGTTTCATCACTACTGGAGAATATTTAATGAGCAAGCTGATATCTATCGCCCTGTCTGAATATTAAATCTATCATATGTCAATCTTTCAACTAACTATATAAAAAATCTATCTTTCTGTTAATTAATCTATCTATCTATCTTTCATTCTATTAATCTAAGTATATTACTAGTTTTTATTTTTCTTATTTTTAGTCTATCTTCCTTTATTTTGTTTTTATACAACTAAATATTTAGCTATCTATCTATCTATCTATCTACCTAAATAACATTAAATTACAAATACTTTATTTATTGTAATTGTTAATCTAAATATTTCTAATCAATTTAACAGTATAAGTTGTAAACCAGACTAAAAATCAGAACGATTGTTACCTAAGTAGCGGAGCAACAACAAAATAAGAGGATATTGGGCTGTTTATTACACTAGTTCCCAAAGTTTTATAATAACGTTTTCTTATTCGCTGGCCAAACAACTTTAAGAGACTATTTTGCATTTTGATTTGTTGATTCATTAGGATGAGTGTTCAAACGTTTCAACCACTTATTTTAATCTACAGAAGGGGTAATTTAGTTTACCATCATGAGGGATTTACATCAATCTATCATACACTGTCTTATCCCTGTAGATCTCTGGGGATAAGACAATAATTTGATGTATACATCCCAAATGATGATAAACAAAAATACGCCTCATATAGATTGTTATTATGTGTGCTAAAGTTTGGATACTGCTAGTACCCAAAGTTTTTAATTATAATATGATTTACACTTCAATGTCTCCTTCAAACAATGCATAATTATATTTGGGACGAAACAGAATACCATACCCTAGTTTATAGAGTGGCCGCGCTCCAAATAATGGAGTAAACCCTAATTGACTAAATGCTGTCAACGAATAATATGAAAGCACTTAGGCAATAGATTTTTATCAACATTTAGGACGAGTTCATTGGGCTCTTAAGGCGAAGCTCTGTATAGTGTCTATAAAAAATGACGTAATAAAATACGAATGACCAATGATAGGCCAATACACAGACTAAATTACGAATGGCAGGCCAGTATACATTTTAATTGACCAATGGCAGGCCAGTATACATTTTAATTGACCAATGGTAGGCCAGTATGACGTTATTTTTATAGGCCACATTTCGTCATATAAGAGATATTAAAATGGTACCAACTGCTGCAATATCAGGCTCTTGATGTGAGTTTTGTACCATTCTACATGGTTAGGTTAGGTTATATTAGGTAATGAGTACCCATTCAGGGTTAGGACACCGCAAGTATAGGCCTCGCACGGTTAGGAACTCACGCAGAGGTTAAGAAAAGGATACCCCCCCCCTCTTATTTTCAAATTTTAGAGGGAGGGGGTTCAGTGATTGACAGGCACTTTGTGGGAAACCACCATATTTTTTCCTTATTAAAATGTTTTTAATTTCTACTGAACTAAGTTAATGTATTCTAGTAGATTTGAATAAAAGATATCCCTTATTAGAAAATATAAATATATAATACATTACAGGGAGGGTGAGGACATTGGGCTGTTTATTACACTGGTCTCCAAAATTTTCTCATTCGTTGGTTTACCAACTTTGGGGACTTGTTGAATCAATAAGTTATGTGGTCAAACGTTTCTACCACTAATTTCAATCTACACAAGGGGTAATTTTGTGTATCAACATTTTGAATGTACTTCAATTTATCGGCAATTGTCTTATCCCTTTAGATTCCTGAATACATTAGCCTTTGGTGTTTAATCATTACTGCATGTGTATAACAAAAAAAACCCGGATATTATAAATTACAGATCTATAGTATAGATGTATATACAGATAACTTCCTCCCTCCCTTTTTCAATGACCTTTTTTGTCTGCTACCAAATTGATTTCTGCTACTTAGCTGTGTGAATATAACCGGCACAATTGGTTGATTTTCAATGACTCAATTGAGAGTCGGCACAAGGACACTGCGATGGGGAGATAATGTTATTTAAGCCCTTTCCCGTCTAGTGTTTTACTCTAATATTATAATAGCAGGACACAAAAATATCATTAATAAACAAACCTTTCATATAATTTTGCGAATATGAAACAACATGCGGATATGATAATATACGGAAATGTATGCATAACTGACTAATACGTAACAAGGAAGTCTATAAAATAGATCTAGCAATCTAATCTATCATCTAAGTTTCTATCTATCTATTTAAAATATGCTTTATCTATCCTTTTCCTTCTATCTTTTTTTTTCTCTCTCTCTCTCTCTTTCTCTATCTCCCATCTATCTATCTAATTATCTATCTAGCTTTCTATATTTCTGTATTTCTTTCTTTCTATCTTTCTATCTATCTTTCTATCTATCTTTCTATCTATCTATCTATCTATCTATCTATCTATCTATCTATCTATCTATCTATCTATCTATCTATCTATCTATCTATCTATCTATCTATCTATCTATCTATCTATCTATCTATCTATCTATCTATCTATCTATCTATCTGAAGATGATAAATAGTATTCATGATGTTCTAATTTGAAGGGTAACAATTTTTATTGGGGCCTTATGAAACAAATATATATTATTGTAAGTGGGGGTAATTCCTAGGGATCGTAAGGGATAAGACAACGATGATCAATTAATATACATCCCCAATGATGAAAAACAAATTTCTTGGGATGAAAGTTTAAAGCCAAACAATCGAAAAACCTCAAGGTATTTGAGTTAACTAGTAAGATGGAGTGGTTTTAAACTTTGGGTATTAATAGAATTTATAATCCAGTGCCTGAAAATTTTTGATAGTCTATCATTTAGGAAATTCGGGCACAGTCGCTTTCGTGGCAACGTTTAAGGGGCGTTTCGTCGTACTTTCACAGTAGTATTTCTAGCCCTTGTGGGTGGTACTAACGACTCGTTGCCACCAAAAGGACTATTCCCAGAAATTCTTTTGTAATGCTCAGAATCCGAATAAGTTTCGTTGGATGCAATGCCGTGATGAAAAAGCATGTATAGTGTGTTTTGTCAAATCGTAAATAAAAGTTTAATCCAGGATTAATCCATATTTTGAAAAAAAAATTCTATCCACTGACAATATTCTATTAAATAAGTACCGGTTTGTATTTGGAGCTTTAGTCGTGGTTTGGTCAGGATTTATAAATTGGATAAGACCAAAATTCGAGGTACCTGACCAAGCTAAATTTGTTTGTAAGACAATACAGGAATTTAAAGGGACAATGGTAGATAAATTGATGTATATCCTTAATGACGATACAGAAAAATATCCTTTCTGTATATTAGAATTAGTAATTGAAACGTTTAAACACTCAAGTTGTTAAACCAACAAATGAGAAAACGTTATTATAAAACTTTGGGGACTAGTGTAATAAAAACAGCCCATTGTCCCCTCTCTCTCTCTGAAGGCAATATATATGGTATGCTATTAGATATGGCGCCTAGAATAGAATTACCTAGATAGAATAACATCCCCTGTGGTTAAGTTCACCCCTCCTTTGTAAAACTACTAGCAGCTGTGCCCCTAGCATCTAGGAAACTCTGTATTCAAATGGGTAGATAGGGTACAAAAGCCTAAAACAATCCCTAGGATTAAATCTACAATTGTAATAGCCTAAAACCACCCCTTGACCTATGTGTCGCTTACCTAGAAAGTATAATTCAATCAGTTCATTAGAAATTGAAATCTTAAGCTTGAGACAAAAAAACTTAGTACTTTAATTGGATTGGCTGCAACCCTAGCAATAGGGAACGGAGGCATATAAAATAGGCTAAAACCTTCCTGGGAACAATGTTAGGCTTCCCGTAAATTAAGAACTCAATTAGCGCAGCGGTTATTGAGATCTTAACTGACAATTTAAATTTCTATGTTATAACAATGAGTTCTCTTGGATTCTCCCTCAAAAATGGTTATAAACCTTTCATAAATCTATAATAAGCTTCAGTGTAAAGGAGAACCTCATCGGTTTAGCAGTTAGCGAGATCTTTGATTAAATGCACAAACATACTTTTTCTTTAATATAAGGATTGAATTCTAATCAAGTTATTTATCACATCGTAAAATAGACAGCTTTCCAGGGATAGCTAAACAATAAATTATAATTCCAGCTTTGCAAGCCACTAGGGGACGAAGGACCGGTCTACAAAACTGGTATCTATCTTATGAATTTTCATTTTACTATTCGCAGAAAATTGACTATAATACGATACGATACATGAATATGAAACACATTGAATTTGTGAAGCTTTGTACAGTAATTTTTGTGCATCAATAATTTTAATAAAGACGAAAAAATAAGTTTATTCCATGGAAAGTGAAGATAATATAAGTCAGTGAATAACATTGCCTTAAAAATTCTAAAACTAAAACCATTCTAGTATAACTTGCAAACTTTTACTAAGGTTGAAAGTTTTTCAATGAAATTTTTAATCTTTGGAAATCGTAAATTCTCCAATCCCCAAATCCCAAATATTAGTAGACCTGTCAATGTGAAATTTTAGTAAATTTTTGGGTGCTTTTACACAAAGTACCTGTTAAGCACTGACTCCCCCCCCCCCCATCCCACACACTATTTATTAAATAAATTGAAAATATTAGTTATCCTCTATACTTAACCTCTGCGGGGCCTATACCTGCGGGAAACCTGACATGGCAGGGCTACACATTACCCAATATAACCTAACCCAACATAACATAAGAAATAATAAACAGACACACAAAAAACCACTACCCACCCTAGTTTTAATCTAATTTAAAAAGGGCGGAGGCCGGAGGGGGTTATTGGTGCTAAACAGTGTACTTTATGGGAAATCACCAAATTATTGTGTAAGAATAAGCCTTTAATTGAGCAGAAAATACGCACATTCTAACCATTTTTATGAAGGTATTTAGGGACAGGTAAATAGAAGATAAACAACTTTTTTTAAAAATTAAAATTTTACAGTGTTCTGTCTCTTTAGTTTTAAGAGGAAGTTGCTTACCAAGTTGTTTTTAATGTACGTACTGACTTTCTACTAACGATTATAGAGTTGCCACGCTTTCCAAATCGTACCAAATTGTTATAAAAATCATCATGCAAAGTTTGAAATACATATGACAATTCCAACATGTATAATTTAACGAATAGAGCTAACTGGTACGGACGGACTGACCCTAATTATATAAATTAACGAAAAGAACTGTTACGGACGGATGGACGTAAGGCCGGGCCGCTCTAATTATAGAGACGCTTCGCTTTTGACAAGTAATGAGTTGTTGCAGGAATGATTTTGTGCCATTGATAATAACACTTTTTTCTGGACGTATGTATAGCCATTTCAGAGATCTTAACTCTGCTCGTCTCAAATCATGAACTAGCTAGCTCTAAGGGTCTATCATGTACTTACTTAATCTTACTAAATATGTAGTTATATTATTATTTTTTTGGGCTTCGACAAACTTCAACCCCCCCCCCCTTTTTTTTTCTGAAACAGCTTATAGTGCCTAATAAAAATGACGTTTTAAAATACAAATGACCAATGATAGGCCAATATACATTTTACCATTGGTTAATCAAAATGTATACTGGCCTATCATTGGTCATTTGTATTGTATGACATTATATTTTATCCTGGAATCATAAAATTTTTTATCATATTAATTTTTAAAGCTAGGGGAAGGGGGGATGGTTGTGTGTCCTTTTTGTGCTTAAGGGGAAACTGCACTACAAAAATGTATTATACAATTGCAAAACCAAACCTAAAAAGTACAATAAAGATTTTTTTCTAAATCAGATAAACACACTTATTTTACCCTAAAATATGTTTTTGTAAAAACGCACAAAGTATAATATAGCTATTTCGTTATGTATCTTGTATGTTAGAGTAGAGTAGTTTGATGAATGTTTGTGTGTCTACTATGATCTCGAAAATGACTCAGAATTTGAGGTAAGCTTTTAACAAATATATATTAGCTCAAAGTCACCTGCTATAAATTAGACTTTTGTAGCCGCGAAACTGCCGATTTCATGGCTGCTTTTAGGGATAGATTATTTAAATTTCTTAATAAAATTCGATCATTATGTAATTTAAAATTCTTAATACTACTTTTATGTAAATCTTATTATTTTCTTTTTCATAAATCAATGATTTTGATTTATTTGTGTTTTTACTTATTCCTTATTTTTTTCTTTTTGTGGTCTAGAACCTCAATAGGCTTTCTTATAGTTTTGAAAAGGCATTTTTAGAGATAATGTTGTTTTGGGGAAAAATAGGGGTTTTCAGGAATTTTGAGAAAAATAATAGAGATTTTTTAGAGTTGTCTTTTATTTGAAAGACTCGAAAGAGAGAGAGATAGAAATGAATAGAACGAGAGAGTGCAAGAGAGAGGGAGAGAGAGAGAGAGAGAGAGAGAGAGAGAGAGAGAGAGAGAGAGAGGGAGAGAGAGAGACATAAAGAGACAGAAGGATAGAGAAAGAGCGAGATAGACAGAGATAGAGACAGAAAAGAGAGAAAAGAAAGAAAAAAAAACATATTGATTTTTGAGGTAAGATGGTTGGGGGGGGGGTCCAAACTGCAATATTTTTTCCAACCTGTCAAAAGCTACAACCAATACATTCAATCAATATACACTTGGGTATGTAAAAACAAGGATGACAACATCCATAAAAGCTAAGCTTTAAAACCAGACGGTAGGACAAACTAACATTGTAATTGTAAGGAGGGGCACTTGAGGAGGGGGGAGTGCCTCCCCATTTTTTATTTTATTTTAAAAAATTTTTTTGAGTGGTGGGGGGAGATTTTTTTCTAGGAGCGATTTCTCTTGGGAAGATGGTGGTAAAAAGAAGTTATAAACCTTCCCAGTACCTATATTAATCTACCCTGTAAAGAAGAACCTGATCGGCTCAGCGGTTATTGAGATTCATCGGTACAAACATACACGCAAACACACAGAAAAACAGACATACATCCCTTTACTTTATTATAAGGATTTGAGGCTAATTGTTATTTATAGAGATGTTTGATGGTTATATGATGTCTAATCAGTCTAGGAATCACCTTTTCAAAAATCATGGTAAAAATGCATCGTATTCCTTTCTAAGAATATCAAAATAAAAATTTATTTTAAACTAAAATTAATAAATACCAATTTTAATCTAATATTTTTTTATTTTAATATCCGCGTAAAGCTGTTTATACTACGATTTGACAATTAACTTTTATCGATATGACTATACTAACATCGCCCAGATAAAAACCAGATGGAGACCAATATTGTATGAAAGCCTCACGTTTAACAAGGACAATTATGTACATGAATAGCACAGCAAGAAAAATATTTTTGTATTTTAAACAGAAAATTGTAGTTTTACATATATAAATATGAAGAAAAGCCTAAATAGGTAGATAGATAGTGAGAAAGTTTACTTAAAGTTAAGGAATTTTCATTTTACTCTCTTTCTCTCTCTCTCTCTCTCTCTCTCTCTCTCTCTCTCTCTCTCTCTCTCTCTCTCTCTCTCTCTCTAATTTTACTTATTGATTGTTAAGTCAATCGGAAAAGTATTTAATCTGATCTATGCATATACGAGGAAAGGGAGTTGTATTTTGAAAAACATGCAGTAGTTCAAATGAATCTTAAGATATAAGACAATCAACGAGAGAGAGAGGACAATAGGCAATTTATTACACTAGTCTCCAAAGTTTTATGATAACGCTTTTTTATTCGTTGGCTTAATAACTTTAGGGACTTAATTGTTTGGCTCATAAAGTTGAGTGTTCAAACGTTTCAACTACTAAATTTTATCTACAGAAAGGGTAATTTAGTGTATAATCATTAGGGATGCTAATCTATTCATCGGCCATTGTCTTATCCCTTTAGATCCCTGAAATCTCCCCCATTATGATAAACAAACAAAATTACCCCCTCTGAACATTAGTATCATTAGTAGAAAAGGTAGTTTGTACCACTAAGAAAACATGTTAACAAAACATTTATTTGGTAAACCATATAAAAAGACGCACAGAGAAACCGTATAATAAATGCTTAATAGTAAAGGGAAACTTCAAAAAAAAATTGTCCCTAGAAATATTATTTTCACCCTTAAGATGATGGACGTCCTGACAGACTGACGGACTGAATACTCATAATAGTCAGTTATAGAGACGATGATTTGGGGGATCATCTGCAGACGCCAATCTTATTTGACATCTAAAATAATTATTATACTCCTAAAATCGTAAATGGAAAAAGTCACTCAAAAATCAGACATGTGACGTCATGAAAATTAGGAAGATAAGAGGAGAATAGGGAAAGAAAACCCCTAAAAAAGAGATGGATAATCACTCATTTTTATGACGTCACATGTCTGATTTTTGAGTGACACTCTCCATTTACCTAAAATCAACATGGACGGTGAAAACAGTAAAAGTGTCAAATTAACTATGACGTCAGAAAAAATTAACAATTAACCAATAAGAAGCCAGTATTCACTGTGGTAAAATAAATAGCGGCCTCTCATTGGTTAGTTGTTAATTTTTTCTGACGTCATAGTTCGACACTTTCACTGTTTTCATGGACGGTCAAAGTTACAAGAAAAATCTTCACAAAAAAGTCAGCCGTCTATCGAACATACATTTTAATCTTTTTCTTTATATTTTAAAACATTTTTGAAGCAGCTTATAAAGCCTATAAAAATGAAGTAATACTGACCTACCATTTGTTATTTCTTATAGGCACTATAAGCTGCTTCATTCTTTTTTTCAATGAAATTTATCTTTGTCAATGCTAATGTATTAGAGTGAATGTATGTATAAGAGTAGGGTAATACTAGAAATAGAAATATGGATAAATTATTTTGTTCAAACTAGAGGAAGGGGACAACGTGTCCCAAAAATCAACCACGTGACGTCAAAAAAATTAAGGAGTATCCATCTCTTTTTTAGTGCTTTTCTTTCTCACTTTTCCTCTCTCATCCCTCATTTTTATGACTTCATATGAGATTTTTTGAGACACTGTCCCCTTCCAAACTAGAAACTTTTACGATTTTATTTATTAAAGGTGGTTTTAAAACTTTGGGTACTAAGTCTCATCCCACTCTGAGAAAACAAAAATCAAGAGAGGTAGTGAAACACCTAAATCGTACATAACCTAACCTAATAAAAAGCTTAAAATGAAATCATATATAAAATTTTTTTTTAAAAAAGCTAAATTTATATAAATTATGTAATAATATTATTAATTATTTGAATTTTACTAAATACTCATATACTAAATTTGATGGAAATATTAAATACCCTAGCCTTTATCCATACATATTAATCTAATACATGCATTTAACTGTAGAATGGAATTTAAAATCCTAGGAATACGAGAACTTAAATATTTATCCGAATATCCAAGAATTTGGGAGAAATTATTTCATAGGATTATTTACAGAAGCCATTTTTAGTGCCTATACAAAAATGACGTTATCTATAATACAAAGTACCTTGATGTCTGTCTGTCCCTTAAAATCTCGGCAACCACATAACCGATCAGATTTTACTCTTCAAGGAATATACCTACTGGTCCTGTGGTGGTTGAAGGCTATTTTTTGGGGGAGGTGGGACACCCCCAAGCCCCCCAAAAACAAAAAAAATGCCCCCCAATTTTTTAAAAAAGAATTTTTACGAATTTTTCAATTCGCCATTTATTCGCGAAAATTTGCAATCCATTCGTTTTTTTTATGTAATTATACCTCTTGGTGCAAAGCCCCTAGAGGATATGGGCGAAGCCGCTAATACATATAAATGACCAATGATAGTCCAATACACAGACAAAATTAGCAATGGCAGGCCAGTATAACTTCATTTTTTTAGTCATATAAAAAGCTTCTTATTCCCAGGAATATTATATCTAAAAAGTAATTATTTTGCCTCTAAATTTTCTATACTACCCAAAGCTCGTATAAATATGGGATATGATACGTTCCACCAGGGAGGGAGAGGACATTAGAAAGTAAATTATATTGGTACCCAAAGTTTCAAAAACACGTTCTCTTTCTGTTAGCTTAAAAACTTTGGGGACTTTCATACTTAAAATCTAAATTTGTATAAACTATCAGTGTTTAAACTTTTCAACCAATAATCTAAAGAAGCAGGATTTTTCTAAATCAATTTATCGTCCATTGTCTTATCCCCTAGGATCCCTGATATTTCATTGTGTTCTTTTCTTGGGTTTAGCCTTAATTTTGAATGATTTAAGGAAACGACAGTTTTTTAGTTTAATTAGTTGCAAGGTGATAGTTTTAACACTGGGAATATTTTTTGGGGATAGGGTGGAGTAACAACCGTAGAAAATTTTTTAGCAGGGTTTTTGGCAAAGGGAAGGAGCATTATTATCATAAAGCCAAACTGAAAATAACATTGAAATATACAGGGAGGGAGGGGATATTGGACTGTAGATTATACAGGTACCAAAAGTTTTATAACATATTCTCTCATCGTCGTTGGATCAATAACTATTACTAAATATTGATTGGTTGGTTAAAATTAGCAGTGCCCAAAATCTTTAAGCAAAAATTTTATTCACAGAAGGTGCAATTTTGTCTCTTATCATTAGGGATGGACATCAATTCATCGTTTGATAACTCAAACTTTAATCATTTATCTAGATTACTATTAGCTAGTTGTTGCTGTTTATATACAAATGGACAAAGCTGTACTTGTTCTTTTAATCCTTACTAGCGACTACGCACCTAGAGCCCTCAAGGTGCATAAAAATGGTTTTTTTTCAATGTATGATAAGATCATCCGCAAGAAATATTTTGGCAATTTGATTTGATGGTACTTTCCCCTAAAATAGCTATAAATCTTCCCAGAAGCTACACTGTTAAGGAGAACCATATCGGTTCAGCGGTTAGCAAGATCCTTCGGTGAAGACCGACAAACAGATCCTTTTACTTTATTAAAAGGATATAAAAGTAACAGGATGTCTTTTTGTGTAGCGAAGATTAAGAATTTTTTTGTAATTTGACGGTTGTTAATCTAGCCCAAACTTTCCCTTAGTCGGAAGTTTAAGAAATCTGATCCAATAATTTAACCCCTAATTTTCTTAAGATAATGTTGTACATATGATACAGCAAGTAAAATAATTCACCATCTAAATTTGATATATATTTGTTTGCCTGTAACTTTTCTGTCAGGCAAAAATGATAAAAACAAAATATCTCAGAGGTATTTTAAGGGATAATACAATAGACGATAAATTAATATAGACCCCAAATAATGATAACTGCTAATTTCTATCATCCAATTAAGATTTATTAAAAGTACCCAAATTTGTTCAGCAAACGAATGAGAAATGTGCTTTTAAAACTTTGAGTACCAGAATTATTTACAGTCTGATGTTTCTTCTACCCATAAATATAGTATTCAAACGAGCTATTTTGAAAAACTAACGTTTTTTGAGAAACACTAAAAAATCTTCTAAAATTTCCCCCATAACTTTCACTAATTGAAGAATTTCACATGAAAATTAAAAAGCTTAAAATACTTGAATTTCTAAAAATTTATTTCTTTTGTGAAATTTAAACCTATTTAGTTTCAGATATAGGAAGGGTTAAAGCAATTGAGAAAAATATAAAGTTTCTTTCTTATTTTAACTTCATTTACTCATATTAGTTCCCAATATCATGCAGTAATAGTTATCAACAAAGAAAATAACAAACAAGTGACTGTAAATGACCAGAAGGGATCTTGAAAAGCAGAACCAATGAAAATAAATGTTAAGCTTCACCCGGACGGATGGACATACATTGTTATAGCTTATGCATGCATATACACGGGGCTTTGTTTGAACACAGTAAAAGTGTCGGACTGATTATGACGTAAAAAAAATTAGCCAATGAGAGGCCACTATAAATTTTACCATTGGTCAATAATGGCCTCTCATTGGCTAATTTTTTTTACGTCATAATCAGTCCGACACTTTTACTGTGTTTCTTTTTTTTTCGAAACCATCCTACCTAAGACCTAAATCTAAAAATAAAATAGCCTAAAACAAACCTGGGACCTAGGTTAACCTTCCCCGTAAAGGAGAACTCATTGGGTTCAGTAGTTATTGAAATCTTAAGCTTCAGACAAAAATAAACTTGTTACTTTTTATATTAGGTTAGTAAAGTATAGAAGTATAGTATAATATTAATAAAAACACAGACAAGTCCCTACAAAAGAACATAAAGCAATTTGCTAGCAGACAAAAAGGGCCTTCATCACTTGGGGCAGTTAGTTATCTGTATTATACATATATCTATATTAATAACATATTTACTTGTGAGAAATGACAAATCTTTTTATATCTTATAATGTTTTTATTGCATGATATGGACAGACGAACGAAACTATTAAAGATTGCGATAAATTAATTTCAAATTTGATTTTAATAATTACACGAATATGATTATAAATAATAGAGTAAACTTAGAAGGGTTCAAGTGGGAGTTTCATTTCTCCATGAATACACTGTATATTTGTTTTAGAGATTTTTTATTTTTTATTTAGAAATTTATAATTCTAAACCATACGAATAAAAATACCATAATAGTTATTTCTCGCATCTTATTATAAACAGCTTTCCGCGGATATAAAATGTACAATTCTAAGATTAAAACCTGTCTGTCTGTCTGTCTATCTTTCTAACTTTCTGCCTGTCTGACTATCTGTCTGTCTGTCTGTCTTTCTGTCTGATTGTCTGTATGTAACTCTGTTTTATTTTATTAATCTCATACTTAATAAGTCAAAAAATTAAATGTTAGAAATTATAAAACTTTATATCTAATTCTATAAAACTTAGTCTACAATACTCTATTGTGTAAAGCTGGTTATGATCAGTCTAAAGCTCATCATGTCTACTAATTACACTCTAAAGTATTATACAAATCTAATAATTGTATTTTTAGATTTATACAGATGTACTTTACTATAAATGAATCTTGATAATCTATCTACTAGGAAAGGATAAGACAATGGACGATAAATTGATGTACGTCCCCAATGATGATAAACAAAATTACCCATTTAATAGATAAAAATATTTGGTTGAAAAACTTGGACACTAGAAGTTTGAAACCAACCAATCAAAATTCAATAAAAGTATTCAAAGTTTTGAACGAAAAAGATAACATTGTTATAAAACTTTGGGTACCAATGTAATTTACAGTCCAATGTCACCTCCTTCCCAGATTTGAAATATGTATGTATGATGGGTTAACTTTCCAAACAAAGAACAGCTTAAAACCTACCTATAACCAATAAGAAGCTACCCTGAAAATTAAAACTCCTTCATCCAGTCGTTTAAGATATCTTAATAAACAATAAGATACAATTGTTAAAGACGTTATAATATAGATGTATAACTATACTACTTCCTGGATACCCCTGTTGGGGACCTTTTTCGTCTGCTAGCAAATTGTTTTCTGCTACTTGGCTGTGTTAATATTCCCGACACCAATGCATTGGTTGATTTTCAAAGACCTAATTGAGAGTCGGCACAAGGTCCTTTGGGAATAGGACATACAGTTATTTCACCCCTTCCCCCTCTAATGTTTACATTATTAATAGGTATTAATAATTATTAATATACCTTCTCATAGGTCCCGAGAAGGTATATAACTATTTCGGGGGAGGATACCACCACCCTCCCAAGAGAAATCACAAAAAAATATTTTTTTTACCTTGAACGCAATATTGCAAGGTATCGTAGAGACTTGAAATCATTATTATTATTACGTATTTTATTGGTTTTTAATCAGTTTATAAAAATGAAATCACAAACATATTACTAAAAATATAAAATTGAAAATTATTTACAATTACTACATAAAAATAAATTTGGTTTCTTTCATGTGCTCCGTCTTCTTTGACGTCTAGTCTAAGTGAGGGCAATGGCATCTTTTTCATTAACACAAGGATCTATGATTATCCGGATTCTCTGTTAACACTGAGCCGTCAGCTTAGAACTGAAAAAAAAAGAATGAAAGTTTAAGTTAGAAAAAATACATAGTTAAAAGAAATATTGACAGATATTAAGAAAGAAATACTAAAATAACAAACAGTTTTTCTTAATGGCCCTGTAATAACACCAACTCTTTTATCCTCTTATCCACTTATCCACTTATTATATGCATTCTGATATTTAGGAAAACGCATAAAAATTGATCTGTAATTCTTTAAAAACTCTTTTAACATTGACAATACAGGTTTAATTTTCTTATTTCTACATTCAAAAAGAAACCAAGCTGAAATAATAATTTCTGTATTGATAATTATAGCTTTATAGAATGGTATATTAGACGGTGCTCCCAAGAAAACAAAATTTGCAACCCATGTCATATTAGATTGGTAAAGAAAATTGTTAAAATATTCTAAAAGTAATTCTGTATTTGATGAACAATAAAGATAAAAATGACAAGAAGTTTCTCTAGGGGCGGGAAGATTTAAAGCAATTGTACATTGTGTACAAGCTGGACTAGTGTCACTAAATTTTGATAAATTTGCATTAAAATGAAGAAGATTGTTAGATAATTTAAAAGCAAAGTCTCTTATGTTCATGGGAAGATAGGATAATCTCCACATGCACATAAACCTTGATTC
The DNA here is from genome assembly GCF_053477335.1 of Acartia tonsa. Taxonomy (NCBI): domain Eukaryota; kingdom Metazoa; phylum Arthropoda; class Copepoda; order Calanoida; family Acartiidae; genus Acartia; species Acartia tonsa. Next base: position 35,260,791 of record NC_137273.1, read on the forward strand.
TCTATTTATATCTATTTCATTACTGAGCCATGTATTTCTAGTTTTAACGGGTTGACAATTTGTTATCATAGATTTGGATATATCTAAGAAGTATCTAAAATCTTTTGCTCTCAAATTGGGTTTTGAAATAAAGACCAATATTGAAGCAGATTTTTGAGAGAATTTCGTTTTACACTTATTTAAAAATACTCTTAGATTATGTTTCATTCTTAAAAATTCATTTGGGGTTACATAACAAGAAGATTTCCTACAAAATTCATCATAATATAAAACATTGCCAAAGTTTGAAATAAAATTACTTAAGGTAAGATTTTTTAGTTCATTACCGTACCTTAACCATGAGTTTATTGTAAAGAAATTGTTATTAATCATATTTCCTTGATTATCCTTGAATAAATGATTGTTTACAACTTGGGCAGCAAGAATATTTCCACTAAATTTCCAATAATAATCACAAAAACGTAAAAAAGCTTTAACTAGATTGTACAAAATTGGGTTAGATTCTGGAATAATTTTATCAATTTGTATAGATAATGGGTTTTCCGGATCTGCAAGAAATTGTCTTAATTCTTTACCCCATGAATCATTTGCTTTAAGACCTTTTAAAAAAATGCTAACTTTAAGACTAGTGAGAAATTCTTTTGGGTTAGGCAGGCCAAGCCCACCCTTGCTACAGTCAAGAAAAATTCTATCCTTAGCAATCCTTCCCCCTTGTTTAAGAAAACCTACAACACACTTTTCAAAGTCTGCTAAAAATTGGTCTGTTGGTTCGAAAATTGAACCCAGATATGATAATTGTGAATAAAAATATGTTTTTATAATAGAGACCCTTCCAGGAATACTAAGATTGAATAAATTCCAAAAATTGCGCAACTTTACAACTTTTGTCAATATTTTGTCCCAGATTAAATTAGTGTCATTTAAAGATTTGTGCAAGCTTAGACCTAAAATTGTAAAATTATCTGAAATTTCAAAATTAAGTTCCTCAACTTTTCTTATAAAATCTAAAGAAGGTAACCCACCAGTTATAATAATTTGAGTCTTAGAGTTGTTAACTTTAAGGTTTGATAATTTTCCAAAGCTGGTCAAAATATCATAACATTTTTGGAGAGATTCTGACTTTACTTCCATGAAGTTTTGCATATCGTCTGCAAAACCACTTGCTACATTTACTTTATTTTCATCTCTGTTAAAATTGTAAGGAATTGAATTTGGAATTTTAAGAGTATTTGATAGACATAATTTTATAACGAGTGGGTTAATTGCAATTTTAAATAAATTTGGAGATGGAAGGTCTCCTTGAATAATACCTAACTTATTTTCAAAATTTTGTGTCAAACCGCATTCAGTCAGGATACAAGATTTTCGGTTTTTAAATGTTGAAGATACCATTAAAATAAATTTTGGACCAAAATTAGAGAACTGCAGTACAGATTGTAAGTAGGTATTTCCTATTGTATCAAATGCCCTCAAAAAATCAATTATTAGACTTGCTAAAGGAGAATTTGTGGAGTTTGATTTTGAAAGCAGTTCATATACATTTATTAAACATTCTTGTATAAAATACTGATCGGAATAAGCTTTCTGAGCATTATGTATTATGGAATCTACTACAGTTTTTAATCTTAAATTTATAACTCCACTATATAGTTTATAAGGAGATGTAAGTATACCAATGCTACGCCAATTTTTGATATTAGAAAGATCTTTATCTCCACCCTTTGGAATTAAATTGCTTCTACTTATATTCATCATACCTCTTAACTCCCCTTTATTAGCCATATAGTTAAAACCATGTAACATTGTATCTTTAATTAAATCCCAAAAATGTTTTATTGACGCCATAGGTATGCCATCTAAACCAACAGCAGCATTTAAATTAGCATTTTTAAGAACGGTTTCCAGTTCAGACATTTGAATAGGTGACTCAAGATTTATTTTATCTTCTTGCGATAATTTAAAAGGGTCAAAAATTGGATCATTTTCATTTCTTTCAAAAAATTCTTCAAAAGAAATTTCTGGTTCAACGGACGTGCTAAAAAGTTGTTTAAAATGATTAACAATAAAATTTTGTCTTTCATTATCATTTTGAATAATATTCCCTGAGTAGTCTTTAATTGAAGATAAAGATTCATGAGAGTTCTTATTTTTCAAAAGTTCAGAAAAGCTTCTAGTGCTTTTCTCATGGTTCAATAAGTTAAAATAATTTGTGTTTTCCAAAAGTCTTAGATTTTCCCTGTGTTCAATTTCCAAAAGTTTTGCCTCTATTTCTTTAAAATTAACAGAATTAAAATCACCAATACTTCTTAAATGTGATAATTGATCAGACAAATTGTGTTTTTCCTCCTTTGTTGTTTTAACATAAAATGACTGAAATGAAATACATGTATTTTTTATTTCATTTAATAAACATTCTAACATTAAGTCCGGTTCCAAATTAGTATTATAAGACAAAAAAGTTTCAATACTGGGAAATAGTGAACAGTTTTCTTCAATTTCATTACTATAAACTTCTAGTAAATGTTTACAAAATTTGTCATTGGGTAGCTTTAAGATCGTTTTTTCAAGCCCCTGAATATACAAAGATAAAATATTGATCCTATTAATTAGTAGAGTTAATTCATTTTTATTTGGAGGTTCTGTATTATCAACCATAAAGCTGTACACAGAAAATTTTACTGTAGAATATAAATGTTCAATATTAAGTAGAGAGCTATCAATAACTTTTGGTCTAGTAATATTCTTACTTTTTCCAAAGAAAACGACAGGTTTATGGTCGAAAAATTTTGATAGCCTATTTGGATATTCAACTTTTTTAATTAAAGGACTAAATTGTGGGCTTGCCAAGCAATGGTCAATCCGTGACCTATTTATAGCTTGTACACTAAAAGGAATATAACTATAAGTTTTTAAATTTGGATACAGAAGTCTAAATTTGTCTACAATAAATCCATCCCTTATCCATGAAACTAAAGTTTTTGTGTGAATTAAGTTAGGTATTGCGCTCATGTTAAGAATTTCATAATTATTCAAAACTACGTTAGAATTTATAGGCAAATCACAAGTTAAACAGTTTAGATCTCCCAAAATAACAAACTTAGAGATTCCAATACTTTCAATTTTTTGTTTTAAGAGTGAATAAAAATCTTTATTTTGAGATTGAGTTGGACCATAACAGTTAATGATAAGCATTCGTTCATTATTTATATGCAAATCAACGATAAGGACATTTTCACACCTAGATTTAAATATTCTATAAACTTTATGACAAAAATTTCTCTTTATCATTGTGATTACACCACGATCCCCTTTTGTGCTATTAAGATAAATATCATAATTTCCGAATTTACTTATCATTAAATAGTTTTTAAGAAATGTTACATTATTACCCACACGCGTGTCTTGAAGTAAAATTATATGTGAATTTGTTTTTAAAACTGCATTAATTTTCATTTTAAACTTACCCCCATCCTTATCTAAAGAGGCTAAACTTAAATTTAGTGAGTTCATATTTTGGCTTATAACTTTTACATTGTCTAAACAAAAGGAATTTCCAGATGAAGGTTGGTTTACTGGGGGAGGAGGACTTAAAATTACTTCTTCAAATATTAATTCCTCGCCTTTTTAAATTTAGGATCCCCTGACATCTTACAAAAGGAACTAAAATTTGTCTTTAACTTAAAAATGTTTATCCCTTTTTTGAATGATAGAACTGAACCAAGAGAAAAAGTGTAATGTTTCAAAATATTTTTTTGCAATTTATGAGAAATGTCAATGTAAAAATAAGGATGATAAAATTGGGGTAAATTACAACCAAGGGCAGAAGGGGGAGAACGAAAAAGGGGGAATAACATTTCACACTTATAGTAAATATACCATTTAAAAGTAACAACAAAAAGGAACAGTTTATATAAAACATGCATTATTTTAACAAGAATAATTTTTTAAACCAATGCTTATTTTGTTTACTCACATTTGTATATATTTACTAGAGAAAGGTTGCAAGAATTTGGTGTTTTCAAGCATTGCTTGAGGCGCAGGAGTTTTAAAACTTTCTAAAAATGTCCAGTTAGTACCCATCCTTGTTCTGTAAGACACCATTATGGATTTTCCGGTTGCGCTGGGCCTAATGAGAATTTGCTTAGAGGTTAAATCTATGTCCTCAGATTTAACATTTTGGTACTTTTCTCTTAAACTTTTAATAATAGGAAACAATTGTTTAGGCCAATGAAAGTTAACATCTAACCCCTTCGTCTTTAGGGCCTTATCTAAAGCAGCCTTTCCTTGTTTAGTTTTTGATTTTAGTAATACTGGAACGATAAACTTTTCATTTTTCTCAAATGTTTCTTTTGCTAATGGGGTAATTACTACGTCTGATAAAACTTTAGGGGTGAGAGTAGAAGAAAGCTTTGCCTTAACCGTTTCAATCAAAGAAATGTCAGAATCCCTATCAATATGAACGCCTAAATCCAAGTTGGGGACCTTACTACTTAGAGAAGCAAGCATAGTTTCATTGCACAAAACTTTGTACCCTGCTGACCGTTCGATATCAGACACAAGGTCGCCAGAAGCCACATTGATAGCTACGGTGGCCTCTAGTTTCTCAATTCTTTCAATTAGCGTCTTCTGGTTATTAGATAACCCGAAAACAAACTTAGACAAATCATTCATCTTAGATTCTAGTTCAATAAACCAATTGGTTATTGGAGCTATGATTTTAGCCTTTTCACTAGGCTTCCCACTATTACTTTGACTAAGCTTATCTAGTTCATCCCTAATTTTTCCCGTTGTCTCAGTTATTTTAGAGAAGTGGTCAAAAGTAAAATTATTCCAATCTTTAGGGGTGTTGGAATTTTCTCGCTGCCCTTCAAGGGAGGAATTAGAGTTAGAGGTAACGTTATTAGTCATGATCAATAATAATAAAATGAATTACCTTCACTAATATATTAAACTAAAGATGACTATCACAAATATCAATACTTTTAAATAAACACAAAAAAAGAACTTATCTTAAATTTTCACTTGTTGAGCAGATTCGATGTGTGTTGGGCGGTCAAACTTGATGAGTCAGCTGTAGAATTAATTACACTTGTATTTGTACTGGTTAGCCAGGCGGTCAAAACTAGATAATCTAGTCGGTGTAGAGTTATAAGTTGGGGTAGGGGAGGAGAGTGGTTAAGACAACCTTTCACCTCAAGCTCAACTGAATAACTCGAAATCAACATAGATAGGTATCGTATTATTAAAAAAAAACATTTAAGGCCCATTAGAGGCCTCTAGGGGCGTAGGCGCTTGTAAAATATAAATTAGTAGAATTACCGTGTATTAATTGTATTGTTTTTCTATTTAATCCTTCACATCCGCCCCCTTCAACTTTCAACTCCACCCCTCTTAAAAAATTATTGTTTTGATGTTTTCATCAAACAACCACAATTTTGTATTAGTATGTGTAAGTTATCTAAAATCTGTTTTGATTTGGATATGCTTTTACATAAAGCTTTATAAATAGTGCTTTAAGATCTAAAGGGATAAGACAATGACCGATAAATTGTTGTAATCCACAATAATGACACCTTCTCTAGATTGAAATTTATTGTTGAAACAATTGGACACCCAACTATGGACTAACCAATCAAAATTTGATTAAAGTCCCAAAGTTGTTAAGTCAACCAATATGGAATTGGAAACATTATTATACAACTATGGGGACTAGTGTAATAAACAGCAAATTATCCCCCCTCTCTCTCTCTCTGTGTTTTAATGTATAAAATAATAATGACTGATTTGTAAATTTGGCTAAAATGCGCGAACATCCTAAAATCCTGTTTGCATGTCAGCAGTGTGTGAAAATCCTAGGGAAGCCAATTTGCCAACTTTTTACCCCAGGGATGAAGGATAGGGTTATAGGGTAAACATATCTTTGGTGCTTTCCCACTAAGTGTTTATCGAGCACTAACGCCCCCTCCATTTATACCTGAGTAGAGCATAGGCCACGCACAATGGTTCTCCCATCTCTTCTTTGGATTTGGCACATTTTGAACACATTTTGGAGTTTTCTCCTCCAGGTCGTTTTTGGTCTACCTGGTTTTTTTTTCTTTGGGGATCCTTCTCCCCCTCTTCCTTAAATTGAAATGATTTTAAAACAGGGGTATATTTTTTCCTGTGCCAGTTCCCTTCTGGGTCACCTAACCCTGTAGGGTTATCCAGTATCCAAAATATAACCTAACCTAACCTGACCTAAAATAATAAAGAAACAAACAAAAACTTACCCTCTTATTTTAAAAATAATGGAATGGTTTTATAGCTTGATAATGTAATTGAATGTAATGTAATTGTAAGATAAGAAAATAGAGAATTAATATTAAGAAACAGATTTATTTTTATTATATTAAAATTTTAGTATGTAAACTATCCCTAACCCCTAGATAAAATGATGCTTTACTGAATAAATTTAAATCCTCATTTCATTTCTCTCTCTCTCTCTCTCTCTCTCACTCACACACACACACACACACGCCCTATCTCCTACTGTTTAGGCTAAAACTAATTAAAAGGTAGAAATTAATTAATTACAACCCAAGAAATTGATAAGATTTTTAAACACGCCATTTTTGACCACGGAAAAACCATAGAAAAAATATACCTAGAGATTTATTTAGGTATTTTATCCAATTATATAAAGCAGTAAGCATTTTTTCTCTGTAGCGAATGATCTCGCTAACCGCTGAACCGTTATGGTTCTCCTTTACAGTCAAGCTTCTTATAGCATTATAACCTTCTCAGGACCTATACAAAGCTTTTTAGGGTTTGTTTCAGCCGTTTAATAAATCTTACAGGACAAACATACACAACTTACTACTTTACATAAGACTAGCGGCTACTTGGAGCATGAGGGGGAAGGGGGGGGGGTTGATTTCGACTACCCATTTTTAAAAAAAATTTGGGGGACTTTTTTTTTGGGGGGGGAGGAGTTGACCGCCCCCCCCCCCATTCTTAATTTTAGTTCTTTCTTTGGGGGAGGGGTTTTTCTAGGGGCGATTTCTCTTGGGAGGGTGGTGGAACCCTTCCTCCAATATAGTTATAAACCTTCCTTGGACCTATGAGAAGCTTCCCTGTAAAGGAGAACCTGATCGGTTTAGTAGTCAGCGAGTTCTTTTGGTACAAACATACACACAGACACAAACAGAAATACATCCTGTTACTTTATTATAAGGATTTATTCTATGAAATGAAAAAAAATATATGTAAATGTGTAATATGTATTTGGATAATAAATGAACATGAAAATTGGTCAAGATAGAATTTTGGGTGGAGAGTTTTTAAGGATGAGAAAGTGGCTAAGGAAAGGTGTTCTTATAACAATTTGTTGTAACACAAGTCAGAAAAAGATGAAAGCAGAAAAATAGCCTGAAACCATTCCTTGAACTAGAAGGCTTCTCTGAAATTGAAAACCAAGTAGGTTCCGTGGTTAGCGAGCTGCCACAGTTATGGAATCTTGACCACAAAGATTTTTTTATCCAATCTTGACAAGTGAGGTATTTTTGGAAAGAGGAATATACATAGAAAACGCCTATGTAAATTAGAAAATCCGCAGAAATCATATTTGCAAGTTATTTGCAAAAATCTGCAATGTTAATTAGCAAATTTAATTTTATGCCTTAAATGACAGATTAAGAAAAAACCTTTTTATGAAACATGTTTATTTATAAGTTTAGAACATAATTATGGCAAAACAATTTTCTTTAGTGTTACTTTTTTCACCCTATATCTGAAAAAAACAGTTTCTCATATTTTATGATAAAAAAAGGTATAGGAACAAAAAATATGTTTTTTCTTGATGTAAACACAATAATTGGCATAACATTTATCATCTTAAATGTAAAAATCAGATATAGAATCCTTTTTAGAGGAAATATGGTGCAAAAAGTAACTAAGACATTTTTGCAAAGTATGAAAATCTAAAGAAAATAGTTCTTTTTGATTTTAAAATACATATCAGATAAATGTATATAGAATTAGTGATCAAAAACTATAAAACATGTTATAAGTTTTTTCAACACAGTCATTGATTAAATTGCACTTTTGGGTTTAAGAATTACCAAAGTAGTGCACAAAAACTCTTTTTATGAAGTAATTAAACAAAATAAAGGCCAAAAAACCAACTATATAATGGTCTACTGCATTATAAAAAACGCCTAATTGTTGATTTGAATCTATTTTGTTTCATAACTTAATAAAAAGAGTTTTTTTGTGCAACTTTGGTAATGAGTAAACCTAAAAGTGCATTTTAATTATTGATAGGGTTGAAAAAAGTTTTAACTTGTTTTATAGTTTTTGATCACTAATTTTATATCCATTTATCTGATATGTATATCAAAATCAAAAAGAACTATTTTCTAAAGATTTTCATACTTTGCAAAAATGTCTTGGTTACTTTTTGAACTATATTTCCTCTAAAAAGGATTCTATATCTGATTTTTACGTTTAGGATGATAGATTTTATGCCAATTATTGTGTTTACATCAAGAAAAAACACATTTTTTGTTCCTATACCTCTTTTTATCATAAATTGTGAGAAACTGCTTTTTTCATACATAGGGTGAAAAAAGTAACACTAAAGAAAACTTTTTTGCCTTAAGTATGTTCTAAACCTATAGATAAACATATTTCATAAAAGATTTATTTATAAATAAGTCATTTAAGGCAAGAAATTAATTTTGCAAATTGACATTGCAGATTTTTGCAAATAACTTGCAAATATGATTTCTGCGGATTTTCTTATTTACAAAGGCGTTTTCTATGTATATTCCTCTTTCCAAAAATACCTCACTTGTCAAGATTGGATAAAAAAATCTTTGTGGTCGAGATTCCATAACTGTAGCTCTAGAGAGGCACCGAAAAAACCATACTTTTTTTGTATAATAATAGCGACTGCAACCCGAGCATCAGGGGGCACTGAATTCAATAGGAAAGGGACTTTATCAGCTAAGCAGTTATTGAAATTTTAAGATTTAGACAAAAATCCTTACTACTTTAAATAGTGTTATTTGTTTGAAGGAGGCCAAGAAAACAGCCTTAAACCAACCAAATATACGTATAAAGCTTTTCGAAGATGCACAATTAATTCGGACCAGCAACCACCGAGATCTTTAGCTTCAGACAAAAAACCTAATTACCTATTAGAATAGAAAGATAGAGGCGTTAAACTAAATATCTTATCTTATACAAAACTAACCAAGTAGACATTTTACTTTTTTGAAAAATTAGTTGATTGTAAAAGTTAAAAGTTTGTTAAGTTTGTCTTGTCTATGTACTATTAGAGTAAAACACTAGAGGGAGAAAGGGTTAAATAACTGTATGTCTCCATCGCAACCACCTTGTGCAACCTTTCTATTGGGTCACTGAAAATCAACCAATGGTGTCGATTATATTAACACGGCCAAGTAACAGAAAATAATTTAGAAGCAGACGAAAGAGGTCTTTGAAAAACGAAGTGAGGTAGTTGTCTGTATATACATCTATACTATAGATCTGTTCATGTACCCTTGCCGTTCAAAGACACGTTAATAATCTTGGTGCAGCGGCTGTCACTTCGACTGCAGTTTGTTGCCTTTTTTCGGGGTGGGGGCTCTTCCAGCCGGGGGGTCCATCCCTACGGGGCTCTACACAGTACTCAATATAACCTAACCTAACCTAACCTGACCTAATATAATAAACAAACCAACGAAAAAATTCCTCATTTCATGTATATTTTAAAGTAAGGGAGGGTGGTTTCTGTGCCCGACTTATCACTTTGAGGCAAACCACAGGGCGATGTAAACTAATCACAGATGGTTTTAGGCTGTCTTTAAAAATCTATTGCTTAGGGTGGGTCCCCCAAATTTGTATTCGTTACTAATTTCTTTTCTAACCTAAACATGCTACCACTACATTTACAGAAATAGATAAGTTTTCTAAAAAAAGATGAACAAAAAAATATTATTTTGATACTTTGGATTTTGGTAGCAAAGCTAATATATACTTTTAAAATATGTCAATCCCGTTGATCTGTTGAAAAAATGTGTAAAATTTGTTTTTTGTATCTTTTATAAGAATTACTTTAGGGCAGGTTAGGTTAGATTAATTAAGAAGCCCCGCAGGTTAAGGCCTCTCCACAGTGGTAAGTTGAAAAAAAACATCTAACCCTTATTTTCAACCCATTTAAAATTGAAGTGGGAGGGGTTCAGTGTTCAATAGGAACTTTGCAAAGGAAAGCACCCATCTTTAAATAGTGGAATAAAACTTTTGTTATTATTTAAAGGCAAATTTTGATTTTTGAATTTAAAAATATTTTTCTATATCCTTACAAATTTATTTTAATTACTATTTCATTTAATTTTAATTTTCGGTAGCAACTAGCAAAAATATGACCTATTTTTAGTAGCGTATAGCTGCTTTATAAGTAGGGTTTAGCTGTATGTCTATCTGACGGGTATTTACAGCCAAAATTACAGTAAATATGCTTCTTTTTCTATAATCTAGTTTTTTTATTAGTTAAAAGGTGCATTCTTAATATAAAAGAAGGAAACCTCATATTTAGTTATTTATTGACAATATCTGCCAAAAAGGTCTAATTATTACAGTCTAAACTTCTGCTTTATAAATTTATCAATTCACTAATTACCTTGCTCCTTGCCTTAGGAAAATAGCCAAAAACCACTCCAAGATATTTATAAAGCTTCCCTAAAAAGTTCAATCCATACAAACTTTGTTGAATTTAGAGATCTTAAGCTTCAGACAAAAAGCCTTGCTACTTTATATAATAGGATAAATTTTACATAAACTAAAACTAAACAGAAATAATCTTTAAAATGTTTAAAATACTATTAAATGTAGTTCTGATTTTGCTCGCTAGGCGTCTCACTTAAATAATATAATTTACATTAAAAAAATCCTTATAGGTGACAATATATGTCTTATTTACTTTCATAGTAAACAATATGTTTTCATGTTAGTATTTGACCGAAAATTATATCTAAAAATATATTAATGATTTGGTTGTTATCATAAAAAAAAGAAAAAAGGTTATAAATATTGTAAAATTTCTAGTTGCTTCGTGCTTAAACAAACCTCTCTAACAGACTTTGTCATCCGAATGGATGTCTGATTTCTGTAAAGAACCCACAAACTATTATGTCTTCCTTAATGAATATCGAAGACAGAGCCATAAGCTCAGTTTTATTAAGATACATCTAGCGATGTATCAATCAGGAATCTAAAGGTTTAAGGCAATGGCCTATACATTTATGTACATCCCCAATGATTATACACAAAATTACACTTTTGAGATTACAATTTGTGGTTGAAACGTTAGGACCTCATATAAATAAACCAACCAATCAAAATTCAATAAAAGTCCCAAAGAATGTTAAGCCAACGAATAAGAAAACATTATTATAAGACTTTGGGGACTAGTGTAATAAACAGCCCAAGGTTCCCTCCCTACCTGTGTCTTAATACTCCAGTAATAGGATTCATGTATGTATGGCAGCTGAGATATTGTAATCGGATGGACCAATCGAAACACAATTTTAAAGGATTTTAAATTTTTAATGATGATAGACAAAATTAGAATATTGGTTGGAACGTTTGGACACTGCTGTATAAGAAACAACCAACGGAAATTCAATAAAACTATGGAAAGTTGTTGAGCTTACGAATAAAATTACGTGATGATAAAACTTTGGGTACCAGTGTAATTTACTGTCCAATGTCTCCTACCTCCGTGGTCATCATTGTCTTCAAATGACCGTCAATTGGTTTAAATTTTTGTACATACATATTTTCAATACAATATTTTATCAATGGATATAGAATACGTGGATATTTTGACGGATTCCCGCATATTCTGTTCAAATATTTCTTTTAGCTGGCTAATATAACAATACCCCCCGCCCCACCCTTATAACCTTATCCCATCCTCTTCTGTGAATATAAAGGAACGTATTGCCAAATATCTGAGGACTATATTAGCAACCTAAATTGACAACAAAAATTCCAGTTTCACTACGTCCATTATTGCATTTTCTATGTAGTTTTGTTAAATATTAGGTTTAAACAGAAAAATACAAAATGTACAAATATTTAGTCCCCATATTGAATTATAATTTTCTAATAATAATAGAGCAGGACAATATATCTAAGTAAACAATGATTTGACGAAATATTTATATTACATGTTTCTAACCAAAATAGGTACTATACAATAATAACGGCTTTAACGTAATCTATAATTCAAAGTAGCTTGATGTCTGTCCGTCTGTCCGTCTGTCCGTCCGTCCGTCCCTTAAGATCTCGGTAACCCCTGAACCGATTGGATTCTACTCTTTGCAGGGAATATATCTACTGGTCCTATGGTGGTTTTAGGCTATTTTCTTGGGGGGTGGGACACCCCCAATAGACCTGTTACTCAAAATACACTTTTTCGAATTTAATTCTTCTGCTGATCTAAAAAGTTTTATTAGTCCCTCTAGCCCCTTCTAAGGTTTTCTGGGCATTACATTAGTTGTGTGAAAGATCATTTTTTAGTAACATTGTTTTTTTTTTGTTTCTATAATTAGAGTAGGTCCGTCCGTCCGTCTGGAACAGTGAGCTGTTTTCGTTGCTTTAAACAGGTTAAAATTGTCTTATCCGATACAAACTTTGCATGATGATTCCCATAACAATAAGGTATAATCCAGAAAGTCCGTACGTTCATTTAAAACATGCTTATAAGTTATCGGATTAATCTGTTTTTTTTTCTGTTAAAAAGACAAAGAAAGAAAATATTTTGGTTGAAGGGGTATTTTTACTAAAGGGAGCTTCGCCTAACGGATGATAGGGTTTCACCCCACAAAGCTTAAATAGCTTGGAACCGTATGATTATTCCCAAGAACATAAAGCCCAATAAGTTATTGATATCTTTAAGCTTAAGACAGTCAGACATACAAAAAGCATAGTTCCACTCTGTAGTATACTCTGTGATATACTAGCGGCTGCGCCCCTAGTATATTGGGGTATTATATAAAAATGTTATGAAAGGGAAGAAAAATAGCTGAAAGCCAAACCCATGCTTTTTATAAAAGTAAAACTATTTCAGAGATCTTTAGGAAGCTTCACTGTAAACCATATCGGTTCAGCGGTTAGCGAGATTCTGCGCTGCAGACAAAAAAGCTTACTCTTTCTTATAATAGGATAGATAGATAGACAGCAAGAGAGAAAGATAAATTTTAAATATATTAAGCTGTTTTGACAATTTAGTCACTTAATGGCACACGAGCTATACTTAAACAATCGAAATATTATTACTCGGATGTTGCACCAGATTTTTCTTGTACTCTGATAAAGTTATACTCGCAGCTAGCTAAAATAATGATATCAACACCCTTTACCCCCCCTCTTACTAAATGAACGAAATGACCAATAAATGAGGTCCATATTAGAAAGCAAAATTTACAACAAATTCCCCCTGTCAATATATCCACGTATATTTTATATCCATTTCTTAAACATTGACACAGACAATTAAATATAAAAACAAGGATGACAGCATTCATAAAAATATAAAAAACAAGGATGACAACATCCATAAATAAAAAAATAGATTTTTTCAATAACTACTCAACAGAATTTAAAAAGTAAGGTGTCAAATTAAAGATCTTACTATTTTTGTTCATACTGGCAATTTTCTTTAGTTAAGTTAAGACGCCTTCTTTTGTCGCCAATCTACCTTGCTAATATGGCCAGTTCGTTCATCCAGTAGGTGTAGATTGGAATTTTCGTTTTTTATTGTAAATTCATTGTAAATCTATTCAAAAATTACTTGTATCCAGGATACGTAATACGGAAATTCTTACATTTTCAGACTTGATTACAGAGATGCTTTGCTTTTAACACTGTGTAGATGTATATGTTATTTACAGAATTTTTGGACATATGAATTCGGGTGAGGATGGTCCATGGCTCTCAAACGCCAGGCCCTACAGCCCAGGATAGCTAAGGCGAGCCAAATGTCTCCTTTTCTGTCCGTACCACCCATCAGACAACCAACGCTTTGATTGCACGAACTTTGTCCACGCGGTGTTAAGCCGAGATTCGAACCTATCACCTCCCCGACTACGATTGGATGCGCTACGTGTTGAGCAAAGTTCAATGAATAAGTGATTAATGTTTTGACCATAACATTTTTAAAAAAGAAATCTTCACGGAAAATAAAAACTCATTCTTTTTTTGAATACTCTTCCCTGTTAATTTTTAACAAAAGTTTAAAGTTAAGTATTTTAATTGTTACATTCGATAAGGTTCTACAAAATTTGCAAAACGTTATTCATATTCTATATATTATGAACTATCTAATATTTCTCTGAAAAGTCACAATCTATAATATAAAGTAGCTTGATGTTTGTCCGCCCGTCCGTCTGTCTGTCTGTCAGTCCGTCTGTCCCTAAAGATCTCGGTAACCACTGAACCGATCGGATTCTACTCTTCAGGGAATATACCTACTGGTCCTGTAGTGGTTTTAGGTTATTTTCTTGGGGCGTGGGACATCCCCAACCCCCCAAAAAATAAAAAAAATTCCACTCACTTTTTTTTGATGATGGAGATCATGAAGATGAAGATCCTCATTTTTTTTTGATGATGTAGATGATGAAGATCCACCACATGTACTACATTTTTTGTACATGCAAAGCCCCTAGAGGCTAGGGGCGAAGCCGCTAGTCTTTATAATAAAGTATCAGGATCTATCTCTATGTATCTGTGTGTGTGTCTGTACCGAAGGATCTTGTTAACCACTGAACCAATATAGTTCTCCTTTACAGGGTAGCTTCTTATAGGTCCTGGTAAGGGCCTTAAAAATGTTTTTTTTACTTTTTCTTTTTGAAACAAAGAAAAAAACAATTAAGTTTTATAATTCAACCACCCCACCCCCTTAAAGTGCCCCAATGTGCCTCGAGGGACGCAGCCCCTAGTGGAAAATAAATGAGTAGTTTGTGCTGTTGTAATAATTTTTGTCT
This sequence comes from Acartia tonsa, assembly GCF_053477335.1. Lineage (NCBI taxonomy): Eukaryota > Metazoa > Arthropoda > Copepoda > Calanoida > Acartiidae > Acartia > Acartia tonsa. The sequence continues at coordinate 35,275,823 of NC_137273.1, forward strand.
ATACTATTCACACAACCAGGGATCTTAAGGGATAAGAATATGGACGATAAATTGATGCACGATCCCAATGATGATTAACAAAATCACCCATTCTATATAAATTAGAAGTATTAAAAAGTTTTGTCATTGATAACTTTAACCTTAGAATTAAGACTTATTATTATAAAATCGTTTATTTTTAAGCCAACGATTGAGAGAACATTTTATAAAACATTAAGTACAAGTGTAATTTAAAATTCAATGTCCCGTATCTCCCCTACAAAGCCGTTAGAGGATTTTAATATCCTATTAAAAGCGTTTTTTGTTTGTCCCGAAAGATCTCGCTAACCGCTGAATCGATATTTTTTCCTTTACAGTGAAGGTTCTTATAGGCCCTAGGAACTATTTTTGGGGAGGGTGTCTTCATCCCCCCCCCCCCAACAAAAATTTAAAATGGGATGTGGTCGACATTTCCCCCGTCTACCTTAAGTGCCCCTAGAGGCTTCTAGGGGGCGTACCCGCTAGTTTATGATATAATAATATATTCAATATATGTAATCAAATATTTTAGACGACTTTTCTTCTCATATTTTGAGGATTTTGAAGCACCTAAGAATTTGTTTGAAAAGGGAAGAGTTATGATAATCTTGTATTAGTGCTGACAGATGGAGAAAAAAAAACAAGGATGGAAACTTGTCTCTATAATATTCATTCGAAATTGTTTTATATTCAATTGCATTATCCCCACCAGCTCCTGTATATCATTTAATCTCAGAGAGTGAGGTGACAGTGGGCTGTTTATTACCCTAGTCACCAAAGTTTTATATTCGATGGCTAAACAACCTTGGGGCTTAAGTAAATTTTGATTTGTTGTTTGTTAAGATGAGTGTTAGCACTTTTTTCACTTATTTTGGAACACAGTAATAGTGTCTGACTGATTATGACGTAACAAAAAAAATTAGCCAATGAGAGGCCGTTATTGATCAATGGTAAAATTTATAGTGGCCTCACATTGGCTAATTTTTTTTGTTACGTCATAATCAGTCAGACACTATTACTGTGTTCTTATTTTGATTTACAGAAGGGGTAATTTTGAGTATCATCATTAAAGGGAGTGTGAACGTAAAAATTTCTCATCTGATTATCAAATCTTAACATTTACTAAGCACATTTCACTACACTGATCAACCAAAAATGTCCTATTCACAAAAATATCCAGAAATAATGCCTTGATTTTATGGTATTTTGAGAGGGAAAAAGGAAAAAACAGGGAAAATCTGAACGTTTTTGTTTCTTATAATGTTTGTAGGGATATTTAACTTGTCATATATAGTTGAAACAATTTACTTACTGTTAAGGATTTATTTTATGCTATAAAATTGCCAATTCGTTTTTTTATAACGTAGTAATTAGGTAATAAAGACATATTTTAAATTCGTATTATTGACAAAAAAATACCTCACTGTCTACAAAGGGTTGAATCTCACAGGTTATATAAAATAATAATATCCTTTTTATTGTGTTGAACAATAAATAACCCACTTTGGAGAATTAGTTTACACTTTTATCAGACTGTTTATAAAGAAATATTGCGTCTTTATTATTTACAAATTTGTAATTAAAGGTGGGCGAGAGATGGGCCATTTAAAGTTAATTGGATACTAATAAAAAACCTGTTTCTAGCTTTGTTATTGTATTTGGTTTTCAATAAAAAAATATTGCTTATTTTATCAATTTCTAAGTAACTATACATTGGATTAAAGCAAGGATTATGTTAAAAGCCAGCTTAACTGTTAGGAAAAATCTAGAACTATGTGAAAAAGTTTAATTTTAGCTATAATGGGAGAAAAAAGCAATTTAATGCACATTTTATATAATACGGAAAATTTCTTCCTTTCCCCGTACCTTATAAAAATCGTCGGAAAAAGCCGTTTTTTAAGCAAACAAAAGCGCGTTTTGCTCTATCTGTGAGATATTATGAATGAGATAATGTTAAGATTTGATATTAAGATGAGAAAAATTTACGTTCACAGTCCCTTTAAGGATGTAGTTCAATTTATCTGCCACTGTCTTATCCCTTTAGCTCCTGTATTTAATCTGATGTAAAAAATGTTAATCCTATTTCTCATCTAACACGCTTCTTGTTAACCAGGAATCTTAAGGGATAAGACAATGGATGTACATCACTAATTATAATAAACAAAATAATCCCTTGTCAAGACTCAAATATTAGTTGAGTTTAGACACTAAAATGACACTAACTTTTTTTAAGCTAACTAATGAGAGACAAATTTTTAAAACTTTGGGTACCAGTATAAATTACAATCCAATAAATCCCTTTCCTCTCTGTTGTTAACCCTTTGGTCACGACTCGGAAAAATATTAAAGGTTATAACTGTTTAAAATATTAGTGAATTCGCCCCTAGGGTCAGAGAGGGGCTAATAAAATAGCTTAATACCATCACTTGATACTATAAACCATCACAGGACCTATATGAAGATTACCTAAAATAGAGGACCCAAACAGTTTGGTATTTATTGAGATCTTAAGCTTCAGACAAAAAACCTTACTACTTTATATTATAGGATACCTCCTCGATCCCGCCACCTCGAGTGCTCTGCTACATGTTTCATTATAAACAGAAACAATCCCTTCATTTTAAAAGCGAAGCTTTTCTTTGATTAGGGTCGGTCCGTCCGTCCGTTCGTTACTGCTTTTTTCGTTAATTTAGGCAAGCTAGAATTTTCGTATCGATTTCAAACTTTGCATGATTATTCCTGTAGTAGTTAGGTACGATTTAGAAAGCGTAGCAAATCTATAATCTTTACCAGAATGTTGATTTTTAAATTTTTAACAACAAATTTTCATGTGATATAATAATCTGATTGATCTGTTTTTTTGGAGTACGGATTCCTATTACAACAAGGTACAATATTATAAGAGAAGCAACTCTATAATCAAGTCCTAAAAATGTAAGTATGTCCTTCAACAGTATTCTGTATTTCAGAAGTTTTGCAAGTGTAATTTTGTCAAAACTTTTATATTTATATTTTGCTTATTCAGTTCGGAAACTCTACAAGAAGTATTGTTCGTTTGTCCTACCGTTTCAGAGTTTCGCTTTTATGGATGTTGTCATCCTTGTTCAATCTTGAAGTAAGGGTTAAAATTCATTTACAATTTTAAAAGGATAGGATGCACCATTCATTCGAGAATAAAGAGATAGTTAGATGAACAGGGATCTTAAGGGATAAGACAATGGATGATAAACTGATATACCTTCACTCATATTATCGCATAATATAAAGTAGTAAGGTTTCCTTTTGTATGATGCTAAAGATCTCAGAAAATATCTTTATAAATAGCTTAGGTGGTTTTAGGCTGTTTTCATGTTCTCCCCTTTCCCGTTCTCCCTTAGAGGCTTGGGGCGAAGCACCTAGTGATAAACAAATGTACCCTTCCTTTCTGAATAAAAGTAAAAAATCAAATTATCTTTAATTTACCTATCCTTGCAATCCTGATATGTGCATGAGAATGAATGTAATTGAAGTTGGTGTGCATTTGTTTCCGCACATTGCGATATTGTTTATAATCGCTAAAAGACACAAAAAACAAAGAATAATAAAGAGAGATAAATTGATATCGAATTATGGCACAGGAGAAACTTTTTGTCAAATCAGGTTGCTAATTTCCTCAGTCTTTTATTGGTTGGTTCGTTTACCAGAGGGAAGGGGATTAGGTATAAAATGGGTGAGACCTTTATTTTAGCCCGATACAAGGTTCACTTAATTAGAGTACATGGTAATTTGGTGAAACATACAAGTAATAATAAATCAATTAAGGGAGAGAATAATTGCACACCATTGCAATCTGATATGTTTGTGTTTTTCTAATCCGGGATCCGGAGGGATAAGACAATAGACGATAAATTGATGTACATCATGAATAAACAAAATTAAAATTCTGAAGATTAATAGTTTGAACACTATATTTATTAAGATCTAATAAAAGTACCAAAGTAAAGCCAACGAATATGGGAACGTGTTAAAAAATTGGGTAATAGTATAATTTCAGTATAATGTCCCCTACCTCCCTGACTTTAAATGCATTTTGTTAGGGAGAAGGATAATTATACTAGTATTTAGTAACAGAATGTCTATCTGTGTGTGTGTGTGTGTCTGTACCGAAAGATCTTGCTAACCTCAGAACTAATATGGTTCTCCAATCAATGAAGCTTCTTATAGGTCCAGGAAAGGTTAATAACTAGTTTAGGATAACAAAACCTCTATTTTAAATAACAAAGCTACTTTATAATATACATTAGTCTGTATGTCCTCTAGCTTAGTTATTGTTGGTTTTATATTACCCTTTATAACTGGAAATTATACAAATCTTAATACTTCTCTCTTTAGTAAACTTCCCTCTTATTAACCTTTCATAAACCTTTAGTTTTATTAGCAAAGCTACTTTATAATATACATTAGTCTGTATGTCCTCTAGCTTAGTTATTGTTGATTTATATATCACTTAATTCCTGAAAATTGTACAAATCTTATTTCTTTCCACTTTAATAACCATCTTTTCTCTTACTAACCTTTCATAAACCTTCAATTTTAATAGCAAAGCCACTCTATAATATAGATTAGTCTGTATGTCCTCTAGCTTAGTTATTGTTGGTTTTATATACCCCTTAATTCCTGAAAATTGTACAAAACTTGTTACTTCCCTCTTTAGTAAATATCTTCACTTTTACTAACATTTCATAAACCTTTAATTTTATTAACAAAACTACTTTTTAATATAGATTAGTCTGTATGTCCTCTAGTTTAGTTATTGTTGGTTTATATATCCCTTAATTCCTGAAAATTGTACAAATTTTGTTACTTTCCTCTTTAGTAAAGATCTTTTCTCTTACTAACATTTCATGAACCTTTAGTTTTAGTAGCAATGATACTCTATAATATAGATTAGTCTGTATGTCCTTTAGCTTTGTTATTGTTGGTTATATATTAGGGTGTGTCGATTTGCAAGCTTTTTGGGATTTTCACATTACTACACATTGGCAAGGGTTACTGGGCTAATATAAAACCCTGTGAAACTTGAATGGGGTTTTGTAATATAAAAATAACGGGCGCGCGGGGGTATAAAATGTGCCCTCCCCCTTATAAAACAAAAAATTGAAATTTGAACTAGGATCAATATTTTTCAAAATAGTTTTTAGATTCGTAATCATCATTTCAATGCGGTCATTTTGATATGCAACATTCCTGTGTTTGAATGAATTATAATTTTTGGGACGGGCAAATATTATACCCCCCGCGCGCTCGTTGTTATTAGATTACAAAACCCCTTTTAAGTTTCACAGGGCTTTATATTGGCACAGTAACCCTTGCCAATGTGTAGTAATATGAAATTCCAAAATCGACCCACCCTAATCAATATATATCCCTTCATTCCTGAAAATTGTATAAAACTTCCCTCTTTAGTAAACATCTTCCCTCTTATTAAGCATTTACCAATAATGTTAAGGGATAAGACAATGGACGATATACAACCCCAATTATGAAAATTATTTTTTTTTGATTGAAAAAATTGGATACAACCATTTTCAAACTTAAAAATCATAATTTAATAGGTGTACCCAAAGTTTTTAAGTCAAAGTCCTCTCCCTCCCTACCTTTCACAAACCTTTATTTTTAGTAGCAAAGCTTATCTATAACAATGGTCCTTAAAACTTAAAATTCAACTAATCTTTAGCAATACCATTATATTTATATTAGACTTTAATAGTGAAGAAAGAAACATCGTAGTTGAGTTTTTTTCAGTATGGCTCTAAAACAGATTTATTTCCGATGTATTTAAAAAAAGTACGGAAAAATCATTTTTTGTAGACCCTGGCTTTCGGCCCTTGGGGCCAACATTACTAGAATTATATTTTTTGTTATTTTACTATCTTCGGAAAACTGTCTATAATTCGTTGCTATACCAGTATAGAAAAATGAAAGGACTTATTTTACGATTTATCTTTTCTTTTAGAAGACAAATATCTTAAATAATGCGATAAATATTTATTCATTATGGCTCAGAACCGGTTTTATCCCTGCAAAATTAGCCATCAATAATCATCACTGTGTTTTAATTTACTGTTAGTTTTTTACAATTTTTCTAGACAATTGTCCCTTGTATTGCGACGGTTCTCAAAATTTATCGTTATGCCATTCTTTTTGGACATGCGTAATTTATTATTTCTTTTTTGGTATCATTCGGTCCCAGTGGATCTAAGATATACATGGATGTGATATTTCAAAATTTTCCAAGCCCTAAAAGATAGATAAGACAATGGACGATAAATTTGTGTTCTTCTCAATTATGATAAACAAAATTACTCCTTCAGAAGATTGTAACTATTGGTTTGAAAGATTATACTTTACTAGTTTGTTGAATCAAATAAAAAAAAGTGTCCAAAATTTTTAAGTAACTGGACAAAGTGTCTCAAAAATCAGCCATGTGACGTTATAAAAATGAGAGAGATGAGAGGAGAAGTGGGAATGAAAACCCATAAAAAAGAGATGGATAATCCCTTATTTTTGTGACGTCACATGGATGATTTTTGAGACACTTTGTCCAGTTACGTTTTTGTAACTGGATAAAGTATCACAAAAATCATTTTAAGAAAACGAATAACGGTTTTTTAAAGTTTTGGGTACCAATATAATTTACGGTCCAATATCCAATCACTCCCTAAAAAATTATGTTTATTAAAACCCATTTTTAAAAAGAATTTTGAATAAAGTAACTTTTTTGAAGGGATGCTGTAAGTATTGGTGCAAAAAATGGGGACGAATTTCAAATTGATTTGACGGGGCTGATTTTTTTACGTCACAACTGAAGGGAAAGAAAAGGGAAGGGGGAAAGAAACCCCCTAGAAAAGAGATGGGGTTTTCCCTTCACTTGTGACGTAAAAAAACCAAAAAAATCAATTTAAAATTCGTCCCCATTTTTAGCACCAATACTTACAGCATCTTGGACATTGGACTGTAAATTATATTGGTACCCAAAACTTTATAAAACCGTTATTCGTTTTCTTAAAATGATTTTTGTGATACTTTATCCAGTTACAAAAACGTAACTGGACATCTTTTGAAGGCCTTCCATTTGTTTATTAAATCCATTATAAACAATGTTTCTGTGAATGATGTTAAATAAAGAAAGATGAAAAATAAGATAGTGAAAGAGAAAAAAGACAAATAATAAATAAAGTAGAAAAAAAATACAGACTTCTTCGCCCCTAGCCATAAGTGGCCTAGATATTTTAGGGGAGGGGACATGGACGTCCAATGGGGGGGGGGTAAAAAGGTGATTACCTCCCCCCAAATGCCTACGGCAATTTTGAAGTTTTAATTTTTACCCCCCCCAAAAAAAAAAAAAATCTTGGACGTCCTTGCCTATATGTTACAAAGGTTAACCCCCCAAAATTTAGAATTTTGAATTTTCCCCTCCCCCCCCTTTAATGAAAAAGCTTGGACGCCCTTGGGAGGGGATCCTAATCCACTAGCTCTTTGAAAATAGCTTTATACTATGAAAGTAGATTAAATGGAAAAGGGAACCTTTTTGTCCAGTAGTTCTTTGTTAATGTTTAAACCAGATGACTTGGTGAACATGCAGACAGACATACGCCCTAACATACACACAGACGAGCAGGCAAGCAAACTGGTATAGACAGTTCAAGCAAAAGAAGGACGGATGGACAGGCGGTCAGAAGGACAAACATACGGACAAACAGACAGACAGACGGAAGGACGGACAGGAAGACAGATAAACGTAAAGACATAAATAGTTTTTATTATAAAAATTGAAATAGTCTTCGGCAGGTTTTAAGCTATAATTTAGCTATATATGGGCAAATGATAGATAGATAAGTAGATAGTAAAGTAAATAGGTAGATAGGACCATACATTCCAAAGCAACGACAATTATATTTTTAATTCTCAACCATTCCCTGACATTTACTGGCCTAGACAAATTCCCATTTTTCTTCAGTAGACTGCTCAAACCACCCCTTTCCATTGAAACAGCGTAAAGTGCCACCAAAAAAATGACGTCAAACAATAAAATAACCAATGAGAGGAGACCAGTATGAATTTTACCATTGGTCAATTACAATGTATACTGGCCTATCATTTGTCGTTTAATTGTATGACGTCATTTTTTTGGAGGTACTTTACGCTGTTTCCTTTTGATTTATGAGGACAATAGCCATAGGTAGCGAAGCTCATAAATTAAATCCTATTAATTAATACACTAATTAAAGAGGAACGAATACAATAAATGATTACTAGTGGCTGCACCCCTATCATTTAGGCTTTTAAAAATTTTAAAACAAGCACAATATATGATTACTAGTGGCTGCACCCCTATCATTTAGGCCTTTAAAAATTTTAAAATAAGCACAATATATGATTACTATTGGCTGCACCCCTATCATTTAGGCATTTAAAAATTTTAAAACTAAATATTGCAACAACTTTCAGAAGTAGTATTTTAGTTGATATTTATCCAAGGTACATTTTCGGACTACTGGGTGTCTATCATCCTGTATTTGACAATGAAGTTTTTTTCTCATTATTTCATTGACGTTTATCATTAGTTGTTTTATATCAAATTTATTATTACTAAATTTTTATCGTTTTAATCTACAGTTCAGAATTTATCATGATTTTTTTTCTATCTCTTATTACTAGCGACGAAGCTACTTTATAGTTCCAAATGTCCGTCTGTCAGTCCCAGGGTCAGCTATATGTCTGTTTGATGCTCTAGGGTATATAAAATGTAATTTTCTCATCTGCTGTTTAATATAGAAGGCTGATTTTTATGTCTAATAGTAATCAGGGAGGAAAGGGACATTGGGCTGTTTATAACACTAGTCCCAAAGCTTTATAATAATGTTTTCTAATTAGTTGGCTTAACAACTTTGGAGACTTTTTATTGAATTATGACTCTTTTGTTCGATAAGTTGAGTGTCCAAACGTTGCAGCCTCTAATTATTATTCTCAGGAGGATTTTTTTTGTTATCTGAAAAAAAAAGTTAAAATCAGAAAAATCCCTAATTTAAATTTTATTAATTTCTGGTCTAGTAAACATAATCCTTAAAAAAATCTTCTAATGAGATTAATAATACGGCACTTTCTGGATTTAAATAACTCAAAGAAAACTTTAGAATATATTCGGAATTTTAAAAATTTAAAAAGTACAGCGATTTAATATCCTGCATATAAAAAATTACGTCGTACAATAAAAAAAAACCAATGATAAGCCAGTATATAATTTAATTAACGATGGAAATGTATTTACTGGCCTATCATTGGGCATTTGTATTGTATGATTTTATTTTTATTGGCATTATAAGCGTCTTCCTGAAAGCTTTGGTAAACAACTGTATCTGAACAGTTATTAATCGATGCCGTTTACAAAAATTCGACTTCCAATGAGATCCAGGGGGGGGGGGGGAGGGGCGTGGGCAATATAACTCCCCCACCCCGTCCAAAACTTAAATTACCATCCCCCCAAAAAGCCTTTAGAATTAAATATAAATTTGCTTGAAGAAATCAGCTTGAATAAAGATGTTATTTAATCTGTTTAAATCTGCATAAATAAAAAGTAGGAACAGGTTGAAAATTTTACTAAAAAAGGATTTCAATTGTGTCATTGTAGTATAAAAATATCCTGTTTGGTTAAATTGTGACTTTTCAATCCCACTCAGCTTGCCAAAAATTTTAAGAACCTTTGTAAGCGAAGCTTTTACATATTTAAGCTCGTCCTTACAGATAGCTCCAATCTTTATTTAAGCCATGGTAGAATCATCTAATCCAAATTGAACTTGATTTTGATTTTGTTACAATTGGGTGATATTTAGAGAATGTAGCAACTCTAAAAAAAGGGTCTGAAGGTCAATTGAAAAATTTTTATAATTATCATATCATCTTGATTTTTAATGATTATTCCTAAGAAGATTTGGCACAACGTTAATAACGATACATCTATATAATCAAGTCTTTAAATGTAGGTATGTCCTTATTATGTAAGTCCTGTAATCAAGCATTTTTTAGACCAATCCTATAATTTAAAGTAGTAAGGTTTTATGGTCTTAAGCTAAAGATCTTGGTAAACAAGCGTCCCAATAGGTTGTACTTTTCAGGGAAGATTTAAAAATGTTTTTAGGTGGTCTTAGGCTATTTACCCGACCTACCCGGCCACTAACAGAGACTAACTTACCTTGTATTTATATAGGTTTAATAATTTAATTTATATCTAAGATTGGTTTTTAGGATGTTTAAGTTGCTGGCGAAAAAATTCGCGTTCTCTAATACGGTGTCTTAAAATGGTCAAAGTCAATGATACTGAATAATGAAAACAGTATATTTTTATATGTAAAAACGGAACAGAGAAAGTTTTCATAAAAAAGTAAATTGCTCGTAATTTCAGCAAGGGAATAAACAGTCCTGTTATATAAAATAGTAAGATTTTTGTTCATTAGTCCTTTGGATAGTTTTAGGCTATTTTAATACAAAGTCTATACATGCTACGGTGTTTATAGTGTTTTATAAAGGGACAAGACAATGAACAATAAATTGATGTACACGCCCAATTATAATAAACAAAATAACCGTTTGTGTAGATGAAATAGAGAAGTTTGACACTTATTTATAAAACTTTGGAGGGGGGGGGGGTTAATCACCTTTTTATCCCCCCCTCCCCCCTTGGACGTACTTGGTCCAATGTCCCCTTCCTCCTTGGCTAATATGTTTACTTAAACAAAATAGACCTTAGTCCTTAGTCATAATATGCTTAAATTCTTAGCTATAATACAAAGTAGTAAGATGTCTGTCTGTTTGTTTGTCTGTTTGTAGCAAAGGATCTCGCTAACCGCTGAACCGATCGGGTTCTCCTTTACAGGGTAGCTTCTCATAGGTCCCGGGAAAGTTTATAACTATTTTCTAGAGGCTAGGGGCGAACCCGCTAGTTGTAAAAAAAGTATAAATTATCTTTAAAATTACATTTCCCTATCCCTGTATGTACATAAAGAACTGTTATTGTTAAATGAAGCGAATATTTGGTTTCTAAATCTTATTTTTAGCGACGTAGCTTCTCTTTAATTAAGTTATGTACATACATATGTGAGTACGTTCATTAAAATGCTCGAAATCATGTAAAATGCCACAATAGAAAAAAAGCAAAAAAGACAATAATTTTGTTTTGTTTATTTGTTCATTAATATCTCCTGTTCTGTTGTGCTTTATTAAAAAATGTTTATATTTGTACCCGCTGTATTTTAAAAAACCTTATAAAACCTAATAAATAATTAAATTATATTATATCTCGCTAACTAACCATAGAACCGATTTAGTTCTCCATATTTGAAGGATTCACATAGCTAACGGGATGGTTTTAGGCCATTTTATTTTTAGATATATGTCTTTTGATGGTTTTAATCTATTTTCTGTCTTTCCTCCCTTTTGTTAGGGGCGTTGATATTCACTTAATCATTACATTTACAAAATATGTCATATAAATAGGTTTAATTAGGGATTTTATCAGCTTGTTGTTTCTACGCTACTTATGGACGAAAACTTTCTTGTACAGGGTTTCCAAATAGCATTTTAAAAAGGTTAAAATCTCCGGAAAATTTTTACAATAGTTTAAAGGAGATATTCACAAAAACTGTATAAAATTGTTAGATAGGGCAATGGTAGCTAAATTAATTTTCTTCAATGGTGAGATATTTCAACTGAAGAAAATTAATTTAGTAGTTGTTGATAGGAAATGGCCCCGGGGGATAAGAGCCCCCCGCGAGGGCTAGAAATAGGATAATTACTACTGTGAAAATGCGGCTTCGTTTTCTATCCATGATCCAAAATAATTACTAGTCCCAGCGGAGGGCTCTAAACCCAAGGGGCTCTAATAACTTTTACTTTCCTAACCTAACCTACAAGGAAGCCTAAATATCACTTTTAACAAAAAGTTAGCTTGTGGTCCAAACGCGATTTGAGGGAAACCTTCAATCTGCCCTTTATTAATTTTTGTGAATAACTTCCCCGACCAATTGAGAATTTAAAAAGATTTTTTATGTCTATTTGGTTCTAGGAAAATTTGAGGCTTAACAAGGGAAAGGGCTACTTTTAGATTTTAAGGTGCGTAGCATCTCTATGATTTACATTCACTGCAAGATCTAATGTCTTTTAGTATGTTAATAGTGATCTATTTTTGTAGTTCTCTATTTTTATTAGTCTTATTTTTTTTTTATCTCTCTCATTTTCTTATAGGTATTTTTCTTTCTTTTTCCCCAACCCTCTTACTCTCTCGCTCTCTTCTCATTCTCATTCTCTCTCTCTCTCTCTCTTTCTCTTTCTCTCTCTCTCTCTGTCTCTCTTTCTATCTCTCCTTCTCTCTCTCTATTTTTGTTGTTAATTTTTCAATTTATAATTGTTTATGTATATTTAATTTTTATATTTTTTTCACTTTTATATCTTTCAGTAAATTATTTCTCAAGGCATCTTTGCTGCGAATCTTTGAAAACAGTATTCCTTGTGTCTTTCTAGTTTAATGCACAATTTGAAGCTCTCTCTGCATTTTTAATGTCTTTTTAAAATTCTTACATAAGAGACACTTAAATTGTCATTTCAAAATTTTTACACAATTTAAATGTTTCTTTGGATTAAGTAAAAATAGGGGATGTGTGAGTGCTAAAGTCCCTTTTTTTAGACTCTGTAATTGATGAGCTAGGAAAGAGCAAAAATAGCCTAAAACCATCCCAAAACATTAATCTGAAAATAAAATAACATAAAACCACACCGAAATATATGTAAATCCTTTGTCTCAACCATGACACTTTGGTTGAGTGTGACTTCCGAATTAGCGGGAAGTTCTCGAGATCTGTTGGCGAACATACAAACCCCCAATACCAGGAACCATCAAGTTTCAACAGCAGGTTTGATTATAGATTTATTGATGAAATTATTTCAAAGTCCTGAAATTACAAAATCAATTAATTCATAATTCCAGTTATTTATAACCACGTAATCTTAATTGCTTTTTAAAAATCATTTTTCTCTACGGTTAAGAATCTTTGGAAAATTTTGGCTTTTAAGGAAAATTATTTGGTTTAATAAATCATTGTTAAATGCAAAAATAAAAGCACATAAAAAATTACTAAAACATAATATTAATAATAATTAAGTTCCATGCTTAGCTGGCTAAAGCCTTTTAAACTAAATATAATCGTCCTATACACCATTCCACTTAATAAAATTAACAAATTCTACCTGAAGTTCTTATGGTTTCAAATCCCTGGTATACTAGGGTCGTTCACGCACTATGAGACCAATGATAGGCCAATTTTTGTTCTCCGAAATCTTCACACACTCATATCTCATTCAAAAGTAACGAACGTGGGCGCATCAAAATATAAACAATCCATACCGCGTCACTTTATGAAAGGAAAGTCAAAAAAGACGACATTTGCGCTTAATTTGGGATAATGATAAGGAATTAATTTCGATCTTGATAAACACAAAGCTTCCTCGAAAAGAGGTTAAGACATCCTTCCTTCAGAAGCAACAGACAAAAAAACCTTACTTCTTTTTATAATAGGTTAGCCTAAAACTTTCACAGTTAAAAATCCCTCAAAAATTTAAATGTTTTCATACGCTTACTTATAATAGTAATAGATATACCTAACCAAAATAGTTTTACTTCATCAAAAATATGATTATCATTGCAATTTACTACAATAGCATAATATAAAACATTTTCTGAAAAAAAAAAAACTATTTAATCTTATCTGAATCCAATGGACTAAAATGACCAGATATGGTGATTTAAACAAAAATTAAGTATTATATCTATTGCCCTTTCATATGAATGAATTAATTCATAGGTAAATTGTAATACTTGGAGATCTTAAAGTATAAGACAATGAAAGATAAATTCTCCTTTTGTAGATTAGATTATTATTAGAAAAATGTTTGTACACAATCAAAATGAAATCAAAAGGTACTCAAAATCAATAGGATAGTTTTAAGCTATTTATTTGGTTGATTAAGGCTATTTTTCTGTCCAATCTCATTTGATTTGAGTCCCTAGATGAACCCAGTAATAGTGTCGGACTGATTATGACGTAAAGAAAATAATTAGCCAATGAGAGGCCACTATGAATTTTACCATTGGTCAATAATGGCCTCTCATTGGCTAATTATTCTTTTTACGTCATAATCAGTCTGACACTTTTACTGGGTTCCCCTAGATTTTTGGGCACAGCCACTAGTAATCTGTAATACACATTAGCTTGATGTCTGTCCGTATGTTCGTCTGATGCTTAAGATTTCGGTAACCACTCAATCGTCTGGATCCTACTCTTAAGGGAGTATATCTATTGGTACCTGTGGTGGATTTAAGCTATTATCTTGAGGACATCCCAAACTTCCACCAAAAAAACAAAAAATTCCCCCATTTTTTTTCCAATTACCTCTTGTGGCAAAGCTCCTAGATGCTGGGGGCGAAGCCGCAAGTGAATAAAACATTACTCTATGTTTTAAAATTCTTTAACTGTAGCTCTCCAATGTAATGCTAAAATGGACATGAAATAGCTCTATAAAAATATAAAATATAGTGGGCTGAGTGTTTTAACATTGTAGCGACAACATATAATTAAATAAATAGCCAAGAAATAAATATATTAAATCCATCTATGGTATGATTAGGCCCGTAAACAGGCGAAACTTATTACATTAAGGGTTCCTATGATTTAGTGAATAGGAGGGAGAGGACATTGGACTGTAAATTATAATGGTACCCAAAGTTTTTTATTCACGTTCTCTTAAATGATGGCTTAAAAACTTTGGATACTTTTATTAAATCTTGAATGGATTGTTTAAGCAAGAAGTGCCCAACTTTTCAATCAATTGTCTTAATCTAAAGAACGGGTGATTTTGTTTATCATCAATGGGAATTTTATATGCTACTTTTGGATAAGAATTAAATTGTAATATTATGAAAACACTTATTAAAGTTCTAATATTACTTTATATAATGCAAAATTGGCAAAATATCTTATAGCTAAATTAGAAATCATATGTACCCCCTCCCCTTCTTGATTTAAAAACATTTACAAAATTAATTTAATTGTTAAGTTACTTTTAGGTTAGTTTAGCTAATGTCCTTTAAATATCTATAGGGCTAGGTAGAAACATTGTATAGTATCCAATAAAAAATGACCAAATATAATACAAATGACCAATAATCGGCCAGTATATATTGTATTAGACCAATGGTAAATTATATACTGGCCTAGCATTGGTCATATGTATTATATGACGTCATTTTGTATTGGACACTATACGCTGTTTCCCATAAAAACTTGTCAGCCTAAAAGACGTCAAATATGCCAATTATTTCATTTTAACAATGACATTTAAATTATGTGTCAGTTTTGACCAATATTATTTAATGCCTTAAAGTCGACTAAAAAGATTTTACAATTGTTTTTTTTATAATATATGACTTGTTTAAACATTAGTTCTTAAATCATGTTTTTTTTTAAAATAAATATTGATGGGGTTTAAAAACGTTTCTTTGTTGAATTGTTGGATTTTTCCGCGAAATTACCAACTCTCTCTCGTTATGACGTCCAAGTCATTTTTATATCAAAGCACGTTTAGAAAACGACGTACTATGCTCAAATATTAAATATGAGCACACAATTATATTCTATTATATATATAGTAAGGTTTTTTTTTGTTTTCAGCCGATAATCTTGGAAACGGCTGGCCTGAATGGGTAATTTTTTTCAGGGTACGCTTGTCTGTCCGTTCTTCTCTAGAAGCTAGTGGCGCAACAACTAGTATAACACAAAGTATAACAATGTCTGTCCGTCTGTCTGAACCTTAAGATATTACTAACCGCTGAACCGACTAGGCTGTGCTTTGCCGGGAATGTACCTATTGAACCTGGGGTGGTTTTAAGCTATTTTTCGGGGTGTGTTTTCTTTTGGGTGTTTTCTTTGGTACATTAAATTAGTAAAAAAGAGGAAGAAGATTTGGAGTTAGAAAATGGATCCAACAAGCCACTTGAGAAAAAAAGGTTACCTTCGCCAAAAACAATTCCCCATTAATCTCCAACCAATAGTCGAATGTCATGAGCCAGCATCGTAAAAATTTATAATTGAAATTTTTCATAAAATGAGGTTTCGTTTTTAGCTTTAATAAATGCATGATGGAAAAAAGTTAGATAGAATTAAGTGTGTGTTCAAAGTAGCGAAACATTTTGATCCGAAAGTAGCCGGATGTCCACTTCAGTCAAATTGTATAAATCCTAGGATTGTCAAGTCTGCAGTTTCAGGGCAGGTTTTAGACTATTTTGATAGATAGGGTAAAGGGGGGGGGGAAATAAAAGAATAGTTATTTCTCACATTGTATTATAAACAGCTTTCCAAGGATATAAAATGTACAATTAAAAGATTAAAACCAGTTTTTATAGCCCCGAGGTCCCGAAGGCACGGGCTAAAAAAACTGGTTTTAATCTTATGATTGTACATTTTTATATTCGTAGAAAGCTGGATATAATACAATGCTAGACATAGTTATTCGTATGGATGAGAACCGGTTCCTATCCACCGGATTCGAATAAATACGAGAAAATACATTACCCATTTTTATTTAACCTTCACGCAAGAATAACTATATAGATTAGTAGAAAGAGAAAAAAAGAGTGGCTGAATCCATAAGTAGCGAACATTAAAAGCGTCCTAACATACATACAGACCTTATTGACCTACAGAATAGATGTTATTGGCTTTCACGAAAAAAAATCATATTTTTATCTCAAATAGAAGCTGAGTAAATCTCACTACCCTTATAGTCGTACGGAGAGACAAACGGACAAAGTGAGTTATAAACCAGCTTCACCAATTTAAAAGGAGATAGAGACTCAGAGAGTTGAGAAAAAAAGGGTTTAATGGAAATATTTTTAATTGAAATTATTTGGATCATTTAATTCAGTTTTATCAGAAAATGAAATGGGCATCTAGATAGGGTTGGGCCGGATATCCTGCCATTTTCAAAATCCGGCCGGAGACAGGATAATAAAACAATCCGGATACGGCAAATTACATGATATCCGGCCAAATAACTGGATATCCGGCATTAGGAATCAGCCGGATATCCGGTATCCGGCCAAAAAGTATCCGGCTCAACCCTACTTCTTAACCTGCCAAGAGTTTTTAAAAGTTGAAGCTTAATAAAAAAAATGATGAAGATATTTAGGCCTGTCCGTCCGTCTGTCTGTCCTTCTGTATCTTATCAATTAAAGATTATCATAGAGCTAAGCATTTTAGAATCTGGATATAATACGATGCTAGACATAATTTTTTCGTATGGATAAGAACCGGTTCTAATCCACCGGATATTAATAGTTTTACGTTACGTCATATACGTTTTGGGAAAGAAAAAGGGAAGGGGGGAAGAAAATCTCTTCAAACGAGATGGGAGAAAAGGGAAGAGATTTTCTTCCCCCTTCCCTTTTTATATGACGTCACAGGAATCGTCTTGCTCAAAACTGGGACAGTTTGGGGTTTGTCGTTAAAAGCGTTTAGTTCAAACTTATACTGGTCCCCAAAGTTTTGTAAACACCTTCTCTCATTCGTTGGCTAAAACCGTTAAGTACTTCTATTTAATATTGATTGTGTTGTACAGTTTTGGAGTGTCCATACTTTCCCACCAAAAATTAATAGTGGTTGTGTATCAATTTATCGTTCATTGTCCTTTTATCACTTTTTTATTTCAATGCTAGGTAGAAGGAATACAAATAAGTTATGATAAAGATCTTAACTGTCTTTTACACAAAAATACAATTTTATTTTCTCAATATTTCTCTTTTTAGAAGCGCAGCTACTCTATAATGATTATTGTTAGTGATATTGGGAATAGTCCCTTTCGTGGCAACGCCCCTTAAGGGGCGATTTGTCGTATTTTTAATCTGGCTTTTTAGAGGTTATTTTAGGTTAGGTTAGGTTATACTGGGTTAGGTGATTGCCCCACAGGGTTAGGCAGTAGGCCCACCAGGGTTAGAACCCTCGCAGGGGCTAGAAATAGGAAAAAGCTACAGTGAAAAATACGAAGAATCGCCCTTTAAGGTGCGTTGGCACGAAAAAGACTATACCCGTGATATTCTTTAATTATTGATTGGTTTGTCGTTCTAGAAGTAATCAGGGAGGAAGGGGATATTGAACAGTAAACTTTACTGGTACTCAATGTAACAAAATATACCATGTTAGAAACTTTGGGAACAATATTGAAATTTAATTGGTTGGTTACAAACTAATAGTGTCCAACCTTTTCAACCAATAATTTAAATCTAAGGAAGGATAATTGTAAATCAATTTATCGTCCAATGTCTTATCCCTTAAGATCCTTGATTAGTATTCTTTAAAAAAATCTTTGGAATTGGATTTGGTTTGCAATTTTTAGCCTATTTAGAGGGGGAAGAGTCAAACAACATTGGGAGTATGTCCCTAGAAGAAAAGAATATCTCTAGATCTCCTACATTTTTCAAGGGCCAAAACCAAAAATTCAATTACATTGAATGCATTATGGTCCTTATATTAACAGGGTTCTAAAGGGATAAGAGAATGGTCAGGGACAAGGGAATGATATTCTGACAAACATTTCTAAAGGAAAATTTACCCTCAATCCCCTTCCTCTTTTCCTCCCCTTCTTACCAACTCCTCTTCAGTTACATGAAATAAAAAACAAGTTATACTCCAAATTTACTCCAACAAAATATTAAATTTCGCGGCAATTTCAATTGGATTTAATTGGCAGCCTCTGAGAATGGCCAATATATACACAAAATTCTTCTGTTTATTAAAGTTAGTAGTTGAAATGTTTGGACACAAAATGCAATAAAGTTTGCCCAAAAGTGTTAAGCAACCGAAAGAAGAAAACGTTATTGTAAAACTTTGAGGACTAGTGTAGTAAACAGCCCAAAGTCCCCTCCCTCCCTTGATATATAAGAGGATTATAGATCTGAATTAATTAAATTATTTTCATATTAAACCAGGGAGGAGGGGATAACACCATAGAAAAAAAATATTTAAATGTTAAAACTTATGACTTTAATAGCCATAAAACATTTAGGAGAAAGAGATGGCTGTAGATTTAATTAACCTTCATTGACCACTCCCTCCCTGACATAAACAAGATTATGGGAAAAAACTCAAACCTTCCGAATTTAAAATATATTAAATAAACATAATTGACATATAAGATTATACGTAGACTAATCTTTACCAGGATTCCTACTCAATAATTTTTCTAACTCTATATACTACAGTTTGTGGATAAATGTGTTATATACAGTAAGATCTCGTAAACGGCGTAGCCAATTATCAAAAGACTTTAAGGAAAGCGTTATAGAGGTCCAAGTTAATTATTTCATATTTACCCTTACCTCCTCACGCCATCTAGCCAATAATAATGTGTTTTAATTTCGTATTTTTTAATCTATTATAATGTTGTATTATCATATTATAATAATTGAATCATATATTATGTGTATTTATTTTGTTTACTAAAAATTTAAACTAACATAACTAAACACTCTAAAGTTACTCAATTACTCTAGCACACACACTGGGCCAACCTAGGGTATAATCTTTGTCATGTTAATCATTCAATTTTATACAATTTTAACCAACATTCATACATACATGCAAATTTATATTACCAGGACAGGGATATATTTCATCTACAATGACAATAATCTATAATACAAAGTATGATGATTGACAGTCGTTTACACGTTTAATCTACAAGTTCAAGGTATTACTAGGGTTTGATTCAGCCAGAAAATAACTATAAATATAGCTAGTACATCTGTCTGTAAGTCCAATATGGTTAGCTCTTTTCTTTAATTTAGACATCTTACAATTATCTTATTGATTTTAAACTTTGCATGATGATTCCTGTAACAATTAGTTGCAATTTAGGAAGCAGAGCAACCCCATTAACATTACCAAAGAGTCCTTTTAAAACATGCTGATTTTTAACTTTTTGACAACAAAGATAGGGGCGAAACCATAAGTATCGATAAACAGTAATGCAATTCCAAGAAAACATAATCTGACAATGCATAATACTAAAATAAAATATTCATTATTTCTCAAAGTGCCTTGTTGGTGAGATTAGTCTAGGTTATGATGGGTACTAGGTAGCACCACAGGGTTTTCCAACAAAAAAGCCAGATAAGCATTGTCCATAATATGATATGGAAAATAACTTTTCAATTAATGATTTGGTTTCCAGAATGTGTGTCTTAAATTTTTTGTATAATACAATTAAAAAGCTTGAAATTTATACACAAACTAAGCAGGGACCAATGTAACATATACTCTATTATATGAAACATATATAATTTTGAGTTTTATAAAAGATGGTAGGATGGTTCGAGTTGGATATGAATAGAAATTCATAATCATTATCATTTCCAATTTATTCAGTTTTCTATATGATGAAAAATTTGATGTTTTTTTATTGATGTTTTTTTTACTATAGTTAAAAAAGAACATAAAGGACTGCAAAATGCATTTAAACCTTAAGCTATCATTCCATATCTCTCATCCCTGATAAATTGAAGCCTAAATTCACATCACAATATTAAAAAGTAAAAAGTTTATCCAACTGAGCAGAAGTAACAGTTTTTAAACAAAATTTCAACTTAATGAGTAAAAGTGAATTATTATATAATTTATCAATAATACAAAGTAGTACAATGTCTGTCTGTCTGTCTGTCTGTCCATCCGTCCGTCCGTCTGAAGCTTAAGATCTCGGTAACCACTGAACCGATCGGATTCTACTCTTGAGGGTATATACCTATTGGTCCTGTGGTGGTTTTAAGCTATTTTTTTGGGGGGTGGGACACCCCTAACCCCCCCCAAAAACAAAAAAAATCCCCCCCCTATTTTTTATTTTGCTCTAGTACAGGCTGCCCTTTTTATTATCTTATTTTTTATTTTGCTCTGGTACAGGCTGCCGCAGGCTGCCCTTTTTATTATTTTTTATTCCAGCATTTATTTTGAATGAAAGAATAGCAACATTCTCTCACAAAAAACAATAAATATTAATTTTTTTTATCACCTCTTGGGGCAAAGCCCCTAGAGGCTAGGGGCGAAGCCGCTAGTTTAGTAAATAGTGCAAAAATTTAGAAGTTGCTAGTATATTCAATCAACAATTTAATGAACTATAAAAAATATAAAAGCATAAAGTGAAAAAACCTGTAGAATTGACTTGAATTCAAAGTAAACTTTAAAAACTGTTGAATATTAAGAAGTGGCACTGCCCCACTGTGCTGGACTTGGTATGTCTGATTACGCGGTATTGTCGCGCACCCACAGGGTGGCCAACTTACAGAAATCAAGTAATCAGTAAATCAAAAATAATTAACATTAATACATTTCTTTATTGGTAACATTTAAAGTAGGTAATAACAATCTTACTCAAAAAAAATCTTATTTCATCGTTTTTATTTTTGACTGCAGTTTAATAAAAGTTTAGAAACACTACATAAAGCTTCTCTGAAGGGTACAATTATTACAATGGTTTGTTGGACACACATACACACATCCATATACTTTACTCTATCAACGTTAGAATTCAATAGTGTATCTATACTTTTTAGTATACTAGCGGCTTCGCCCCTAGCCTCTAGAGGCTTTGCCCCAAGAGGTTTAATCTACCTATTTTTGTGTTATTTTGATTTTTTTTTTGGGGGGGGGGTATTTTTCATTTTTTTGGGGGGTTGGGGGTGTCCCTACCCCCAAGAAAAAAGCTTAATACCATCCCAGGACCAGTAGTTATATTACCTGAAGAGTAAAGCCCAATCGGTTCAGTGGTTACTGAGATCTTAAGCTTCAGACAGACAGACAGACGTACAGACAGACAGACGGACATCGTACTACTTTGCATTATAGATATTAAACCTTTTATCCCTGTGACCAATCACAAAGATTGTCGCATAACCAAGGGGGACCAATCACAACCATTTCATTGATTACAATTTTCAAATTTTTAATGAATTTTTAAATTAAGTATTTAAATGCTTAAACATTCTATAACATTTTGGTATACGTTGCTAGGAATTGAATGTATTATTTTCTGGATACTTATTTTCTAGATAGATAGATAGATAGATAGATAGATAGATAGATAGATAGATAGATAGATAGATAGATAGATAGATAGATATATAGATATATAGATAGATAGATAGATAGATAGATAGATAGATAGATAGATAGATAGATAGATAGATAGATAGATAGATAGATAGATAGATAGATAGATAGATAGATAGATAGATAGATAGATAGATAGATAGATAGATAGATAGATAGATAGATAGATAGATAGATAGATAGATAGATAGATAGATAGATAGATAGATAGATAGATAGATAGATAGATAGATAGACAGACCTTGGATGCATGATTAATCCACATATATGAAGACAACATAATAACATGATCTAAAAACTTTTACTCATAACTAGAAATTTATGAAATATTTAACCATGGATTTTAAATATAAGGTTTTCAGCTTTATGCTAATTCGAAAAGGGGTTTTATTACTTTTTAGGGATATTCGACAAAAACAAAATAAATGTGAATAATTTTATTTATTTGCAATTAAATTTTCATATTTTGAGTGAATAGACTCTAATAAATAAAAACTAGCAAATTCATTCATACTTAGCGAGAGATTGTTTAGGTCTTTGACATTTTCAGGGGGATCTTCAAATCATTACTTTACCTAACATAGCCTAAAATAAGCCTAAAAATATGTTTTGTCAAGTAGAAATTTGAGAAAAAACGCAAAATTCAGCCAAAAATTGTAAGTAAAATCCTAGATATTCTGAATGTAAAAACTTTCAAAATTTCTGTTTTATTTTGCTCAATCTAAATTAACGGGTGGACGGATTGTACGGCACGAACATTCGCTCATCTGGTTGTCCTACAAAACAGATGAAACGTCATGACGAATTCTAGTTAAGGCTTGTTAGATGATTGAACAGATATATAGTATAGATGTAGATACATATAACTACCCCCCCCCCCCACTTTTTTTTTCAATTACTTTTTTCGTCTGCAAATTCTGTTCTGCTACTTGGGTAAGTTAGTATTCCCGTTAACATTGGTTGAACTGAAAGATCCAATTGAGAATCGGCACAAGGCCGATACAAGGCGATAGGGAAATACAGTTAATCAAACCCTTCCTCCGTTTATTGTTTTACTCTAATAATAAAAATGCCTGTAAAAATTCTGGCTCATGTGGTAGGATGATTAGATGAAACTCCTTGACCGATTATATTCTCCTTTCTTAGAATTCTTCATGCGAAGATTGTATTATATGAGTGGTGAGGATTTTTCAACCGACCCAATATCAGTTGCAAATGGACGAAGAAAATAAATCTATCTGTGTTTTACCTTAAACTGTCCAATTGCCACAAATTAAAATTTTTGTTTTGTGTCTCTTTATTTTTTTCCGATAAACTGTTTTAGGTGATTGCGCTATTTCGAGTTTTAGCTTTTCTTTTATATATATTGTATGATAACCCCACTTATTTCATCCTTACCCTCATATTATTTTTCTTTATTATTCTTCCTTCTTTTTTTGTGGATGCAAATCATCTCTATATCGTTTTTTGCCTGTTATTGTCTTTTTAAAAGCGAAGCTTTTCTATAATTAGGGTCGGTCCGTCCGTCCGTCCGTACGTCCGTCCGTCCGTCCGTCCGAGATAGATAGCTTTTATTCGTTAATTTAGGCATGTTAGAATTGTCCTATCGATTTCAAACTTTGCATGATGATTCCTGTAGTAGTTGGGTACGATTTAAAAAGCGTAGCAACTCTATAATCATTACCAGAATGTCCGTACGTCCATTTTTAACATGTTGATTTTTCTACTTTTTCAACAACAAATTTTCAAGTGTTTTAATTATCCGTTTGATCTGATTTTTTGTATATTGATTCCTGGGACAACAAAGAACAATATTATAAGCGAAGCAACTCTATAATCAAGTCCAAAAATGTAAGTATGTCCATAAACATTATCCTGTTTTTAAGCAGTTTTTCAACAAATTTACCTACAATTTTGATTCGACATTTATACATTTATGCAGGGGCGTCCAAGCTTTTTATTTTGGGGGGGGTAAAATTTTTTTAAGGGGGGGGTAATTTGGTTTTGGGGGGGGTAAAATGGCGCCCGAAGCGCGCCGCAAATTTTTTTTACCCCCCCCAAAATTTTTACCCCGGGGGTAAAATTTGCTTGGGGGGGGTAATTACCCCCCCTGAAATCTGTTGGCAGGGGTAAAATTTGTTTACCCCCCCCAAAATTTACCCCCGGGGTAGAATTTTTGGGGGGGGTAATTTAAATTTTATAAAAAATGTAGTATTAAAAATGCGCGCGGAGCGCGCAAAAATTTTTTTTGTTAGAGATTTTCTATTTTGGGGGGAGTATTTACCCCCCCAAAATCGTTTGGGGGGGGTAAATACCCCCCCCAAAATCGTTGGGGGTGCCTACGGCACCCCCAAGGTAGGGGTAATTTTTTTTTGGGGGGGGTATTGTTCACAAAATTTTGGGGGTGCCTACGGCACCCCCAAAATCGTTTGGGGGTGCCAAATGGCCCATTACCCCCCCCCTTGGACGCCTATGCATTTATGTTCCGATTTTTCAGTTCAGATACTATACAAGTGTTAATGTCCGTTTGTCCTACCGTTTCAGTGCTTCGCTTTTATGGATGTTGTCATCCTTGTTTAGTCTATTGTCTTATTTCTCAACTTTTTTTTTATCATTTTTAGTAGCGTAGCTACTCTACTAATTGTGACTGTCTGTACTTCAGAACAGGAGGGGACATAAGACTGTAAATACATTGGTACTCAAAGTTTTTAACCACCCTATCTTATTCGTTAGCTAAAAAAACTTTGGGTTATTTATGTTTAATTTTAGTTGATTAGGTTCAAACTAACAATGCCCAAAAAATTTCAACCTAGTTTTAAGGTAAAAAGTGGTAATTTTGTTCATAATCATTGGGACTCTACACCAATTAATCCTCCATTGTCTTATCCTTTAAGATCCCTATAATTCACTATAATACAAACTAACACGTGTATAGACCATGCAGTGCAAAAGAATAAACACTACAATAGTGACTGTGATTAGAGGTATCAGACATGGGTATAAGACAATGGCCGATAAATTGATGTTCATCCCCAATATGATATACAAAATAACCCCTTCTGTAGATTAAAATTGGTGGTTGAAGGTTGAAATGTTTGAACACCCAACTTAAATAACCAACCCATCAAAGTTCACTAAAGTCCCAAAAGTTGTTACGCCAATGAATAAGATAATGTTATTTAAAACTTTGGGGACTACTATAATAAACAGCCAATTGTCCACTCTCTTTCTCTGCTGTGATTATGCTTTGTTTTTTTGTCATTTAAACTTTCGTTCAATTTCTTTAATTATCTCTGTCTTTCAGTTTGTTGTTCTCTTTCAAAACTATTTATGAACATAATCATCCTTGTGCTAAACTATGGTTCCTCCAGGGATCTTAAGGGATAAAACAATGAAAGTTAATTTGATATGCATCACAAATGCTAAAAAAAAACAATATTACTTCTTCTTTAGAGTAAAATTTTTGGAACCAACCAATCAAACTTCATTATAAGTATCCAAAATTTTTGAGCCTAAGAATAAGATAAAAAATTTGGGTACCAGTGTAATTTACAGTCCATTGTTCCCTCCTTTCCTCCATGATTTCTTTGCTAATTTTACTTTATCTACTTTACAACATGCCTCAAAATTTTGGTGTGCATTCAGTTACGCATGAGTATCACATTATATTTAACATAAAAACCGCATATTACCTCGTACGGGCGGGATTACAGTCCAGGACCTTTTCGACTTGGTGTACTGTCTAGGTCCTGGTCCAGCAATCCAGGAGAACTAAGGATGACTGTCACGCACCCTTCTCTGTCCAAACACCCAAGGATATTAGGTTAAGTAACATCCAACAGACAACCAACTCTCTGTGATGCACGACCTTTGTCTGAGAAGTCCCAACTGTGCATGGTAACGAGTTGCGCCTGTTTTGGGCCAAGGCATTCCCCCTACTCTAACTATTTATGTCGCGCATCTGACATAGCAGCAGTAGGAACCATTTTTAACGTCTTTAGTTATGACGCGGTGTCGGCCCGAGATTCGAACCTATCACCTTCCCGACGACGGGCGGATGCGCTACGTGTTGAGCCACGGTCGCGGGTTATAACCGCATATTATTACAACTGCGCTATCAACTTCACTCAATAAACATCTCCACACATTTTCATTACTAGTGGCTACGCTCCTAGAGGCCTCTAGTGACACTTTAAATTTTTTTTTTTAATAACACGAAACCTTTCTATGATGCGTTCAAGTCTCTAAAAAAAATTATCTTGGGAGGGTGGTGGTACCCTCCCCCCAAATAGTTATATACCTTCCCGGGAAGATTCATTGTTAAGGAGAACCCGATCGGTTCAGCGGTTACCTAGACCCTTCGATACAAACAAACAGACAGACAAATAGACAAACACACATCCTGTTATTTTATCATAGGGATTACAATCAGGGATCTTAAGGGATAAGACAATTGGTTAAAAATTGAAGTACATCCCAATCGTAGACTTCTAGATTGTAAAACCTAACCAGAATATAGAAGTTCCCAAAGTTTAAAGTAATTAGTGAGATAACGCGTTGATGAGACACTAGATGGGGAAGGGCTTAAATAGCTGTATTTCACTATTCCATCGACCTTGTGCTGCCTCTCAATTAGGTATTTGAAAATCAACCAATGGTGTCGGGAATATTAACACAGCCAAATAGCAAAAAACAATTTGCTAACAGCCGAAAAAGGTCATTGGAAAAGGGGGGAGGTAGTTATCTGTATATTAAAGATCTGTTGATGCGACATTGGGGGCCAATATTATTTCTGTTCAGTGCCCCCTCCCTTCTAAAGTTCTACTGTGCGGATTAGAATATTTGCAGTAGTGAAGGCACATACATCCTGAACATTTTGGCACACTTGTCATGAAATTTTTTGCCCGAAAGGGTTTGTGTCCAGAAAAATAAGGTATTGTTGCAAAACCTTAAAGTTTTTGAAATCATAGGATTTTTTGCCATTTTTAATATGACGAGCGGTTTCGCCTCCAGAGGCCTGTAGAGTCACTAGAAATAGGGGGAAGGGAGTCTGGCCTCGAATAATTAGAACCATTCCCTGAACCTATAAGAAGCTTTCATGCAATTGAGAAACAAATCGGTATTAATCCGAGATCTTAATCTACAGACAGACTGACACAACGACAAATTGTATCTTTACAAAAAAGATTATGCATATTTTATTTCCCTCCCCCCCCCCCCCCCACCTAAAAATAAATATGGGGAATAATGGAAAAAAAGGGTTTAGAAATCAGATTAGAAAAGTTAGTTATTTTTCAAAAAACTGTGTGCTTGTATGATTTTTTTGCGAATAGCCAATACCTTACTTGCTAAAATTTTGCTACTTTTGCTAAGAAAATTATACTAGTACAGATATCAATCTTTTTTTTCTTCAAAAAGCATAGCTTTTCTATAAATTAGGTTTGCTTACTTTTTTTTAGTATCCAGCTATGGTTGAGGATTCATGTAATGATTTTTTATAAAAATCGTTGCAACTCTATAATAATCACCCAAAAGTCATTAATATTTATTTCTTGCATCGTATTATAAACAGCTTTCCGCGGACATAAAATCTACAATATAAGATTGAGACCAGTTTTCTAGCCCCGAGATGCCGAATCACCGATTGTAAAAAAAACTAGTTTTAAATCTTATTATTATACATTTTTATATACGTAGAAAACTGGATATAATACGATGCTAAACATAGTTTTTTCGTATGGATGAGAACCGGTTTTAATCAACCATTAATCGATTTCGAAAGAATACGAAAATTTTGTATAAAGATATTTTATTTTTTTTATTTTTCTTATAACTTAATTTCGATGGGTGATTTCTAGGACAAATAGAAAATAGCATAAATGCACAGCATCTATACAATTGCGTCTCAACTGTAAATATATTAATAATACTGTACGATTTAAAGATTCACTATTATTGATGTTGTCATCCTTGTTTTAAAATACCTACATACCTTAACTTTTAATTTTGTCAGAAGAGGGAAGGCAATATAAAGCGCAGTTATAACAACAGCTAGGTTGAGAAAACTATTAAATAAAGTAGTAAGGTTTTTTGTTTGATATGATTATTATAGATTCACTAACCATTGAGAAGCTCTACAAAGTGTAGAATGAGCCATGTGACGTCATAAAAATGAGGGATGTGAAGAGAAGTGGGAAAGGAAATCTCTTAAAAAGAGATGGATGTAAAGACGTCACACGGCTCATTTTTTTGGACACTTTGTAGAGCTTCTCACCATTGAAAAAGAATCAACTCATTCAAAATTTGGAATGAGCATATTTATAATTGTATGATCATATGATTAAATTTTGGATTAGTTATTATAAAAGTTTAAAAGTCTGATATTCAATAATCAATTGTAAAAAATCACGGATCTTAAGGGATAAGACAAAAAACGCTAGATTGGTGTTCATCCTAAATTATGATAAACAAAATTACCCATTCTTTATATTAAAATTCCAAGTGGAAAAGTCAGGGAAAAGGTACACTAGACTATAAATTACACTTGTACCCAATCTTTTTAACTATGGTATTTTTTCGTTGGCTCAAAAACTTTGGGTACTTTTACTGTTTTGTAACTAATTGTAATTAATTAGTAAGGTTGAGACATTTCTAGTTTATATCAACTAATACATATCAATGAAAGTTTCATAACGTATTCAACAAATGGCATGTCTTAAAAAGTTTGATCACCAGTTATAGTTTAGAGTAAAACACTAGAGAGAGAAAGGGTTAAATAACTGTATCTCCCCATCGCAACCGTCTTGTGTAACCTTTCTATTGGGTCATTGAAAATCAACCAATTGTGTCGCTTATATTAATACAGCCATATAGCAGAAATAATTTAGAAGCAGACGAAGAAGGTCTTTGAAAAATGATTGAAGGTAGTTTCTGTATTGTATATACGTCTATACTATAGATCTGTTCCAGTTATAGTCCAAAATCCCCCTCCCCCAAAATCCCTCGCTATAAGTGTAGCTTCATTATAGGTAACCTTGACATTTGAGACACTTATTCATTACTAGAGTTGGCTCGATATAATTATCTCCCTATTGGCTAGTTTTCTATATGCATATCTATTTCTCAATAAATCTATTTTCCTCACCCGGCATTACTATCTAAAAGAAAGTAAATATTTAATAATCTAAATGATTTTAAAAAGATTTTTTAAATTATATTTTTTTCTTTACATTACCATCACCAAAGGGTTAATGATGATGATTACAATTTTAGTTTAATATTTGAACACACAAAGTGTCGCCACAATCGAATTCTTTTAAAATAGAGTTTTCTTAAATTTATTATATTATAAATCTAAATTTTTTTTTTTTATGATTAGAAATTAAATACATTGATATAAGGTAAATAGCAACATGAAATTAAAAAAAGGAATTTATTTTTAATAAAGTAAAATAATGGGTCTTATCATTCTGGGCAATGAGAGTTTATTATGGATTATTGGAGCACTATGAGTTTTAAACAAATATTCCTTGGAAAATTTGAGCTCGTTTATAGACATTTATTTCCTATATAGATCTGACATGGATCTTGAAGCAATTAAGCAGGCCGTTTTGTACATGTTAAAAATTGGAAGATTTCATTAAATAAAAGTTATCGCAAATATACTTAGTAAATAATGAATAACAAATATGTTTATTGTTATTGTTACAATAGAGATACTCTAGAGAGACTTATTGTCAAAATCAGCCAATAGGAATTGGTTGAAACATTTTACAGATCTTGTTACGTTATTTCATTTTGTTTGCATTATGAGTCAGCTATAAATTATCGCATATCTTAGGATATAGCTTTTCTTGGGTAAATTAATTCGTGTTAAAACTTCTTCCCTCTTATAATGTAACAATAATATAACCAAATGTAAACAACGGTTTATGTCTGCAAAAAATCTCTTTTTCAGGTTGACGAAAAATGTGGTCAAATGGATTATCTAGATATATTATAACTATTGTTGTGACTTAAATATTATTGGTGTCAGAATTTCACTCATTGCTCTACACCTCTGTAGCGTAACATGTAGCGCATCAGCTCGTCGTTAGGGGAAATGATGGGTTTGAATCTTGGCTCAAACTGTAAAAAAATGTATCTACTACCGCTATGTCAAATTCGTGACATTTTTTATAGGAGTTTGGGGAATGCCTTGGTCCAAAACAGGCGCAACAAATTATTATACCCAGTGGGGACTTTCAGAAAAACGTCGTGCAATTTAAAGAGTTGGCTCTCCGCTTCTTTAAAGGTAAGGCCTTACGTTGTTATTATACGTGGTGTTATTATGTTGATAATTTAAGCTTTTGAAACAGCCAACCTATGTTATGAAAGTACCACAACACTATGTATAAAATTATATTAAAATACATATCTATCTATAGCATATAAGGGTGTTTTACAATATAGTAAAAATATCTAGATACTACAAAATGTTTATAAAAATTGAAATAAATGTCAATGGGAAATAAAGATTTAATATTTCAAAGAGATGCGCTAATTTTAAGAAAATATTCATTTAAATAGTGTGGACATAGTTACACCGAAAATTTTAGATTAGCAGAACGTTTGTCAGCAGTGGCGTGCGAAGCACTTTGTCTAGGGGAGGGGGGCATTTTGAACATTTTGCAAAATTCCCCCCTCCCTAAATAAAAGTGCCCCTAGGCGGCACTTTGATTTAAGGTGGGGGCAGGTGGGGGGGAGTGGGGGGGGGTTGGGCGCAAGGGAGGGGGCTATTGCCCCAAGTGCCTCCTTCGGTTCGCACGCCACTGTTTGTCAGACCTTCTTGAGGCAAATGTGATTATTAATCAGAGAGGGAGAGGGCAAGGGGACTGTAAAATTCACCGGTCTGGTACCTAACGTTTGGCTAAAAAACTTTGGGTACTTTTATCACATTTTATTTGGTTGATATCTACTGTATTCCAACTTTTCAAACATCAATGTTGATCTACGAAAGGTTAATTTTGTTTATATTAATAGGGATGTATATCAATTTATCGCCCATTGTCCTATCCCTTCAGATCCCTGCTATTTTATCTGATATTTGAATGTACGTTCGTCCGACCGTTCAGCTGTCGCTGTATTACCTTACCTCTTCAAGACGGGATTCTGCCTCTATTTTTTAAGTGATCATCTAGAGAATCCAGAGCATCATCCGCGCGTAATGAGATGCGATACTCTAACACCCAAGGATATTAGGTTAAGTAACATCCATCAGACAACCAACCCTTTGATTGCACGCCCTTTGTCTGAGAAGTCCTAACTGTGCATGGTAATGAGTTGCGCCTGTTTATTGGCAAAGGCATTTCCCCTACTAACACTATTTATGTCATGCACCTGACATAGCAGCAGTAGGAACCATTTTTAACGTCTTTAGTTATGAAGCGGTGTCAGTCCGAAATTCGGACCTATCACCTACTCGGCGACTAGCGGATGCGCTATGTGTTAAGCCACAATAGCGGGTAGCTGTCGCTGTAAGTAAATAAAAATTTCTTTGCTTATTTGAGTGAACTCTTGAAACATATGTGACTATTTATAGACGACACAGCATGACCTTTGTAATTAGATAGCCTAGTACCTACTTCCGATATGAGATATATTATTACTTGGATGTTGCCCCAGATTTTCATGTACGTTAATAAAGTGATATTTGTAGCTGGCTAAAATAACGAAACCCCCACCTAAAATTTCCCTTTCATTAGATAAAATAGTTGGTTGAAATGTTTGGACACTGCTAGTTTTAAACCAACCAATCAAAACTTAATAAAAGTACCCAAATTATATGACCCCACGAAAATACAGCGTGTTTCTTATTATACATTGGGTACCATTTATCTTTTAGTCCAATGTCCCCTTTCTCTCTGATAAGCTCTCATGATTAATTGCACCAAAATAAATGTTTTTAGCTTTCTCTACAATTGATGTTGCCATCCTTGTTTTTTTTTACCAAACCCCATATTGTATTCTTATTATACTTTATGCAAAACACACACACACATACACACCTACACATACACACAAAATCACACACACACACACACACATGAGCCCCCCTACCGTGTGTTTGTCATACAATCATAATATAATTAAGTCCCGCAGGGTTAAGATATTATTATACTCCTGTGTGTCTTTACACCAAGGCATTTTATATCTGTCTACTTTTGTATGTCTATCTTTAAATAGCCTAAAACCATCTTTAAGACTTATATCTTTCACATTTTGGAATAAAGTCATTAAAATTATGACGTTTGTATGTCAGTTTGTGCTAAAAGAATGGTATGGTTGCGAAAAAATAGCTTAAAACCAACCTAAAAATTAAATATTACCAGTTATTTACAAAAACTTTTATACATAACATTATCAATTTAATGAGTTAAGAAGTTTGTCTGTCAAAATGCCTACAAAACCCACGAAATTTTTTAAATCTTAGGATTGGAAGATTGGGGGGGGGGGGGGCAAAATCGTAGTGCAATGATTTAAAGACACATATTGGGAATACAATACTCTGCAGTCTGAAATTCAATTTGGGTTTATACAAGAAGATGCTTTACTTATAACAGAGCTAATTTAGAGTTTACATTTTTGTACAATACTCTGCAGTCTGAAATTCAATTTGGGTTTTATACAAGAAGATGCTTTGCTTATAACAGAGATAATTTAGAGTTTACATTTTTATGTTTTCCGAATGGATATTGAATAAATTGGATATTTTGACATAGGAATATTTCTCGTCAAATTAGGTTGCTAATATAGTCCTGAGTTATTGCCTAATAAGTTCCTCAATGGACAGGGCAGGGAATGGGGTAGTCATACAAGGGTGGATGGGGATATCGTTATGTTAGCCAGCTTGGAGTAACTTCTATCATAAACCTCTTTTTATAATTTGTCTAATGGTTGTTTATTTTAATTTTGAGAGGTAACGTTTGAATTGGATTTAAGTTTAACCCCATTAAAAACAAGAATAAACGCATTATTACAATGCGAGACTTCTATAAAAATGTTTATGTCGGTTACTTTCGCGTAAAAACTGTGTGCTACCCTTTTTGGACGTAGAATAAAACAGGCAAAAACAGGACGAAGGTGTTCATACGAAAATTTAAAAACATAATGACCTTATATTAAAACAGGATGTCTGTAGCTGCCAGAAGCTTATGATCACGCTAACAGCCGGAGCAGTATGGTATTCCTTATCAGTGAAGCTTATGATAGATTCAGAGAAGGTTGAAACCTTTTTTTTGTAGGAGGGTTTCTCCACCCCGCCCCCCCCCCTCCCATCCTTAGGGAAATCTCCATTACAAAAGTACCCGCGAAAAAGGCGAAAAATAACACAAATTTTAGCATGTTTTGTCAAATACACTTAAATTACGTTGGTGCGATGATAAAAGGAAGATGGATAGACTTACAGACATGCTTTATTTATAGAGCAGCTGTGCTACTATTAAAACAAAGATAGAAAGATAAATATATTTGTATGTTTAAGCATCAGATTATACTGATTTAGTTATGAATACAATCAATATTATAAATATTCAAAATTTAAAGCAAAACTTTTCTATAATTGTATAATCTAGTTTGTAATATCTATAATACAAAGTAGTTTGATGTTTGTCCGTCCGTCCGTCTGTCCCTTAAGATCTCGGTAACCACTGAACTGATCGGATTCTACTCTTCATGGAATATACTTACTGGTCCTGTGGTGGTTTTAGGCTAATTTCTTTGGGGTGGGACATCCCCCCTCCCAAAAAAAAAATATAAAAAAAAAATCCCCTCAATTTTTTTTGGAAAAGTTCGAAAATTATGAAGGCACCTGCAATTTTTTATAAAATATTTTTTTTAAATTTTTTTTTTTTTTAATTACCTCATCATTGAGAATGTTCATAAAATTATCATCCATTGTCTTATCCCGTAAGATACCTGTCAAAGTTAACTTTGTCCGTCTGTCTGTCGGTAATGCTTATTTCAACTAAAATGATTTTTTTTTATAGATTTAATGTTAACCCTTACAGATCGGGGGGGGGGGGGGGAGGCTCCAAGAGCCCGCCCCTCTAGTTTTTTCAATCTCATTTTTTTTGTAGGTAAGACGGAGAGCTGTAACTTTATGACTTTTTAAGTTTAGTAATTATACGTCGGCAAGAGTTGATTTTATTAGGATATCTGGTCTGTGTCGGTCGTGGCGTCCGGTCAAAGTCGGTTGGGTAGCAAAAAAAATTTGAAAAAATTCTAAATAAATCTTAATTTCTACATTATGACTTTTGTGTATAAGGTAGATACCTAAATTTTTATGGTGAATACTTAGATATCAATGACCTTCTGAGAAAAGTGATGTTATGACCGTTTGACCGCTCCCTGACCGACTTTATAACCGATTTTTGTCCGGCTTTTACTACAGACATATATCATGAATATCGTGGCTTCTATTACAGCTAGAGACCTATAATTTTTTTGGTAAATCCTTGAGCAATAATTAACAGATAAAAAGGATCATGTTACTTGTCGATGCAGCGCTGCACTTACAAGTAACATGTTTATAAGAGCTGCATCTACAAGTAACATGATAAAGGGAGATAAAAAAAAGGAGATGGGCAGACAATGTTAGTTATATTTTTATTGAAAATAAGCTTTTTAGTCATTTCTAAAGAACTTCAAAACCCCAAACAACTTCCTTCATCTTGAAGCAATGAGAGGTTGTCACAGAACCTTCTTACAAAGTTATTTGGATGAATACATGTGGAGGGATCGCTATAATGATAATGCATTTTACAATTTGTGCAACCAGATTGCTATTCAATATCATGTTTAATTATTTAATAATGTTTTTGCATATATTCAAAACCATTACTAACAAATGTTGAGCTAACGAATTAATCTTAATTGTTTCTATTTATAATCATATTAGTATCTCTATAGGGAATGGAGAGGGGATATTGCTGCACTTACAAGTAACATGTATGAGTTTGCTGCATCGTCAAGTAACATGTGATAAGCGCTGCATCGACAAGTAACATGATCCGATAAAAATATTAATTATGAAAAATAAAAGTTCGTCCTAAAATTTGGTCATCCTAGCTGCAAAATTGGCCGCTCTACAGCTGTTTAAAAATTTAGCGGCTGGCCGCTAAAAAGCGGCTAAGGAGCGGTCTGACTGCTATGACTAGAAAAAGTCATTTTCTCTAAAAATACACATGAACCACCAGAAAAAAAATTTTACGTCTTTATCTGTACCAGGAGCCGAGATAGAGGGGGGGGCTCTTGGAGCCCCCCCCCCCCGATCTATTAAGGTGGGAATTGGGGCCCGATCTGTAAGGGTTAAGGCTAATTTAACACTGTACACAAAGTAACCATTATCATACGCCTATCATAGTTTTAGCATGCACATTTTAACATCTTTAGTATAACATGGCCAAGAGTAAGACCTATATACTTTTCATTGGTTATTGTTGCGCTGCTTATAGTTATGGTTGTTCTTGATAAAATCTTTATTTATGCATACGTTCATGTTTTGTTAAGATATAGACAGATAAAAACATTAAATCAACAAGGATTATAACATCCATAATAGCTAGTTTTTGATCAAGGAAGTAGGATGTTGATTACACCATATAATTATCTGATATAGCAGCTTTATATCTTAATAATAGAAAGTAGAACGGTGTCTGTTTGTTCGTCTGTTTGTTTGTAGCGAAGGATCATACTAACCGCTGAACCGATCGGTTTCTCCTTTACAGGGTAGCTTCTCATAGGTCCCGGGAAGATTTATAACTATTTTCTTGGGGGTCGGGACACCCCCAACCTCCCCCCCCCCCAAAAAAAATTTTTATTTATTTTTCTTTTAAATCTAAAATACGAAAAATTAGTTTGATTAAACCTCTTGGGGCAAAGCCCCTAGAGGCTAGGGGCGAAGCCGCTAGTCTTAAATAAAGCTTTTAATTTTGACGCAGTGAAGACCAGGATTTGAAATCATTACCTGCAGGACGACTAGCGGGCTCGAAATTCAATTCTATTCTTTGAAAAATGTTTTAAATTTATTTATTCCTGAGTGCCCTATCCGTTTATCCCTTGAATTGACGCAATTTTTTTTTGCAATGGAGGGAGGGAAGGTAAAATTGTATTGTAAATTATGCTTGTACCCGAAGTTTTATCACCACGTTGGCTCTAAAACGGGAACTTTCATTGAATGTTGATGGGTTGGTTTCAAACTAGAAGTGTCCAAATATTTCAACCAATATTTTCAATTCATAGAGTAATTTTGTTGATCATTATTGGGATGTTTATCAATTTATAATCCTTTGACTTATCCCTTTAGATCCCTGGTTTTAATACGCAAAAATATGCCCTATCCGTTCTTCCCAGGAATTGACGCATTTTTTTTGCAATACAGGGAGAAAGGTAAAATTGTATTGTAAATTATGCTTGTACCCGAAGTTTTATCACCACGTTGGCTCTAAAACGGGTTCTTTGATTGCATGTTGATTGGTTGGTTTCAAACTAGAAGTGTCCAAATATTTCATCCAATATTTCTAATTCATAGAGTAATTTTGTTAATCATTATTGGGATGTTTATCAATTTATAATCCTTTGACTTATCCCTTTAGACCCCTGCTGCAATGGGTTCTGGTTTTAATACGCAAAAAGTTGATTTCTTGACAAGATCAACAGAGAGAGAGAGAGACAGAGAGAGAGACAGAGAGAGAGAGAGAGAGAGAGAGAGAGAGAGAGAGAGAGAGATAGAGAAAGAGAGAGAGAGAGAGAGAGAAGGAGAGAGTTACAGAGAGAGAGAGAGAGAGAAAGAGAGAGAGAGAGATTCCATCAAACAATAGATTAATTATTTTAGATGGTTAATCAGAAAAATAATACCTTAAACTTTTTTTTAAAAATTTCTAGCTGACTAAGATTTTATTTCAGATTTGTCACGAAATTTTCTTCCTTAAACAAAGCTTTCTCATAAGAAATCTAACTGTTTTTATGGATGAAATAAAATAACTAATATATAATTTGCACTAACTATTTGCAATAATGTAGTCGAATTGTTCCTCTACTGTGATAATATTGGCCCAATGTCCCCTTCCTCCCTAGATTTGCAAAAAAAACAGCACAGTCTGTGTGGGTTAAGTCTGTGTATTTGTGTGTGTGTGTATGTGTATGTTGGGAGTGAGGAGACATTGGGCTGTTTATTACACTAGTCCCCAAAGTTTAATAATAACGTTTTCTTTTTCGTTGGCTTAACAACTATGAGTACTTTTTATTAATTCTGATTGATTAATTTGTGAAATTAGGTTTCAGTCACTAATTTCAATCTACAGATAAGGTAATTTTGTGTATCATAATTGGGGATGTACATCAATTTATCGGCCATTGACTTATCCCTTTAGATCCCTGATGTATGTTTACTATAAGAAATGGCTTGAATGTCTAATCTTAGGATTACCCTGTCAACTTATATCAAAACAAGTCAGTGGGTGGATAGAAAGATAGATATATATTATATATATATCTATCTATCCACCTATCTTTCTATCTAGCTACTTAGTTAGCTATTTATCTAATTATATGTTTATATCTATCTATCTATTAACTGATATCAAAACAAGTCAGTTGGTGGATAGACATACAACTATCTATCTATACTTTTTGTCTTTCTATCTCTCTTTCTAGCTATCTATTAATCTAATTGTAAGTCTTTAATTCTATATATCTATCTATCAACATGCATCAAAAAAGTCCATGAATATCTTTCTATCTATCTATCGTTCTAGCTATTTATTCATAGTTATTTATGTCTATCTATCTAATTGGGGTAAATGTCTTCCTATTAACTAACATTGAAAAATTTCTGGGTATTTTTCTATTTGATTATCTATCTATTCTATACATTATCATTTTATCTAACTACATTTTTGTCTTAAAAATGTGTGGGAGTTAGAGAAATTAGACTTTAAAAAGCTAATTTAACCAAATATTAATCTTTTAATATAAAGGAGAAAGTTTTTTTTTGTCTGAATCTTAAGATCTTTGAGATGGCTTTCCCCACCTCCTCTTGGGCCAAAGCCAGAAGATATTAAAGTCCCTCAACAGATTATGACGTCATACGATAAAATAACCAATGAGAGGCCAGCATAAATTTTACCATTGGTCAATAACAGTGTATTGTATACTGGCCTCTCGTTGGCTATTTTATTCGTATGACGTCATAATCTGTTGAGGGACTTTAATCATAATCCAAAAGCCAAAGTGTAATGTATATTTTTGTTTCTTTTTCCTTTTTAATCTTGATGTGTCTCTAACAAAAGTTTTACTTTTCTCGTATTCATTCGAATCCGGTGGATAGGAACCGGTTCTCATCCAGTTTTTTTAGCCGGTGCCTTCGGCACCACGGGGCTAAAAAAACTAGTTTTAATCTTATAATTGTACATTCTATATCCGCGGAAAGCCGTTTATAATACGATACGAGAAATAACTATTCCTAATTTAAAGTTCAAACTCTATAAATTGATGGAAAATGACTTTATAGTTTTAGTCGCAAGGCTACTCTACATCTTGGGACGTATGTCCCATACGTTTTTGGTCGTGGGTAGGTTAAAGTAATATAACTATAGGTATATTGGCGGGTTTTAATAACTTAGATACTTAAATATCTGAATTGTCATACTTGGTGATTTATTGACATTTACTACTCCCAAGGATGTCCAATTTTTTTATACATTAGGGGGGGGGGACTTTAAACCACCCCCAAATTGTCAAAAGTCGGTATTATAGTAATACTGATTACACCCATAGATTTTTTTGTGTGAAATTCTAAATTTAAACTTATCCATAAAAATAAATCAAAAAGAGGAGGGGGTTAAATAATAGATCCCCCTTTGACTGATTAACTCTTTATGGTCATAGTAGTCCTTGTTTTGGAGTATAAAGCAAATCATTTTTACCTGATTTTGTTAAAAAGCCAAAACCAGAGAAAAATACAAAAGTCATTTCTTGGGTATATATTATCTTTTTCAGTATGGCTTCCAAACCGATTAATACCCGCTGAATTAGAACCGGTTCTCAGCCGTGCTGAAATATCATGTATAACATAGTATTACAGACAATTTACCACGAATATCAAGTTAAAAATCATAAAAGTGTAACCAGTTTTATTAGCCCTGGTATCGACTGGTTTTAATGTTATATTTTTTGTTTTAATCACCCCGTATAGATGTATATAATACTATGCTATAAATATCACTCTTTTTTCATTTATTTTTAAATGTCTTTTTGGCGTTGTTTTTATTCCTGCACTTTTCAAACCGTGGCGTGCACAAGAATTGGTTAATTTTTTTCACATTCCCTGTCGATTTAGAGGGGTATGACTTTTTTTAAACACCGAATAACCCTCCCCCCTTATGACTGTTTAAGGATAGACACCTAGAGGGGTGTATCTCTCCCCCCCCTCCCCCCCCCACCCCTTCTTCATATCTCCAATTCTGAACACCTCAGTTTAAATATTGATTAAATCAGTTAAGAGGTTTCGCGAATCCAAGAATAAAAACGAAAATCTGTTAAAAATCACATAAAAATTTCATTTTTCACAAAATTGAAATTCTTGTAAGTGCGTAATTTCTAGTTAACGATTTCTAGTTTAATATATTTTTGTGGCTGTGTCCCTTTTTAAAGATAAAACGAATTATAATATAAAAATGCTTATAATCTATACTTAAATACAGAACTAATATGAAGCTTTCCTATAAAGTTTTTGAGGTCTTTTGGAGATATCAAGAAGATAATAGCAAAAACCTACACTCACCCTACTACTTAAATAAGTAGGATTCAATAGATTTCTTTCCTTTTCTTAAAAATGCATTAATTCTTGTTACAAAAAGAAATATTCAGATGCAAAAATTTAGTATTTTTAAAACAACTCTTTGCTTGTAAATTTTCCGTCTGTTAAAGGAATAGTTTTAAATTCATTGATAACGTTTATATTGTGATATTTTGCAGAAAACAATAAATTTTATTTTATTTATTTCCATAAATTAATTAAAGCAAGAGACAAAAAGTTTTTTTATGTTTCATAATCTCTCTTTCAAATATTAACTAATAACTGAATTAATAATAATTTGAGAAAAAAATATTTGGTAATTT
This sequence comes from Acartia tonsa, assembly GCF_053477335.1. Classification (NCBI taxonomy): domain Eukaryota; kingdom Metazoa; phylum Arthropoda; class Copepoda; order Calanoida; family Acartiidae; genus Acartia; species Acartia tonsa. Next base: position 35,316,241 of record NC_137273.1, read on the forward strand.
TAGCTGATTTTTATTTAGTTTGGGGGGCAATGCAACGCCCCCCAAAGATTATTTCAGATTTATTTTGCTTATACAGTTACATCATATAAAATCCTTAAATAAAATTTATAATTTTATCGAATGAAAATACGTTTTAAATGTTTCAAGAAGCAAAAGGGAGTAAACTCACATTAAATTTCAACAAAAATTTCAACTGCATATTTTCCAGCTATCAAGATAGATAGATATTTTCAATTCTAGCTAGTAAGATAGTTAGATTTTTCATTTAGACACATCTAATAGTTTACTAGATTGAAAGATAGATAGTTATTTCAGCAATAAATATTTTTTTAGAAATATAGATAGATAAATATTTTCTAAAAAGGTAGATAGATACATAATTTCTACATAGTTAGATAGATACATATTTTCTAGATAGTTAGACTGATACATATTTTCTAGATAGACAGATAGATACATGTTTTCTAGAAAGAAAGATGGATGCATATTTTCTAGAAAGATAGATATACGCTTATTTTCTAGATAGATAGATAGATACATATTTTCTATATAGATAGATAGATACATATTTTCTATATAGATAGATAGATATATAATTTCTAGATAGATAGATAGATACATATTTTCTAGATAGATAGATAGATACATATTTTATTGAAAGGTAGATAGATACATATTTTCTAGATAGATAGACAGATATTTTCTGGATAAATAGATAGATACATATTTTCTACATAGATAGACAGATATTTTCTAGATAAATAGATAGATACATAATTTCTAGATAGTTAGATAGATACATGTTTTCTAGAAAGAAAGATGGATGCATATTTTCTAGATAGATATATACCTATTTTCTAGCTAGATACATATTTTCTATATAGATAGATAGATACATGTTTTCTAGATAGTTAGATAGATACATGTTTTCTAGAAAGAAAGATGGATGCATATTTTTTAGATAGATATATACCCTTTTTCTAGCTAGATACATATTTTCTATATAGATAGAGAGATACATGTTTTCTAGAAAGAAAGATGGATGCATATTTTCTAGACAGATAGATATATGCTTATTTTCTAGATAGATAGATAGGTACATATATTCTATATAGATAGATAGATACTTATTTTCTATATTGATAGATACATATTTTCTAGGTAGATGGATAGATACATATTTTCTAGCTAGATAGATAGATAAATACATATTTTCTAGCTGGATAGATAGATACATATATTCTATGTATATAGATAGATAGATACATATTTTTCTGGCTTGTTTATTGAAATACTAGAAACGAACAAAGAGAGAAAAAATTTGGGGATAAGCACTCCCCCGCGGGGGGAGAAAGTAGAGCTTGAAAAACTTGAATGGAGTCCCGGGCAAGAGGGGGGGGGGGGAGAAGATAGGGCGTTCAAACCCTCCAATAGTGTTATCTTACATTAAATCTTTGTAGTAAAGTGGGGGGAGGTAACTGGGATTGTTAGATCTTATTGGCTGATAAGAAATTTACTTTAGTAGTCGCAATGGAGTTGGGGGGAAGAGGGGGGGATGGAACGGAAAGGGGTGCAAACAGATTCCCCTTTTCCCCCAAACAGATAGAAGGGGAATACAGGGCAGATGCATGAAAAACACGGTACAGTACAAAATATTATAACCCAGAAAACTAAATGAAAAGACGATACAGTATAATTTATTTTCAATGCATACTGCCTAGGTTACAGGGCTGATTTAGAAGCAGTCGATTGTTAATTAGTTAAAAAAAAACTTAAACTTTTTTCTGAGGCAAAAATAAGAAGCTTAATAATATTAAAATAGAAATATCAATAAAAATCTTAAGATTAATTTTTAATTAGTCATAGCTTATGAAATTTCTCTAATTATTTTAAACCGTTCCGCCGTATGGGAAAATATTTGAGAGAGAGAGAGAGAGAGAGAGAGAGAGAGAGAGAGAGAGAGATAGAGAGAGAAAGAGAGAGAGAGAGAGAGCTCGAAGGTAACAGTAAAATGTATAGATGAGAAGTATAGATAAATAGATATAAATAGAGAGAAAAGAAGATAAGAGACTAATGTCAGGGTCAGACGAGAGAGGAAAAAAGCTTATCTATTTTGTAGATAAAAGATGCAGAGGAACAAGGATAACAATATACAACAAAGGGAAGCTTAATAAGCCAGACGGACAAACGAACATTGACAAACTTAGAATATTAAACAGAATTTCATTGCAAAATTATTGATTTTAAGCATCGTAAAAGAGCTTGAAATTGATTCTAACATGAAGAAATCAGTACCCAGACTAGAGCTATTCGTTAAGGACGGACGGACTCTTTTGTAGAACATGCGAAGAGTGTCTATAAACAAATACATAACGGACTTTTATTTCAAAATCATGGATTTAAATAAATTTTTAAATAACTTGAAATCGATTGGAAAGTTATAACATACCTAAATTAACGATTAGAGCTATCCGTTAAGGACGGACGGGCAGAGCCCAATTGTAAATAGATTCTATATGTAAAAATTGAATCTTTAACTAGTACATAAGTACTGAAAACTTAAATTTTTTTTTATGCAGTATGCAGGTTCTTTCATTCGTTGGATTTAGGTTTAAACTGTTCCACCTTTAATTTTGACCTATCGGTTATAGGGTAGTTTAATCATCAATTTATCGTCCATTGTCTTATCCTTTTTGTATAAAAGTTGAACTGAAATCAAAAGAACAATCCTTATACTAAAGTAACAGGATGTTTGTCTGTGTGTCTGTACCGAAGGATCTCGCTAACCGCTGAACCGATTGGGTTCTCCTTAACAGGGTAGCTTCTCATAAGTCCCGGGAAGGTTTATAAATATTTTCTTGAGGGGTGGGACACCCCCAACCCCCCCAAAAATGAAAAATACCCCCCCCCAAAAAAATTTCTTTTTTTTTCGTTTTTTAACTAAAATTAAAAATGATGGGGGGGCACCCCCCTCAAAAAAAAAAAAAAATTTCAATCCCCCAAAATATTTTTTAAAATTTTTCTTTTAAAATCTAAAATAAGAAATTGGGTTATCAAATTCGACTCCCCCCTCCTCAAGTGCCCCTAGAGGCCTCTAGGGGCGTAGCCGCTAGTAAAGTATAAAACAAGAATATTATAAATTATGTCATTAATTATTTAGTCTAATTTATCCTAATTATAGAGAAGCTTTAAAAGTAAAATAAATGTACAATATAAACACTTACAATTTTGTTGCTAGTTGATACAGATATAAATAAACAAGGATGACAACATCCATAAATGCGAATCATAATACATTCTACAGTCAAACCAACATGAACACTTTTAGATTAAGTGTATAAACTCAAAGAAACGTATTAGTATTCTTTTGAAGTTTCAACAAATTTTTATAAAAATTACTTAGGAAACAGTATTCCTATAAAGGACATACTTACATTGTCAAGACTATATTATAGAGTTGCTTTGAATATGATATTGTGCTTGCCTAATCTTCCTAAGAATCATCATTCAAAGTCATCATAATTGCATTTTATAAAAATACATAACATGAATACTAGACTTTCTTGCAATACTTATAGAGTTGCTACGCCTTCTAAATTGTACCTTAATGTTATAAGAATGATCATTCCAAGTTTTAAATCGCTAGGACAATTCAAACATGCCCAAAATAACGCTTAAAGCTATCCGTTATAGACAGATGTTCAGGCCCTACACGTAGAAAAGATTCGACTAAAAAAATACAAGCTCCGGTAACTAATAAAAATATCTGATAAAATCATTAGATAAATGTAGACTTAATTATGAAAAAACATTTGATTATATACAATTAAAATAATATTAGTACATTTAGTTCACAAAAGATAATATAGAAACAATCACAATTTTGTCCTTGACTAGCGCAAATAATATAAACCTGATTTATTTCAGACAAGAAACCCTTTGATTGCAAAACCTTTGTCTAAAAATCCTAACTGTAATAGTAATAAGGCTAAAGGCATTACCCCTACAACTGCTAATGTCACGCATTTGATATAGCATAGATACAACTTTTAATATTTTTAGTTATGACGCGATACTGGTCGAGATTCGAACCTATCTCCTCCCCGAAATCATGAAATCTTACGCTAAAGAAAAAAAAACTGATCATGGAAAGAAATGAAGTAGCGGGTTTCGTGTTATCACACTAGCTTTTGATAGGTAATTTTAGGTTTGATTAAGTTAGGTAAATGTTAATGATTGTTCCACAGGGTTAGGAAATAGGCCCTGCAGGGGCTAGAAATAGAAGGAAAGCTAATGTGAAAATACGATGAAAACCGCTACTTCGTTTTCTTTTTATGATCCAAAAAACAATACTACTTTACATAGGATAAAATGTTGTCAGTTAATTTAGAGTTGCTTTACATCGATAAAATAATTATTTTATTTGTTCTGATTTCTATCAAACATATGAAAAATGTTTTTTTTGATGCTAGGTTTGTTTATTATCAACATATTGTCCTTAAACAAAATATGTTTTTTTTAGTTTTCCTTCTATAATACAAAGTAGCTTGATGTCTGTCCGTCTGAAGTTTAAGATCTCAGTAACTGCTGAACCGATTGGGCTCTACTCTTCAGGGATTATACCTACTGGTCCTGTGATGGTTTTAAGCTATTATCCTGGGGGGTGGGACACCCCCCAACCCCCCCCCCCCCAAAAAAAAACTAAAAAAAACATCCCCTCAAAATTTTTTTTCTCACATTTTTTGTAAAATCTCAGTAACTACTGAACAAATTGGGCTCTACTCTTCTGGGAATATACCTACTGGTCCTCTGGTGGTTTTAAGCTATTTTCTAGGGGGATGGGACACCATCAACCGCTCAAAAAAACAAAAAAAACCACCTCCCATTTTTTTTTGCAGAAGATTTCCTTGGTCCTTTTTTTGCAGAAGATTTCCTTGGTCCTTTGTCCGGCCGTAACTTTATGAGACATATTTGTGAATTTCTCGGCTGCGATTTAAGATAGACAGCTCAACTTTTAGTAAAGATTTCCTGTACCATTTATGAGCATTCAGTGTATTTATACTTAGTTCAAATAACAGTCTGTGTCATGATAAATAAGTAAATCTCAATTTTTTGTAAATTTTTTTTTGTTAAATAGCTTACTTTGTCCATTTGTTCATCTATGATTTTATGTGCTTAACTACTAAATAATAATTTGCCTATAATTCAACTTGGTTTACTAATTGGATAAGGAAATAAATTAGAATATAATTTAGTTATTTTATTTTTTAAATAAATAGAGGGTAGTGTACGCCCCTAGAGGCCCCTAGAGGTGTTCGAGGTTGTGGGGTGTCAACCCTCTTTCTTTTAAGTATTTTTGAAAGAAAAAGCAAAAAAATATATTGGAGAGAGGGAGGGGGATTTTTTAGAAACGATTTCTCTTGGCAGGGCAATGGAACCCTGCCCCAAAATAGCTATAAACCTTTTCAGGATCTCTGGGAAGCTACACTGAAAAGGAAAACCGTAAGGTTAAGATCCTTTGTACACACAGACAGACAAGGATCAGGTTACCTTTACATAAGGATTGCTGCAGCCTTTATGACCAGTGGTTTATAACATTCAGACAAAGATTGTTATCAAATAGTTGATTTGTTTGTAATGTCAGTCAAATATATTTTTTGCAATCTTGCTAATGTCTACAGCCCTGCATTTGACCATACAATATATCGTGTGAATTTCCAGCTAGGTGCCCAATAGGGGTAACTAATTTTATTCATATATATTAGAGTTAGTTAAAGAGTAATCAGCAATAGAATAGGGGTAACTAATTTTATTCATATATATTAGAGTTAGTTTTAGAGTAATCATGAGTAAAATAGGGGTAACTAATTTTATTTATACATATTAGAGTTGTTCATAGAGTAACCAGGAGCTTAATAGAAGCTAACTAATTTTATTCATATATATTAGAGTTAGTTATAGAGTAATCAGGAGTAGAATAGGGGTAACTAATTTTATTCATATATATTAGAGTTAGTTATAGAGTAATCAGGAGTAGAATAGGGGTAACTAATTTTATTCATATCTATTAGAGTAAGTTATAGAGTAATCAGGAGTAGAATAGGGGTAACTACTTTTATTTATATTTATTAGAGTTAGTTATAGAGTAATCAGGAGTAGAATAGGGGTAACTACTTTTATTTATATTTATTAGAGTTAGTTATAGAGTAATCAGGAGTAGAATAGGGGTAACTACTTTTATTTATATTTATTAGAGTTAGTTATAGAGTAATCAGGAGTAGAATAGGGGTAACTACTTTTATTCATATCTATTAGAGTAAGTTATAGAATGATAAGGAGAACCATTATTATTCAATTGGCTCTAAAGACAGAATAGCTATTGACAGATGGAGTTTTAATGTACTAATAACGATGATGTTATTTCTATAAATATTTTGTCTAATGTTCAATAACTACTTATGAATAACTTACAAATATGGTTGTAATATAGCCTAAACAGAATAAAAGTATAGTTTAATTTATTACAATGTGAAAAGAAGTAAATTCTTTTTATTTTATGGAAGCTTTACATGCTTTTAGTCTAATTAATTATCTATTTTTATGTCTTTATTCGTGACGCGGTTTACCCTATTTTTCTTTTCTTTTTTTATCTAAGATTATATAAAAGTTAATTATTTTTGTCTATTTTTCTTCCTTTATTCCTGGTAAATTAATTTGCATTTTAAGCTAATTATTTTGCTTCTTAAGCTTTCTAAACCCTTCAACTACTAGACTTCTTTCCTTTCCTTTCTTTCTCTCTCTCTCTCTCTCTCTCTCTCTCTCTCTCTCTCTCTCTCTCTCTCTCTTCTCTCTCTCTCTCTCTCTCTCCTTCTCTCTATCTCTATCTATCTATCTTTCTCTTTTTGAAATAAGTATTTTTAGAATCCTACTATTTAAACTTTGTAGGATAATTCCTGGAATAGTTAGGCACAATTTAAATAGCGTTAAATACAAACAGTATAACGTATTTTCTTGTAGAGTAGCTTTTTTGTTAAAAATATTATTTAGTTTGCCTTGTAAAATACTTTAACATTTCAAATAAAATTCAAAACAAGAAAAAGACCTAAAGCCTAAAGAAAATAATATGGTAAAAATTATTTTGCATTTTACCTTACAAAACAGCAAATATGGCAGATTATTTATGCTCTTGTGAATTTTTCCCTACATGGACCTTTTTCCTTGACGTTACAAAGTCATGGACAGTTTCCCATACAATGTAGGTACCCTTTTCAGGTTTTACCCCCCCCCCATCTCTCTCTCTTAAATATCTAATAGAAGAGGGGGGGAGGGGTTCTACTAAATGTTTTACAATTTTGAATTGTTGGCAGTTTTGTGAGACCTCTTTTTTGCATGATTTTAGCATGTGTGCAAATTTGATGGAAAGTAGAAAATAAGAGATGGATAGAAAGACAGGGAGATAGATATATGTAAGGTTGGAAGGATGGATAGACAGACCTCTAGGGCACTTGGGAATTGGAGGGTTGGATGGGAGCTAAGTCGACCATCCACTTTAGTTTTAACCCTTTACAGTCGGGCCCCTAGCCGCACCTTAATCGGTCGGGGGGGGGGGGGCGTTCAACGCCCCCCCCTTATTATCTCAGTTCCTATTAGAGCTAGAGGGCTAAATTTTTTTGTGCAAGTCCCTTGTTTGATAATGAATTTCCGACCTTTTATAAGTCTAAGTCAATTTTCGCTTCCTTCACCCTTTTATTTAACAACCTTTGTTTTTAGGTCTTTTTTTACTTATAAATTTCAAACGGCTGTAATTTTCTTATTTTTGAAGCTAGAAGAAAATTTTTTTTCCAGAAAATGTTTAACTTTATGTAAATTTTACATTTGAAATATAAAAATATAAATTTCAGCGGCCGCAGCTGTACTTGGCAGCTGCCAGCCGCCGCAGTCAGCGGTCGGCGGGAAAACGGCGGCGGATCTTCATGAAATTTTAATACGTTATGTAGACATGTCAGAAAAGCTTAAGTTTAAAATTTGAAGTCTCTAAGTCAAAAATTGCGGCCACAGGAGACTTTAAAAGATTTCTGGAGACCTGGAGGATCAGAACCTGCAGGATCATACCTGGAACCTGAAAGTGACTTGAACACCTGTATTTCATATAAGGATGTACTACCAGAGGATTTTTTAGTATTTTGGTATGATAAAATGCTTTGTTTTAGTAAAAAAAATATTTTTGCTCTTTACCTGGATGACCCTGCCAGGTTTGCTGGCATCCTGTGCCTGCCAGGATGGAGGTATTCAAAAAATTCCAACTCTCAGTTATGTGTCATACCCATACTTAAAAAGTCAAGCAGTTTGGGCTCTTTATCTTTCACACACAGAAAATGAGATAGAAAAAACCGGATGGGGGGGCGTTCAACGCCCCCCCCCCCCCGACCGTTAAGGGTTAAAGATATTTTTTGAGAAGGAGATTTTTTTCCAGGGGCGATTTCCCTTCCTAAAAATAATTATAAACCTAACCCGGAACTCTAAGAAGCTTCACTGTGATCGTGAACCACGCCAGTCAATCGATTATTGAGATCTTAAGCTAAAGACACACAAACACGTAGACATCTTGTTACTTTTATAAAAGGATAAATAGGATATAAAAATGGATGGATAGAAAGATGGATGGATAGATAGATAGATAGAAAGTAGAAGTACTTGGTAAATAGGTAGGCGTGTGTAGTTGGATACCAATTTAATTTTGATTACGGTTGTCCCACAACACAACAAAAAACTTTCTTCCAAATTGTAAATTTTGAAGAAAAAAAAAATAGCATTGTGTCGACCCTTTTTGGTAGTATGTAAACTTTCTATTAGAATAAGGAAAACATCATCATTGGATAGCAAAGTATTAATGAATTAATAAAAATTTTGACTTCACCCCTAGCATCGCATCCTCTCTTTGAAGTGTGTGTGTGTATGGGAGGGGGGAGGATAGAACAGAAAAGTAGCCAAAAACCATTCCCAAGAACACTAACACTGTAATATAAGAAAAACTTTGCTTAAATAAAAATTTGAATACATTGCAGAAACACCGCAAAATTTTGACGAGTGGTCAAAAATTTGAAATTGAAAATGTTTTGGCTGTAAGTGAAATCTAGTAGCAGAAAGATGGACAGGGGGAAATGCTTTTTAAAAATCTTATAGCAGGGTTCAATTTTATATTTAGATTGTGTCATAATAAAGACATTGTACATTTTTACACAGAGTACTAGAAAGATTATCGTAAACTGTTTTGGGTATTTTCATCCAGGAATAAAATAAATCTAAAATAATTTTTTTTTTTTTGGGGGGGGGGCAAATGGAGAGGTCGTCAATTTTACGATGTGTTGACCCCAACGACAGCTAAAAAACACGTATAGGTTTCGTGATTTTTTTCCCGAATTAATTTCGTTATTGGTACAAGCTCATTTTCTTTAGAGGATTTTTTTTTTATTTTTGTTTGGAGATTAAAAATAAATAAATTTAATAAGAAGCTTTAAAAATAGGTGTAAAAGATCAGCTCATTTTTAGGACGTCACACGGCTGATATTTTAAAGACACTTTGTAAAGCTTCTTTAGAAATATTGAAAATTTTAAAAACAAAAAACAACGTTTACATTTTTTCATCCAAAACAAGCATTACCGACATAAAGACGGACTGACTGATTATGTTACTTATGGAGTAGCTACACTACTAGCATTTATATCTGTCTGTATTTAAATACATACTGGCCTACCATTGGTGAATTAAAATGTATACTGGCCTATCAATGGTCATTAAAATAATATGACGCCATTTTATATAGGCACCATAAAGAGCTTCGATTTATTCGAATGCGTTGTAAATAAATAATAGCAGAGAATAGAACCATTAGAGTATGTAGTTTCTTAAAAACCATACGATATATTACTCTTTTAAACCAGGGAGGGAGGGGACAGTGGGCTGTTTATTACACTAGTCCCCAAAAGTTTTCTTATTTGTTGCCTTAATAACTTTAGCAACATTTATTGAATTTTAATTGGTTGGTTCAATAAGTTGAGCATCCAGACGATTAAACAACTAATTGTAATCAATTGTAATTTTGGGTATCAGCATTGGGGATGTACATCAATTTAAATTCCTGCTTTTAAACTAACTTTTAAGGATTGAATTTGCTGTCAAAAGTTTGATATAAGCATGGCAAAAAAGAAACTAATATAAACCAAAGAAATAGGATTAGGATATGTATTCCTATTCAATGAAATAGTTAGTTTTTTTTTACTGTAGCTTAAGATTTTGTTTATTATTAAACAGATTGAGTTCTCCATTTTAGGTAAGATTTAGTCCCTCTTAAACACCTTCGAATGCGTAGCACGTAGATGCTTGAAGCGCAGCCTCTAGTATATATAAAAAAATTATTATATGGTTTTGAGGAGAAATATGTGCTTAACAAGGCTATTTAATGGAAAACTCGAAAAGGTATATAGCATAGTTTTTATCAATATCTATAGCTGTGTCCTAAATAGTATAAAGCTGACTATAGCTACTACTTATTAACATGCAACAAAGGATTTTAAATATAAGATTTAAAACAAAGGAAGTCTAAGGACGAGCTAAACAAATTCTAATATCCCCCCACAAAAATGTTTGTTTTAAAAGATTTCCCGGGGGTATATTTTCAATAGGGTAGGGTAAAATGTGTCCTTGTACCGACTCTCAATTAGGCCATTGAAAATTAACCAAAGGTGTGTTTATATCAACACAGCCAAGTATCAGAAAATAATTTGGTAGCAGACGAAAAAGGTCATTGTAAAAGGGAGGGAGGTAGCTATCTGTACATACATCTATACTATAGATCTGTTGTACAGATAAATGGACAAGTGTAATTATAAAATAGCTTCGCATATAAATAATAAGGATTTAAGTTTCCTTAGCCAAGCATTTTTAAAAGCGAAGCTTTTCTATAATAAGGGTCGGTCCGTCCGTACGTCCGTAACGGATAGCTTTTTTCGTTAATTTAGACATGTTAGAATTGTCCTATCGATTTCAAATTTTGCATGGTGATTCCTTTAGTAGTTAGGTACGATTTAGAAAGCGTAGCAACTCTATAATTATTACCAAAATGTCCGTACGTCCATTTTAAACATGTTGATTTTTTTACTTTTTTAAATAGCTTTTTTTGTTAATTTAGGCATGTTAGAATTGTCCTATCGATTTTAAATTTTGCATGGTGATTCCTGTAATAGTTAGGTACTATTTAGAAAGCGTAGCAACTCTATTATCATTACCAGAATGTACGTCCATTTTAAACATGTTGATTTTTTTACATTTTTACCAACAAATTTGTATGTGACCTAATTATCCGATTGGTTTGATTTTTGGTATACTGATTCCTGGGACAACAAAGTACAATATTGTAAGCGAAGTAACTCTATAATCAAGTCCTAAAAATTTAAGTATGTCTATAATCATTATCCTGTATCAAGCAGTTTTTCAACAAATTTACTTACAATTTTGCTTTGACTCTTATACATTCGCAATCTGATTATTCAGTTCTGACATTATACAAGTGTTAATGACTGTTTGTCCTACCGTTTCAGAGCTTCGCTTTTATGGATGTTGTCATCCTTGTTTTTCAAACATTTGCTATAGCATGGCTTTTTAAAAAAAAATATGAGAATTAGAGGATTTTTAGGGAGGGCGGGGATATTGGGCTGTTTATTACAATAGTCCCAAAAGTTTTATAATAACGTTTCCTTATTCGTTCGCTCAAAACTTTGCGGGCTTTTATTAAATTTTATGTGGTTTGTAAATTAATTTGAATGTTCAAACGTTTCATCCACTAGTTGTTATCTACAGAAGAGGTAATTCTGTGTATCATCATTGGGGATGTACTTCAATATATCAGCCATTTTTTTATCCCTTTAGATCTCTGGGATTTTTAAATTTTTAAATATGCATTTCTTGACTTCTCTTAAGTATTGTTGACCATGCCTTTATTTTATTATTGCTTTCATTTGGATATTCTAACTATTTTAGCATAAAGTGTGTTACTTTTTTATATGTTTCATCATTATTTTGCCACAACTCAGTCAAAAATGCTTACAAAACATAGCTTTTTCGACATAAAGTACTCAAATAGGTCCTTTACAAGCCCCATCATTCAGTTTTGAGATATCTCCATATTTCAAAGAAAATTTACAAAAAAGGCAAATTTGGGTGTTACTTTTTTATATGCTCAGATACCATAAAATTAATAAAAAAATACTTATTTATACTTTTCTCTCATTTTTAAAGTTTGCTTCTGTTAAAGTAAATATTCTTGAAGGGATTTATGCATTGATTTATACAGAAACATAATATTGGGTGGAAATAAATTGTATCCAAAAGTATTCTTTTTGGAAAATAAGAAATTTATCCTCCATCGCCCTAGAGGACAGCTGCTGACCTCTAGTGTTCATGGTTTTGTCAAATACATGTTAAAGAAAAAATTTAGCCAAAAAAGTACATAAAAAAGTTTTTTAATGTGTTAGAAAATTAAATTGTTTAACTTCAAATTTTAGGATTCTGACCTTAAAGATGCTCTTACTGGTGGTGATGGTGACCAGGAAGGCATTGAAGTACATGAGCATTATGGCAACACAAATATTGATCTATGTTTTGATTTTTATATTCCTAGCAGCCTCCAATCAAGAGAAATCCCTAAATGATTTTTTTTTTCTCAAATTCATAAGGTAAATACTGTGATTTTGAAAAGTTCTTGTTATATTTTTTCATTGGAGGCTGCTAGAAATTTAAAAATCAGAACATAGATCAATAGTTGTGTTGCCATAATGCTCATGTACTTCAATGCCTTCCGGGTCACCATCACCACCAGTAAGAGCATCTTTAAGGTCAGCATCCCCAAATTTGAAGTAAAACAATTTAATTTTCTAACACATTAAGATACTTTTTTATGTACTTTTTTGGCTATTTTTATTCTTTAACATGTATTTGACAAAACCATGAACACTAGAGGTCAACATCTGTCCTCTAGGGCAATGGGGGTTGAATTTCTTATTTTCCAAAAAAAATTATTTTGAAGATCATTTATTTCCACCAAATATTATGTTTCTGTGAAATCAATGCATAAATCCCTTCAAGAATATTTACTTTAACAGAATCAAACTTTAAAAATGAGAGAAAAGTAAAAATAAGTATTTTTTTATTGATTTTATGGTATATATGGCACATAATAAAGTAACACCCAAATTTGCCTTTTTTGTAAATTTTCTTTGAAATATGGAGATATCTCAAAACTGATTGATGGGGCTTGTAAAGGAAGTATTTGAGCATCTTAGGTCGAAAAAGGTCTATTTTGTAAGCATTTTTGACTGAGTTGTGGCCAAATATTGATGAAACATATAAAAAAGTAACACACTTTAAATCTTTATTTATATAATACTAAATTTTGATATGCCATGACTTAAACCTGCCTTGTGGGCCGATTTGTCCTACTTTTATTAATTCTTAACATCCAGCTATAGTAATGTTTTGTTTGAATCGTCATAATTGAGTTCAAAATAGTTTGCAAGATTCCTGTAACAAAAAGACAAAATCTAATCTGCGAAACAAATTCTATTGTTATCCTTGTTTTTCAACTCATTTTTTATGAAACAATTATAATTACAAATTTAAGAATGTGTAAAGTCAAAATTGATCAATTTTCGCGCTGCAAAAAAAGCGCTCTTAACCTTCATTAAATGCAAATTTAACAAGGATACTGACATCAACAAAACTGTTTAAATTGTTGCAAATTTAAGAGTTTTTTGGGGAGAGATGTGAAATATACTGGTCCCCAAAGTTTTGTAACTATACGTTATTTTGCTTGCTATATTAGATACTAGCAGCTACAGGGGCTCTGTATTCAAAGAGATACTGATAGAAAAGGGCAAAAATAGCCTAAAACAATCCCGGGACCAATGTCAAGCTTTCCTAGAATAAGGAAATCAATTAGTCCAGTAGTTATCTAAATCATAAGCTACAGACAAAAATCCTTGTTCCTTTATATAATATAATTTATTGGGTTGTACAAACTATCAGTGTACAAACTTTTCCACCAACAATCTTAAACTACAGAATAGGTAATTTTGTTTATCATAATAGGGGTATACATATAGTTTTCGTCCATTATTGTTATAAACATTTAGAAATGCTACGTTTATAACATTATGACAAAATATAAAATTTATCCACGAATATTTAGAATGAAAAACACTAGAGAGAGAAATGGTCAAGTAACTGTATTTCTCCATCGCAACCACCTTGCGCAACCTTTCTATTGGGTCATTAAAAATCAACCAATGGTGACGCTTATATTATCACAGCCAAGTAGCAGAAAATATTCTAGAAGCAGACGAAAGAGGTCTTTGAAAAATGAAGGGAGGTAGTTGTCTGTATATACATCTATACTATAAATCTGTTGTATAGAACATCTTTGCTGTACAAGCACACTTATTGAATTTAACCAACCATAGATTTTTTTTCCAATCTTAACCAGACAAATGCCATCTAGCTAAAAAAGATGCGTAGATTTCATTTCTGGCAACCAGAAAATCCGCAGAAATCGAATTCACGAGATCCAAAAAAGTTTCATTAAAAAAAACCTTACACCAAAAATAACAAACAATAATTATAATGATGACTTAGTTTCTTTTTCTTGTTTAATTCGAATATTGAAACTAATTTTCAGGCATGTTTGTTGGTATAGTACTTTTTTTAGAAACCAAAATACAGACATATTTAAAACTACGAAATTGTATATTAGTTACTAGAAAGATTATATTTTTTTTCTTGCTTTAAAACAACTTTTTGTACATAAAAACCCATAATGTCTTCATTATTGACCCAAACATGCATGCTGTATAGTTTTAAAAAATTTAGTCAAATAAAATACCTGATTAGAATACAAAGCAAGAAATAAAGGTTATCAACTCCCTATGAGCTTTTTGTGTTAAATAGAATTATTAATAAGAATAAAAGAGTTTGAAAAAATAGTAAAATAACAAATTGTTAATATTAAATCAATCAAAAAATGTTTTACATTCTTATAATTAATTTCAATAAAACATATATATGCTCAAGAAAGGTTATTTATAATTATGAATTCTACCAGACTAAAATATAAAAGGGGAAATAGTTTATGAAGACGACACAAAATGATTTTAAAAATTACTTATTTTTATCTTTTTTTTTTTTAATCTTTAACAATTTTAATGTTTTTATTATGTAAATATATAAAGTATTATTCAAACTTAAAGGATTTAATCTTTTTCTTTGTAATTTATATGTCTAAACAGTGTAAAAATGAAGTTCTTAATTACGAATTTTCAAATCATTAGATTTTGATACAGTTTATTATAGAAATAAAGAATAATTTCAACAAAAAAAAATTGCTACAAAAAGGCTTACTGTATTATTAAACTGACTTAATTGTATAATTGCATTCATTTTGTTTATTTACCTTGAAAAATGAGTGTTTAAGTGCTGCATTGGTTAAAATCAAACCTAAAAGTGCTCTTTATTCAATGACAGAGTGAAAAAAATATATACCTTGTTTTATAGTTTTGATCTCTTTTTTTATATATTTTTATCTGATATGTATATCAAAATTTGAAAGTATCTATTTCATTAGATATTCATACTTTGCTAAAACGTCTTGGTTACTTTTTGCACTATATTTGCTCTAAAAAGGATTCTTGATCTGACTTTCACATTTAAAATGAAATATTTTATCCCAATTATTATGTTGACTGTAGAAAAAATAATTATTTTGTTTATATGCAATTTTCTATAATAAAATGTGAGAAATGCCTTATTTCACATGTAGGGCGAAAAAAGTAACACTGAAAATATTTTTTATGTCTTAAGCATGTCCTAAAATCATAGATAATAAACTTTCATAAAAGATTTATTTCAAAATATGTCATTTAGGGCATAAAATTAATTTTGCAAACTAACATTGCAAATGTTTGCCAATAACTTTTAAAAATGATTTCTGCGGATTTTCTAATTTACATGGGTGTTTTCTACACATTTTCGCTTTCTAAAAATACCTTCCTCATAAAGATTGGCTTCCGGAAAGTATATACTTTCCGAATATGAAATGTGCAAGAGTTGTTAAATGAAGAGTTAATGCTCAAACACGGAAAAATTGTTTTTATAGCATACTCATAACTTAAAGTACTGAGAATGTAATATTTTTAAAATTAAGATATTGATATTTAAAAAAAAAATAAAAAAGCAAAAAACATATATGTCCATAAGTAGCGAATCAACAATAAGCTAAATTAGTTCAGATGAAAAAGAACAATAAAGTGTAGAATATTTTAGCTATTTTGTGTAACTTAAAACCTTGCTAGGATTTATATTATTTTTTTATTAATACTAAGATTTAGTATTAGGACGGGTAATAAATTAGTTACTGAAAATGATTTATTTCATATATTCAATAATGTTATAAAAGTAAGAAAGTCTAAACAGCGATGGTTATAAACTTAATTGCCATTGTTAAAAAAAATGGCATATCAGACCTTTAGTTTCTGACAAACAATGTGAGATAAGTAGGTGTGTCTTTAAAGCTACAAAGAATATTCGAGTTTTAGAAACTTATAAAATCAGAGATTTATAAACTTAAGTTATAAACAATTATACTATGAATGAAGCAATTTAACTTTAACCGAAACTTGTTTTCTTCTAAGGCTTTTTTCAGGTTAGGTTAAGTAAGGGTAAAAAGAGCTTATCAGTGTTAATATCGCATAGGGTTAGGACAACATAGGATTTTAGATTCCCTTAGGTGCTAGAAACTTGTAACAAAAGCAGAGAAAGTGGTCAATGGGCTGTTTATTACACTAGTCCCCAAAGTTTTTAAATAACGTTTTCTTATTCATTGGCTTAACAATTTTGGGGACTTTTACTGAATTTTAATTGGTTTGTTTATTAAGTTTAATTTTAATTTTAATCTACAGAAGGGGTAATTTAGTGTGTCATCATTGTAACAATAGTCATCAATGCAAATAGCAAATATTCTGCTGATGGGTAGCAACACTTGTTGCGAGCTGAAGTGAGAATGGGTTTAAAATTATAGATAATTGTTCGGCCATGAGAAAACACCCAATAATTTCACTAACATAAATAAACCAACGCAATGGTTGGCGCTAATAATTTGTACAGTTTTTATTTGGTACTTTTTTTGGGATGCTTGAGAGGGTCATTTGGGCGATTTCTAAATGAGAACCTTATAGGTTCAGTAGTTAGCGAAATCTTTAACTACAGTAGTACAGACCAACATTTACATGGACATCCTCTTACTTTTATGTAAGGCTATCTTAAAAATTAGTGCTCAGAATTGGTCCTAAAATCAACAGCATATATCAACATTTAACATGAATGTTTAACATATATAAATAAAGCTTTTTTAAGCAAATATTTTATGTGTGAGGGGCATTAAGATAGTCTATGCAAGACTAATTTACTTTTTATCAGAACAGTATGCCTTTAGAACCTAGAATACTATAAACTTCCCTGAAAAGCTAAGCTTAATTGATTAAATGGCCAGGGAAAATTCAGAATACAGTTTTGTTTAGCATATGAGAAAGTTGTTTAGAATACGATATTATACATGCTTTTTCAGCATGGCTTAGAACCGGTTATATTCCAGGAGATATTTATCGGTTTCGCAGTAATACTGAAAAATAAATTATACTATGCATATAATGTATAAGTATTTTAATCAAACCAAAATGATTTATTTTTATTGGTTTCTTTTAAACTTAATGTGAGTTTATTTGATTGTGCGTTCTTAATCTCGAAGTCATTATTGTGCCATTGAGCCTATTTTGTGCTAAGGCAAACACAACAAATATCACTCTTTGAACATATTTAGCAACAGTTTATGCCACTTTTAACGTCTTTATTGTAACGCAGTTAGGGCTGAGATTCGAACCCTTAACATCCTATTCAAAACACATTTCAAGCGAATACAAACAACTGTCTAAAAAGGGTTACAACCATTTGAATTAAGATACTTTTTTCAGCTGCTGTTGGCATTTTTCGAGTATTTTATAATGTCAAAGATATTTATCAATAATTTTACCAGACGACGACAAAAAATTCATTAGAAAATCCGTTAAAACCAAAGAGAGGAATTAATATTCAACAATTTCGTGTGCATTTGTCCTTTTTATTTTATATTCATCATATAATCGAGTTATTTTAGTTTTAATAGTTAAAAACCTTCCCAGGACTTAAGAAGCTGTAAAAGAGAACCCTGTCGGTTTAGCGGTTAGCGAGATCCTTCACAACAGACAAAAATCTTACTACTTTATATCATAGAATACTCTGATTGGAAATACTGTAAGCCTTTTATTGCTGCGCTTAATTAGGATATATTTGTCGTTGTACATTGTTACAAAAAGCATTTTTTAAAACTAACATTGCAGAAGTAAAATAGATTAAAATTGCTGAATAAATATCCTCTTTCGTGTATGAAGTTATTTTATGTGCATTGGAAGTCTCTAAATTTTTCATTCTTCAAGTGATTCTAATTTTGTCGTTGATACTTAATTTTGCATAGATTTATATTATTAGGTCATTTCTTTACATTTTTACTACACCTCATTAATACAAATTAATATCTTTAAAATTACATAAAAGACTTGTTAATGTGATTGCTGTTCTATGATTTATTGTTCTTCTTTTATCTAAAGTAAAGAAAAAGTCATATGGGTTCAGCTGTTAGCGAGATCTTTTATTTCAAATAATATACATACTACCTATTTCTACGTTTAAAAGTCCAAACTCTCACAAAAATATAACAAAGATTAAAAACCAATTGTCTAAGTTAGTGAATTTTTTCCGAATGTCAAAATTAGAGGATTTTTGGAGACACCAACAAAAAGTAGTGGCCAAATTTGGGGACAATTTTAGATGGATTACCCTGCTTTCTTATGGCTATATATATATATTTTCTAAGAGTTGCTGCGCCCCTAGACTTTAGGGGGAGGGTAAAAGAAGAAAGAAAAATAGTCTAAAACCAGCCAAAGGCAATTATAAAGCTTCTTAGAAAAGTACAACAAATTCAGACCAGTATTTTACGAGATCTTTAGCTTCAGACAATCCTTACTTTTTTCTATTATAGGATATATCAGAGATATAAAGGGATAAGACAATGGACGATATATTGATGTACATCCCTACCAATGATGATAAACAAAATAAACTTTGTAGATTACAATTATTGTTTCAATACTGCCATAGAGAGCAAACCATTCAATATTTGATAAAAAAGTGAACAAAGTTTTTAAGCCAACAAAGGAAAGATCGTGTTTTGCCATTAGTTTTCAGAGGTTCTAGCCCTTTAAATGAAATATACTTAAACTTTTCTATAGAGAAGCTACGCACCTAAAAAATGTTAGAGACATTAAAAAGGCTTAGGGCAATAATCAAGCGTAAATACCTATATCAAGTTTTTACCCATTTCCTTCAAAGTTGCTGTAATGAAAGTAGATAAGTTTTAAGCGTTTTTTTTCAGGAGGGGGGGAGGTTTGGGTTCGGATTGTTCTTATTAAGTTTATTTAAACAACTCCTCCCTTATTTTTTTAAAAATAAACTGAAAGTATGGGAAGGAGATGGTTCTTTTTTCCTATGTTTCACCCCATCAGTGGAAACTAACCCTGCGGGCCTACCCATTACCCAATATAACCTTAACTAACCTAACCTATAGAAATAATCAAACAAACGAAAATTAACACTCAATTTTCAAATTCTTTCAAAACTGGGGTTTTTTAGTGCTCAAGAAGGCACTTTGTGAGAAAGCGAACTGCTTACTTTTTAGAGCATTAAGCATAGGTTTTTGATCCACAATTGATGCGTCACAAAAAACTTTTGTTTTGAAAATTGATGGATCAGAAATCTTACAACTTCACTATAACAACTTTGATAAGTCAATGTTTATTATATCTACTTACTCTTTCAGACTATGGACATTTTTTATCAGGACATTCTTTCAATAACAGGAATAGATAGATAAAATAGTTCAATTTATGCAATAGATATACCTATAGTATAGATGTATAAACAGACAACTACCTCCCTTCATTTTTCAAAGACTTCTTTCGTCTGCTTCTAAATTATTTTCTGCTACTTGGCTGTGTTAATATAAGCGACACCATTGGTTGATTTTCAATGACCCAATAGAAAGGATGAACAAGGCGGTTGCGATGATACAGGAAGATACAGTTATCTAACCCTTTATCCCTCTAGTATTTTACTCTAATATTTATACTTTGATATTAACCCTCTTACCACGCAGCTATGTCAGGCACGTGACATTAATAGACAGAGTAGGGGGTTTGCCTTGGCCAAAAAAAGGAGCAACTCAAGCACAGTTAGAACTTCCAGACAAAGGTCGAGCAATCAAAGAGTTAGATGTTTGTTGGGTGTTTCTCCGGGTGTTTCGGGAGAAAGGAGATATTTGGCTCCTTTATTTATCCTAGGGTGTTGGACCTGGCATTGAAGTCTCATTAGGTAATTGATAGGTAAATAGGTTGATGCTATCTTTTTTTAGTACCAAAGCTTTTTTAATGAAACATAATTTTCAGGAAAGCTTTTATTGGTCGCTATTTATTTAAATAAATATATCCCCACCCCTCTACCCATTAAATAACAAAAAATATCTGAAAGGGATAAAGAAAAAAAGACTAAAGTCCCCCAATACTTGGAAACCCTTATTTTACCCTCCCACATTTTAAAAAATTTTGAATCCCATATTTTTTAACCCTCAAAATAAAAAGCTGCCTACCCCCCCTTCCCCATCCTAAGATACTAAAAAAGGAAACGTTATGTTATGTAAAAGCAACTTTTTGTTTAGGCTAAACTACACCTTATATAGAAGTCTCTATAGACACAAGAAAGCAATATGTCATGAATATATATACAATTGTTTTTACCATACAACGAAAAGCAGTTGTGCTGACTGTTTATAAAGTAGCGCAGCTCCTCTATAACTAGAGTATGTATGTACGTCAGCAAAAATTGCCCAGAAGCTTTACGAAGAGTCTTAATAAATCAGCCATCTGACGTCATAAAAATAAGGGATGAGAGGAAAAGTGGGAGTGAAAAAATTTCTGTGAGGATATTACCATTATATATTCATTCACAGGTGTCTGCTGTTTACAAAATCTAAACTGTTTCATATGAACACACCCCTGACGTATATAGATAACAATGGAATAAATAGAATATGAAATATGTCAAATAAAGCTATAGGACTTGGTGTAGTAGGGCGTGTCTATGGGGTGTAACTGTATAGATCTGAAACGCACCTCTCAAAAATGGATGTAGAATATAAGTGGATATTATGACAGGAGAAAAGTTGTCGTCAATTTAGGTTGCAATATCGCCTCGCATTTATTAGTCAGGCCATTTATCCAGTAGGATTAAAGAAGAGTGGGAGATCGTTATCTAAGCCTGCTACAGAGTTTATTTTAAAACATGAAAATCTGGGGTAATATCCAATTAATAATAAATTCATTATCTCAAACCTCAAGAAGTGATGTAAAGGGTTACAATAGTTATAAAATTCCAATTTTAGAAACCTATAGGGGCTCTAGATATGGTTAAGAGGGGGGAGGGGGGGTGGGGTAGTTTATAAACCTTCGATAAACCTATAAGAAGCTCCACTGTAAAGGATAAACATATCGGTAAGTAAGATTTTATTTTGGCGTTATCCTCTTAGAATTTTTTTTTCAATTTTGAAAATTTGAGTACCCCCCCGCCCCCCCCCCCCCCCGGCAACGACGAACAACTATTTTAGGTTAGGCTAGGGAGCCGAGCGCTGCGGCTAGGCAGGCAAGGGGGCCGAGCGCTGCGGCCAGAGTTCATGTTTCGCTGTCGGGGGGGGGGGGGGGGGGGGATTCTAAGAGGATAATACCGAAATTTTAAGCTACAGACAGACAAACATCCTGTTACTTTAATAGGATAGAAAACAGCCTAAATTGCTTCGCTAACAGTGGGCATAATTGTCCTTGTTTGGCTTTGTTTTTTTATTATTCTCTTCTTGATTAATGTATATTGTTATTTAAATTTAGGAACAGGAAAAGTATTATCAAAAATGAATAATTTAAAGAATCAAGATTAATACAATACAGGGAGGGAGGGGACAATGGGTTGTTTATTACACTAGCCCCAGAACTTATTCGTTAGTTTATCAAATTGAGTGTCCAAACACTGGTCCAAACGTTTTAACCACTAATTATTATATTGTTATAAGGGGTAATTTTGTGCATTATTATTGAGAATGTACATCAATTTGTCGTCCATTGTCTAATCCCTTTAGATTCCTTACAAAATATTATTTAGTTTTCCATAAAAAGCCAAACAACCGGACGGACAAAGTATGTTAAAGATGCTTATAATTCGGTGGTAAGTTTTTAATGAAGCTAATTTCACTTATGAATCTTTACTTATAAATGATTTAGCCGACTATCTCTAATAGCAGCCAGAAAATTTCTTTTGTACCATAGAAATCAAATTTCCTCTATACCATTACCGATGTAATTACATAAAAAATAAATTAAAGAATGTATCATTATTAATATTAAGACCAATCTTCAAATAGTAATTTTATATGTCTGTTAGTCAGTCTATCACTTGACCGTCTAACCGTTTAACCGTCCGTCCGATTGACCGTCACTCATACATAAAATTCTCCAATAAGAAAAACATACAAGGTTTCGTGAAATTATCTACATTCGTACTGTATTACAATATACTGTTCTTTTTAAATAAAGATATTTATGCTGCATTGATTATGGATATAATTGTCTTTGATAATGAGTTTTTATCTCAACCCATGGCAGACTATTTAGAATTGGCTCATGCTTAGCCCCCAGGTACATTATACTTATATTTAGACCTAGCCTGGTGTTCCCACTAAACCGTTAATAAACTTCCACGTTTTTTGCGGCATCGCTTTAAACTTGTTTGAATAAGCTAATCCAAAATAGTGTATTTTTATGTCATCATAAAGTTCATATGTCGATAAATAACTTTTAAAAATGCCTCAAAAATCAGCCTTGTGACGTCAAAAATAAGGGAGATGAGAGAAGAAGTGGGAAAGAAACCCCCTAAAAAAGAGATTGATAATCCCTCATTTTTATGACGTCACATGGCTGATTTTTTAGACACTTTGTTAATTGTTAAGACTAATATTAATGGTTATTAATGTATTACAATGTATTCTTAGCTAATGTAAATTTTTGTTGGCATTGTTTAAACTGTTTTAAGACCTATGTATAGAGTAATTCATATTATACCATTGGGGGGGTTGAAAAAAGCCTTTTTATAATTTATATGAACTTATATGAGAGAGAGAGAGAGAGAGAGAGAGAGAGAGAGAAAATTAGAGAGAGAGAGTCAGACAGTAGAGAGAAAGAGAGAAAGTGAGAGAAAGAGAGAGAGAGAGAGAGTCATACACATAGAGAGAAAGAAAAAGTGAGAAATAGGAGAGTGGGATGGGGAGGGAAAGATAAAAAGGGGGCAGGAAGAAAAAGAAAGGAATAGGAAAAAGAGAGAGAGGAAGACGTACAGACAGACGAACAAAAAATTGTTTAACCAGTAGCTACGCTACTTAAATAGATAATGATAAAGTTTTGAAACCTTTTTTCTGACTGACCCAAGAAGTTTGATGTGCTTTATGATTATTGGGGCTGGCGTCACAAAAACTAATATCTATCTATCTATCTGTTTACTAGCTATCTATCTATCTATTTAACTATCTATCTAAAAATTTTATTTATCTAGGATGTGGTTTATGTTTATTATGGTCGGCGTCAGAGCTAAAATTTTCCTAAACCATTTTAAAATTATTGGTAAAAAATGTTTTTTTTCATTGCATTATTTTATAGACAGCTTTCCGCGATGGTAAAATTAAAGGGTCAATTTTAGTCTTTTTATTTTATTTGTTTCGTGGAAAATCTTGAAAATCTAAACAAAATTGTATGTAAATTTGTAAATACAGAACACAGTTTAAGGAACTACTTACATTTTTAGGACTTGATTATAGAGATGACTCGCTTATAACATAGGTTTAGAAATCATTATTCTAAAATTGTTATATTATATAAAAACAAGGATGACAACATCCATAAAAGTGAAGCACTGAAACGGTAGGACAAACGGACATTAACACTTGTCTAGTGTCTGAACTGAATAATCAGAATATAAAGTATCGAAAGAGTCGAATCAAAATTGTAAGTAAATTTGTTGAAAAACTGCTTGATACAGGATATTGTTTTGGATGGACATACTTACATTTTTAGGATTTGATTATAGAGTTGCTTTGCTTATACTATTGTTCTTTGTTGTCCCAGGAATCAATATACCAAAAATCAGATCAAACGGATAATTAGATCACATAAAAATTTGTTTTAAAAAAAAATAGAAAAATCAACATGTTTAAAATGGACATACGGACATTCTGGTAATGATTATAGATTTGCTACGCTTTTTAAATCGTACCTAACTACTACAGGAATCATCATGCAAAGTTTGAAATCGATAGGACAATTCTAACATGCCTAAATTAACGAATAAAAGCTATCTATCTCGGACGTACGGCTGGACGTACGGACCGACCCTAATTATAGAAAAGCTTCGCTTTTAAAAATCAAAATGGACCTACAGTCTTTCTTGCAAAATTACTGAGTTGCTAAAATTTCTAAATCGTACCTAACTGTTGTAGGAATCATCATGCAAAGTATGAAATCAAAAGGACAATTTTACATATATGTTCATTATTAATAAAATGAATATTCGATACATACGGACGGATGGACGTATGGACAAACGTATAAACTTATTTAAAGAAAAGCTTCGCTTTTTCAAAAGAGCGTATATAAGACACCGTATGGGAAATATTTTGAGAACGATTTTTATCTTTTCTACTAATATTTACGTTTTTAAAATCATCAAGAGGGGGAAATTAACAGTTTTTCTAGGGAATTTTCAAAACTAACATTTCAGTAGGTTATCACTCAATAACGTAATTAATTTTAAAATGCATCCAGAACATTAAGTTATGCTAAAATTTATTTGCAGCTTTCAGTTCTAATAAAGATGTAAAAAGGCAACTAATTTGTTAAATACATAGCGCCTTGGCCCTTAAACAGGTGTAATCTAGTACCATGTACAGTTTAGCCTTTGCGATTAAGATTCGCTATTTGAAAGGGTTGGTTGACCGTATATGGATGTGTCTTAAAGGGATTAGTTTTTGAAGTTTAGTCTTAAGGCAAATTGTAAAAATAATTTAAATCTGTATATGATATCAACCTTTTGCAACCTTTCGCATTAGTATTAACCCCCCCCCTCCCCTAAACCTGGAATAAAATATATTTTTGTTGTTTTACAGAAACGTCTATTGCAATGATTATTATTGTTTATGCTAGATTGAGAAAACTACAAAAATACATTTAGACCCTGTTATTAAAGTAAGGTAGGTTTTATGTATGTTTCAGGCCATTCAAAACTAACTCACAGCTTGATCAGCTATTCATTTTTTTGCGCTTCCCCTCAAAGAGTATATTAAGCATCAAATACCCGTCCCCATTTTTTGAAGAATTCAAAATAAAAAGAGGAGGTAGGGACTTTTTCACGATTCTTAACCCCTGATGGGCCAATTATTATGGTGCCCTAACCCTGCAGGTCTATCCAGTGCCTAATAACCCTAACCTTACTGCACAAAAAGAAATGTTCCACCCCACTACACTATTTTCATTTTTTTTCTAAATAAGGATGGTAGGGAGGGGGGGGGGGATCGGATTAGTAAAAAATAAGACACAATAACTGCTGAACAAGACACCAACCAGCTTAAGAAAAACAAGTACATTTATGTCCTTAATGAAGCAGCTTATAGCGGTTATAAAAAGATGATATATTGGCATACCATTGGTCATTTTTATTGTTTGACGTCATTTTTATAGGCACTATATAGAAATAACGTATGGTGTCCAATTAAAAATAACGTCATACAATAAAAATGACCAATGACATGCCAATATACATTGTAATTGACCGATGGTAAAATGTATACTGGCCTACCATTGGTCATTTGTATTGTATGACGTTATTTTTAATTGGACACCATTCGTTATTTCTATATAGTGCCTATAAAAATGACGTCAAACAATAAAAATGACCAATGGTATGCCAATATACATTGTAATTGACCAATAGTAAAATGAATACTGGCCTATTATTGGTCGGTCGTTTGTATTATATGACGTCATTCAATAAAAATGACCAATGATAGGCCAGTATACATTTTAATTCACCAATGATAAAATGTATACTGACCTATCATTGGTCATTTTTATTACTACTTCTTAGAAAGTATTTTTTATAAAACAGAGATGTCACTTGAGCTATTTTAAAGCTACAGCAGATCAATTATAGAGTAGCTGCGCTTCTAAAAACGACGGTTTAATATCAAAGTCTAGATTTCACTACTCAGCAAACCTATTTTGCATAATTTTGACAAGTTTTTGAAATTAATTTTAAGTTATATAGATCGGTAGGCATTTGTAATTCCTTTTCAATTCACTTTGTCTAATCGTCCTTTAGTCAGAAATGAACATTTGGGGAATACTGTCATTGTCTCGTCTGCTATTAAAGATAGACAGCTGAAATTGTACGTGAAGATTTAAATGACATATGCACATCTAGTTTATACATTGTTTTGTCCGCCTGTCGGTCGTTCGTGCGTCAAAAAGATATAAAAACTTATTTTTTTGGTTTCGTGATTTTCTTCATAATCTCTATATCATTTTGTTTTATGACAAATGGGCAAGCATATGCTTTATAACTTGCATTTTGTCTGTTTCTACCTTCTTATTCTTTTGTGCTTCGCTACTTATGGATGTTGTCATGAACCGACAGACCAAGTGAATTATATAATAAATGGTTGTACAAAAATTAGCTAGATCATTTTGTAGATAAACAAATAAAAAGAGATAAACAAATAGAAAGAAATAGTAAGATAGAAAGAAATAGAAAAATATAGAAAGATAGAAAAATATAGAAAGATAGAAAAATATAGAAAGATAGAAAAATATAGAAAGATAGAAAAATATAGAAAGATTGAAAAATATAGAAAGATAGAAAAATATAGAAAGATAGAAAAAGATAAAAAGAGATAGAAAGATAGTAAGAGTTAGAAAAATTTGCATAAAAATAGCAATTCTAGTTGGATAGATAGATGGATAAACGTATTATATTGAAAATAGATTGCCATAAAATGCGCAATAATAGCTTAGATAGATATACAGATATACAGAGATAGAAAGATAGAAAATTTTGCATAAAATTATAAAATTAGCAAGGCATGATATTTCAAACTAATTAACGTGTCAAGAAATAAAATCAGTTTTTAAAATAATTTTATATCTTATTTGAAACATCTAGTAGTGCCTAATAAAAAATGACGTCATACAATACAAATGACCAATGATAGGCCAGTATACATTGTAATTAAACAATGGTAAAATAAATACTGACCAACATTTGTCATTTGTTTTGTATGACGTCATTTTTTATTATTTCTATAAGCTGATGATTTTATTTTTAAACAGCATTTTTTACGCAATATATATATCCTATTAATAGATTTTCAAATTTATGATTCTTAGGTTGATTAGGTATCTTTTGTCTAAAAACATTATTGTGTCATATCTGAAGCGAAATTGCGAAAAAATTATTTTGTTTCTTTAATATTAAGTTTTAAATATGTTTGTTTGGCCCTCGGATTTTTAAAGCATCGCTTTTATTGATTTTGTTTGAACTTTAAGAGGTTTAAATTTTCATGAATTATTATTATAATCTTAAAAAAATAATATATGCTAAAATTCTAAGAAAAAAAGAAATGTTTAAAAACTAAATCTTTGCAAAACAAAGTTTTTGCATAAACAGATTTTGCAATACCTCGTTGAATTTTTAATGGTCAAATTCCTTAAGAAAATCATCCTAATAAAGTTTTTAAAAAATATTTTTCTTTGTCTAATACATATTTTTACACCTGTGAACATTTGTTATGCTCTAGGATAGGTTAGAAAAGTAAACTTTAAGAGGGTAAGAGGGTTTTTGTCTATTAAAGTGCTTCTATAAATTTTATGTAATGTAGAGTTTTTCTGGGTGGGCATTTGTCCGATAAATGTTTGAATTTGAAGTAAGAAAGGTTGATATGAATGTTATAACAGGCTTCATAATAACATGCGGGTAACTTTTAATTATAGCGAATCTACTCTAGAGTTAGTCTTATCTATCCTTCTGTTCTCATGTCTGTTTTTCCTTCTGTCTGTTGGTTTGTCCTAACTTATGTCTGTCTTTCCTTCTGTCTGTCCTTCCCTCTGTCTGTCTTTCCTTCTGGCTGTCCTTTCTTCTGTCTGTCTTTCCTTCTGCCTGTCTTTCCTTCTGTCTGTCCTTCCTTCTGTCTGTTTTTCCCTTCTGTCTGTCTTTCCTTCTGTCTGTCCTTCCTTCTGTCTGTCTTTCTCTTCTGTCTGTCTTTCCTTCTGTCTGTAGTTCCTTCTAGATGTCTTCCTTCTGGTTGTCTTTCCTTCTGTCTGTATTTCCTTCTGTGTGTACTTCCTTGTGGCTGTACTTCCTTCTAATTGTCCTACCTTCTGTCTGTCTTTGCATATGTCTGTCTTTCCATCTGTCTGTCTTTCCTTAAATCTGTCTTTCCCTCTGTCTGTCTTTCTGTCTGTTTTTCCTTCTGTCTGTCTTTCCTTCTGTCTTTCCTTTCTTCTGTCTTTCTCTCTTGCTGTCTGTCTTTCCTACTAACCGTTGTTCTCTCTGTCCGTCCGACCTTTTGTATATCCTTCCTTCTGTCTGTCCTTCTATCTGTCTGTCTTTCCTTCTGACTGTTCTTTCTTCTGGCTGTCTTTCCTTCTATGTTTTCCTTCTGTATGTCTTTCCTTCTGTCTGTCCTTTCTTCTGTCTGTACTTCCTTCTGTCTGTCTTTCCTTCTGTCTGACTTTCCTTCTGTCTGTCCTTTCTTCTGTCTGTCTTTCCTTCTGCCTGTCTTTCCTTCTATCTGTCCTTCCTTCTGTCTGTCTTTTCTTCTGTCTGTCTTTCCTTCTGCCTGTCTTTCCTTCTATCTGTCCTTCCTTCTGTCTGTATTTTCTTTTGTCTGTCTTTCCTTCTGTCTGTCTTTCCTTCTGTCTGTCTTTCCTTCTGTCTGTCCTTTCTTCTGTCTGTCTTTCCTTCTGCCTGTCTTTCCTTCTATCTGTCCTTACTTCTGTTTGTCTTTCTCTTCTGTCTGTCTTTCCTTCTGTCTGTCACTACTTCTGTATGTTTTCCTCATGTCTGTCCATCCTTCTGCCTGTCCATCCTTCAGTCTGTTCTTTG
The DNA here is from genome assembly GCF_053477335.1 of Acartia tonsa. Lineage (NCBI taxonomy): Eukaryota > Metazoa > Arthropoda > Copepoda > Calanoida > Acartiidae > Acartia > Acartia tonsa. Next base: position 35,345,678 of record NC_137273.1, read on the forward strand.
CTTATTCCTGTCTTTCCTTCTGTCTGTCCATTCTTCTGTTTATCTTTCCTTCTGTCAGTCTTTCCTTCTGTCTGTCTTTCCGTCTGTCTGTCTTTCTTGGTATGTCCTTCTTTCTGCCTGTCCTTTTTACTGTTTGTCTTAAATGTCTCTCTTTTCATTCTGTCAGTATTTACTTCTGTTGTCTTTCCTTTTATCTGTCTTTACTTCTGTCTGTCTCTCCTTGTGTCTGTCTTTCCCTCTTTCTGTCTTTCCATCTGTCTGTCTTTCTTTCTTTTGTCTTTCCTTCTGTCTGTCCTTCTTTCTAACTCTTCTTCCTTCTGTCTGTCTTTTCTTTTGTCTATCTTTCCTTCTGTCTGTCCTTCCTTATGTCTGTCCTTCCTTCTGTCTGTCTTTCCTTCTGTCCGTCCGTCCTTCTGTATGTCTTTCCTTCTGTCTGTCCTTCCTTCTGTTTGTCTTTCCTTTTGTCTATCTTCTGTCTGTCTTTCTTTCTAACTCTCCTTCCTTCTGTCTGTCTTTTCTTTTGTCTATCTTTCCTTCTGTCTGTCCTTCCTTATGTCTGTCCTTCCTTCTGTCTGTGTTTCCTTCCTTATGTCTGTCTTTCCTTCTGTCTGTCTTTCAGCTGTTTGTCTTTCCATCTATCTGTCTTTTTCTTAGATTGTCCTTCTTTCTGTATGTCTTTCCGTTTGTCAGTCTTTTCATATGTATGTAATTCCTTCTCTCTGTCTTTCTCTGTCTTACTGTCTGTTCTTCTGTCTGTCTTTCTTTCTTTATTTATTCCTGATGTATTTTTCCACTAATACAACATAATCTTAATCGAATCTACATAATTGTGAGTGTACATCATTTCATTACCCATTGTCCTATCCCTTAAGATCTCTGCATTTTATGATTTGAACCATTTTTTGCCTTTAATACATTTTATTTTTTTCATGCAATCCTAGTTTTAAATAAAACCTGTAAATAAAGTAGCAATAAAAAACGCAGCTAACAATGAAATGAGTCTGCCTTTAACCTTTTCTAAAAATCTCTATTATTGTCATTGTACTAAAAATAAACTTTTTGGCATAGCCCAAACGACTTTACTCCTTTACAATAAAAGAATATGTTATTACAAACTTTTTAAAAAGCCATTTGAAAATTAGACTTATGCAAATTAGACTTATCATAAGCATAAAAAAATAAGCTTTTTAAACCTTCCCTACAAAACTGTTGACAATCTATTGATATGCAATTTCAAGAATAATGTTGACTTTTCAGAAACATCTTATAGGGCCTATGAAAAATTACGTCATACTGGCCTAACATTGGTCAATTAAAATGTAAACTGTCTACTATTGGTCATTTATATTGTATGACTATAAGATACTCCATTATATAATTGTTAAATAAAAAGTGGTCGTTGCTGACATAAATAATGTTAGTATATCGATGTTCTAATAACACTATAACTACACATACTTGTGTTGACAAAATAACTACACAGTACTTTAAGAACTGTGTGTTTTAAATGATTTATTCTTCTTATTAGACAAATCATAAACAAATTAAACATGATAATATTACATATTATAAACACTTTATGTCGATTTAATTGAAATGTCGACTAAATAGTATTAAACAAAATTGGTCATAGCTGACAGATAATCTATTTTGATGATATAATTAAAATTGGTTATGTCGACTATATGACATTAACTAAAACTGTCCATTACTGTCTACATAACGACATTCTTATTATGTTGTTATAATTACATAAATTGTCTCACATGGAACGCAGGTATCTTAGGGGATAAGACAACAGACGTACAAGTTTGCCATCAAAATTCAATAAAAGTACCCAATGTTTTTAGACCAACGTTGTTATAAAACTTTGGGTACTAGTGTAATTCGCAGTCCAATATCCCCTCCTTCCCTACATGGAATAACAAAAGATTTAAAATGTGCTTCTATTTTAACTCTAATATTATTTGTGAATTATTTTTGAGTATTTTTTCCTGGAGTAAAGAGTAACGACATAATCACTTTATGACCATCTTCAACATTTTATGTTAAGACGATGTAGAACATTTTTGACACTAACAAATTTTCTTTCAAAAAAACAAGGATGACAATATCCATAAAAGCCAGACTGAACAGGGATCTTGAGGGATAGGATAATGGACGATAAATTGATGTACATTGTACATCCCCAATTATGAAAATTTAATGACCCCTATTAGATTAAAATTATCAACATTAAATAATAACCAAAGTTCTTTCTTTGTTTCCCAATAAGATAACGTGGTTATAAAACACTGTGGTACTAGTGTAATCTATAGACCATTGTCAGCTCCCGCTCCCTACAAAATGAAAAAAACTCACTGAAACCAATAACAATTAATTTGTTTCAAATTAGATCTTATTGTTTTACAATCCTTACACAAGGTTCAAAATTAATAGGACTTTTCTAACATTCCTAAATTAAAGATCACAGCTATTAGATATGGACGTACACACACACCCCAATAGTAGATAAGCTTCGCTATTTAGTTTTTGGTATGTTTGCAAGAACATCTAACTTTAAATTATCCTTTTTTTGTTCGCAGGTGCAAAAAGTAGGAGGAAACTGTTTGACAGCAGAGAGAAACGGGACAATGGGCTGTTTATTACATTAGTCCTCAAAGTTTTATTATATAGTTTTCTTATTCGTTGGCTAAACAACCTTGGGGACTTTAATGATATTTTATTGGTTGATTCATTAAGTTGAGTGTTCAAACGTTTCAACCACTAACTTTAATAAACAGAATGGTAATTTGTGTTTTATCATTGGGGATGTACATCAATTTATCGGCTATTGCCTTATCCCTATTTTGGAAGAGTTGGGGATAAATATTAAATATTCTTCAATCAAGTGATAAACAGATAAAATAAGATTAAGATTATATTTATTATTATATGAAAATAACATGATATCTTGTTTCTGTTCTAAAAGATCTCAATAAGAGGTTTTCCGATTTTACACTTTTCTGAGGCCTTATATTGGTTTTAAGAAGAATTATATCATCAATTTTGAATAAGGTTACCTTCAACCTCCACCCCTAAGAAAAAGCACGTTTCGAAAAAAAGTAATCAATTAATTTCCAATTCTACTTTGGAATAAGAATTGATTAAAGGACAGAAGAAAATTACCCACCCACAAAAAAAAAACTTTGTTTGCTTTTTGGAATTAACACAGACCTCTATACTAATAGTATGATAAGCTTTGCTATCAAACAAGGTTGACAATTTTTATAAAAGCGAAGCTCTTAAAACTTGAAGAGTGTCAGAAATTTTTAAGTATGTTTTAAATGGATTAACGGACTTTCTGGTTAAGACTATAGAGTTGCTACGCTTCCTAAATTGTACCTAACTATCAGAGGAATCATCATACAAAGTTTTAATAGATAGGACATTTCTAACATGCCTAAATTAATAAAAAGAGCTAACTATCACGGTCATACGGACGAACTCACAGAGCCTAATTATAGAAAATCTTTGCTTTTATAAAAACTGTCTATGAGATATAATAAATAATACATATAGACATTTTTAGGACAAAAATATCTTTTTATTCAATGAATTTTTATGTATTATAAAAATGTCACACTATAACAAGGATAATTAATAATAGTAGTAGCGAACCTTGTTAATGCACAAAGTCAACTTTTATAAAAGACACGTGTTTAGAGCGTCTGGGTGCTTTTATACCTATATTTGAAGACTAGCGGCTACACCCTTCGAGGCCTCTAGGGGCCCTTGAGGAGGGGTGAGTCGAATTTGATAACTCAATTTCTTATTTCAGATTTTGAGAGAAAAAGTATAAAAAATAAAATTGGGGGAGGGGGAAATTTTTTTAGCGAAGTGCCCCCCCACCCCCCCCTTCATTTTTAATTCTAGTTAAAAAGATTTTCTTAAAAAGCTAGGGGGGGGAATATTTTTCTAGGGGCGATTTCTCTTGGGAGGGTGGTGGTTCCCTCCCTCAAAATACAGTGTTTTTTTTTATGAGCACTTTTTTGAAAGCAATTTTACCCCACTTATAGTTATCAGAATTTAATGATTAATGGCTTATTTTCTTCGTTTTTTAAGGGAAATTATGAAACAACAAAAAAAATTACAGTTTTTGTTGAAAAAGTACAGTAAAGTTGAAAATTAAAAACTTAGGTGTCAACATATAAAAATTGTTTTAGCGCATTTTTCTTAAAAAAATGGATTTTCTGTAGTCGACTTTGGGGGGCCAGTACTCCCTCCCTGGTTGAGATATGACCTTCAAACTTTGATATGTTCTAGTACATGTCCCTAATAGTATCTGTATTCATTTTTAGCTCTATATCTCAACTTTGAAGTGTTTAGCAGCCATTCTTGCAAAAGGTTGATTATTTGAGCATAAGAAAAATGCGCTAAAACCATTTTTAGATGTTGACATCTAAGTTTTTAATTTTCACCTTTACTGTACTTTTTCAACAAAAACTGTAATTTTTTTTGTTGTTTCATAATTTCCCTTAAAAAACGAAGAAAATAAGCCATTAATCATTAAATTCTGATAACTATAAGTGGGGTAAAATTGCTTTCAAAAAAGTGCTCATAAAAAAAACACACTGTAGTTATTAACCTTCTCGGACCTATGAGAAGCTACCCTGTTAAGGAGAACCCGATTGGTTTAGCGGTTAGCGAGATCCTTCGGTACAGACAAACAAACATACAAAGACACATCCTGTTACTTTATTATAAGGACTAGCGGCTACGCCCCTAGAGGCCTCTAGGGGCACTTGAGGAGGAGAGGGTCGAATTTAATAATACCATTTTTTTTTGGGGGGGGGGGGGGCGCCCCCCTCTCATTATTAATTTTAATTTTAAAAAAATAAAAAAAAAATTTGGGGGGGAGGATTTTTCATTTTTTGAGGGGGTTGGGGATGTCCCACCCCCCAAGAAAATAGTTATAAACCTTCCTGGGACCTATGAGAAGCTACCCTGTTAAGGAGAACCCGATCGGTTCAGCGGTTAGCGAGATCCTTCGGTACAGACACACAGACAGATACACAGACAAACATCCTGTTACTTTAGTATAAGAATTGATTTAATATAGGGAAAAAAAGGGATTAGAAGAAAAGGCATAATAAGAAAGCAACCAGACTTGCGATAAACAATTGAGCGCTACAGACCAACATACAGATATATCTAAACAATTGACTTTTAAAGTAGCTTCGCTCCTCCAATTGTGACACTATTATATAAAAATGCCTTTCTATTATGCTTATAAATAGAATCAAATTCAAATAATTTAGAGTTTTGACAGGCTCGTCTTTTCAATGAAATTTTTATTTTGGTAAATCCATTTTTATAGTAGCAAAAGTGCTTTCCCCACAAAATGCCACCTAGTGCCGGCCCCCTCTCTTTTTTAAAAAAGAAATTAAAAATAAAGGGTGGTATTTGTCTAAAACCTGCGTTGCCCTAACACTGCTGGGTGACCCAGTAACCAATAAAACCTTACCTAAGTTATATCCCTACAATTTTCAATTTGTTTTAAAGGAAGGGGGAAGGAAGGCCGAAGGGGGATCCGAAGCTCAACAAGTTTTTTAAGGGAAAATGTCGAAGCAAAGCTTTTCTGTGTTTATGAATGTACACTTTCAACTTTATATAATGACTTTGGACATATGCTCTTTGGATTAAAATTAGATAAAAGTGCAAATACAATCAAACAAATATGAAATTTATAATATCTTAATCAATAATGATATAAGTTCTATTGCTTTTATCTAAATAGCTTAAAACGTAGCCAAAATAATTACAAAGTATCTCTAAAATAGTAGACTTTTAGTCAAATTGGTTCCATAGCATAAATCTTAATGAAAACATTCCAAGAGTATTACATTAAAAGTTCATGAGAGTAACGCAGCGCTAGGACCCCTTGAAAGGTAAATTCCTTTTACCGAGAAAAGCTAAAGTGGACAACCTAGAATCTTTTTTAAAAAGTCTTTTGGTGATAATTTTAGGTAAGGTTAGGAGAGCCTTGGAGGTATGTGCAAAATCTAAAAACATCTATTATGAATTAAAAATAACGGGGAGGGGCAATGACTAAGAAGTAACAGGCAATTATAACTCCCACCCCATCCCCAATAACAAATTTGTGCGCACTTTTCCCTCCATTTAAGATTCTATACCCACCCCCAAAAAATTCGTGTAGTTAGTTTAAGTGTAAAACATGTCTAATTGTTGGAATATACCATAAAGATTATAAAAAAGACTAGAGTTGCTATTCTCTCTGTTATGATATATTGTTTTACAAGAACACTCTGAGGGATAATCATAAAAGTATTTGAATGGGTCAAGTGAATTTTAGGATAAAGTTAATCTTAAACAAAGTATTAAGTATCAAGGACAGCTGTTGTGCAGGTAACTTTTTCGCCAGACAAATATGTCTAAAGATGGAAAATTTCTATTGTTATATTAAAATCAATTATTGTTAAGTTTGGTTAAGATGTCAGAAAATTGGCAATTATCATGAAAATTGAAAGCTTAGGTTAGTATATTTTAAGGTGCTTGCTTAGAATTCAATGCCGGAGCACTGATGATCCATCTCCCCTTCCTTAGGCAAAAAAATGAAATATTGGCGAGGATGTACCCTCCCCCTACTTTTTTCAATATTATTCAAAATTAAGGGGGGAGGGGGTTAAAAGATTTGTGTTTGAATACATTTTTTTTTATTTTTACAAAATATTATAAGCCAATTATCCCTTTTCCCTGTTTAAAGCATTATTTCTTAGGCTGGGTGTTTCAGTGAAACAAACAAAATAACGTAATAACCTATTTTCAAACATATTTTATACTATAACATAAAACATCTAAAGTTTGTTTCAAATTTACTTCAACCAAAAATGAGGCCACTAGCAAACTTTTAGAGTAATAAAAAAATGAGTTCAGTAATATTAAGAAGATTATTGTTTTTCAAGGATCTAAAGGGATAAGACAATTGCCTATAAATTGAGTTACATCCCAAATGATGATACACAAAACTACCCCTTATGTAGATTAATATTTTTGTTGAAACGAATGAACTCTCATCTTAATGAATCAACCAATCAAAATTCACTAAAGTCTCCAAAGTTGTTTGATCAACGAATAAGAAAACGTTATTATAAAAACTTTGGGGACTTGTTTTATAAACAGCTCATTTTACTCTCCCTCCCTTATTGTTTTTATATAACCGGTAAGTTTTAGAGACAGAATAACCGCGTTTATAAAAAAAAATTTGTTGTTTTGGTTGGACACCATTCTTTGTAATCCTAACTTATACACTTATGTATTGACAATTTAATCCCAAGAAGAATTCAACATTTTAGCTACCTAAAATTTCTTACAACATGAATTCAGAACAAGGATGACAATATACATGTGAAGAACGCCACTAGGGTTTCTGTATCGAGAAGGCTAAAAATAGCTTTAAATAAACCATCCCAAGATTTTAATATGAACAGCCTACGACCATCATATTTTTTAAAATAGAGAACTAAATCGGTTCAGTAGTTATTGAGATCTTAAGCTTCAGACAAAAACCTTACTACTTTACATAATAGGTTATGTTAATTAATAGAATAATGAACCCCCACACCTTTATATTTAAAATTTATTAAAAGAAAAAGGGGGTTGTCTTTCGTTGTTTGAAAGTTTAGTTCAGGTTAGGTTATATTGGGTTGCTTGGTAGCCCTGCAGATTTTTTTTATTATTATTATTTGCATAATGTTTTCAGCTTAATTTATAAAAATCTTCGCCTTATGAGTAAACTTTTACTTGTTCAAGCACAATTTAAAAATTATCGTTACAATTCTCATGGAAATTTTGTGATAACAAAAAGTGTAAATGACACCTACATCCTTTAATTAATTGGAGCATTTTTATTGGGCAAAAAATGTTCCAAAATAAATCTTGTGACGTAAAGTTTCAACAAAATGAGAATGCCATAAATGAAACAGTCTAGCTACTCTATAACTATGTTTGTCCAATATTTCTATTCGTCGTTGTTCAATTACATGCTTATCTAATTATTGACACTAACGTTTTTAAAAGCGAAGCTTTTCTATAATTAGGGTCGGTCCGTCCGTACGTCCGTACGTCCGTAACGGATAGCTTTTTTCGTTAATTTAGGCATGTTAGAATTGTCCTATCGATTTCAAATTTTGCATGGTGATTCCTTTAATAGTTAGGTACGATTTAGAAAGCGTAGCAACTCTATAATCACCATCAAAATGTCCGTACGTCCATTTTAAACATGTTGATTTTTTAACTTTTTTTAACAACAAATTTTTATGTGATCTAATCATTCGATTGATCTGATTTTTGGTATATTGATTCCTGGGACAACAAAGTATAATGTAATCAGCGAAGCAACTCTATAATCAAGTCCTAAAAATGTAAGTATGTCCATAAATATTATCCTGAATCAAGCAGTTTTTCAACAAATTTACTCACAATTTTGCTTTGACTCTTATACATTTATATTATGATTATTCAGTTCTGACACTATACAAGTGTTAATGTCCGTTTGTCCTACCGTTTCAGTGCTTCGCTTTTATGGATGTTGCCATCCTTGTTTATCTGTAGAGTGGGGGCTACGCACATAGAATTAACTTAATTTAATTAGAATAAGATTTTTAGGGAGGTGGCGCTGGGATTTTCTTGGGAGAGTAATAAACCTTTTTTGGACCTATAAAAAGCTTTAATGTAAAGGAGAACCATATCTGCTCAGCGGTTTGCGAGATCCTTAGCTACAGACAAAAAATCTTAGGATTTATATAACTAGATTGGTAGCTAATGATTATCTAGTATTTTAATTTATGCTTCCCAAGTTATCTAAATTATCATCCTTTATCCTTAAAATAAAGTAAGAGGATGTCTATCTGTCTGTTTGTTTGTACCGCGGGATCTCGCTAACCGCTGAACCGCAATGGTTCTCCTTTACAGGGTAGCTTCTCATAAGCTCTGGGAAGGTTCTGGGGGAGGGTACCAACAACCTCCGATGAGAATTCGCCAAAAAAAAAAAAAAAACGCCGCCTTGTGGATATTTTTGGCAATTAGCTAAAAATACCATCTATCGGCGAAAAAAATATTATAGTAAATTGAGTAAAGAAGTTGTATCAACTTTTTTGCTTTTTATTTAAGATAGCTAGCCGGTTCTTTCAGTAAGTAGTAGATGTAAATTTTTTCATAGAATTCAGATATGCAATCGGTTTTTTTGTAGACCTCTTATTTTTTAAGTAATTTAAGTTTTTAAAAAAAAATAATTAAGTCGGTTTTAAGGTACTAAAACGCAACAAAATAAAAGAAGAAAATAGCCAGTATGAACAAAAATAGTAAGATCTTTAATTTGACACCTTACTTTTAAAATTCTGTTGAGTAATTGTTGAAAAAATCTATTTTTTTAACCTCGGTTTAATCAAAACATTAAACCTAAATATTTTCTCATACAGACATAAAAAATATGGGTTCATATATACCATTAGAATGAGAAAAATAATATGAATCCATTCTAAGCGAAATTGAAAAAGTTTTTAAAAATTGTAATAAAAAATAGAAAAAATAAAAAGTTTATTTTAAGAATTGTAACTACTAAACTAGCCAATCACAAATCGCAAAAATTGACGAATCGGGAAGCTTAATCTATAAAATTAACCTGCCAGAAAAAAAGGAGAACCTTCATACAATATATACAATAGATACTACAATAAATATAGTGATATTAAAGAACATGTAAAGAATGAAAAATTATGAACAAATATGCATCAGTCTGTTTATAAACTTCAAAACAATGCAGTTAAAAATACATTATTGTTTCTTGTGTTTAAAAAATATCTGCTACATTGCATTGTCTTTTGTTTAGGTTTAGTTCAGGTTTGGTTCAAGCTAACCCTTTAAAGCCGAAAATTATGATTCTTAAAATAAACTTATTTTTTTGTAATAGTTTTATAAAACTTTTTCAATTTTGCTTAGAATAGATTCGTAATATTTTTCTGATTCTAAAAGTATATATGAACCCATGTTTTTTTATGTCTGTTTGAGAAAATATTTAGGTCTAAAGTTTTCATTAAACCGAGGTTAAAAAAATAGATTTTTTCAATAATTACTCAACAGAATTTTAAAAGTAAGGTGTCAAATTAAAGATCTTACTATTTTTGTTCATACTGGCCATTTTCTTCTTTTATTTTGTTGCGTTTTAATACCTTAAAACCGACTTAATTATTTTTTTTAAAAACTTAAATTACTTAGAAAATAAGAGGTCTACAAAAAAAACCGATTGCATATCTGAATTCTATGAAAAATTTTACATCTACTACTTACTGAAAGAACCGGCTAGCTATCTTAAATAAAAGGCAAAAAAGTTGATACAACTTCTTTGTTGAAAAACTGCTTGATACAGGATAATGTTTATGGACATACTTACATTTTTAGGACTTGATTATAGAATTGCTTCGCTTATAATATTGTACTTTGTTGTCCCATGATTGAGTATACCAAAAATCAATCGGATAAATAGATCACATAAAAATTGTTGCAATAAAATGTTTAAAATTAACTTACGGACATTCTGGTGATGATTATAGAGTTGCTACGCTTTCTAAAACGTACCTAACTACTTCAGGAATCACCATGCAAAGTTTGAAATCGATAGGACAATTCTAAAATGCTTAAGTTAACGAAAAAAGCTATTCGTTCCGGACGGACGGACCGACCATAATTATAGAAAAGCTTCGTTTTTAAAAATACTATTCGTTTAACTTTGTAGATTATTTATTATTTCTAAACAAGTTTTTGAAATGCTCTGTCTGCCTGTCCTAATTAATAGACGCATTTTTAAAATTAGAAAAGGGGTCATAACCCATCCACACTTTTCTCGACTTAAATTTTACTTTGATATTATAATAAAATAATAGCAGTAATTAGTAAAAACAAAGATTGAAACCAGTTTTGTTAACCCCCATTGGCCTAAGGCCTGTGCTATCAAAACTGGTATTAATTGTATGATTTTTTACTTTAATATTCCAGGGAAATTTCTGAAATTAGATGTTTTACATGATTTTTCGGTATTTCTGAGAACCGATTCAAATCCAGCAGATATTATTCGTTTTTGAAGCCATACTGGAAAAAAAATCCAACTTGACTCTAAATAGCTCGATATTTTAAACTACAAACAACCAAAACTGTTCTAAAAACTACCCCCAAATGAAAATACCAAACCTGCCCTAAAAAGGCTCCATAACTATGTATTTAAAAATGTCACAGTTGGAAATACATACCTCACAAAATATCAAGGAGTACTACCGACATCTTGAAAAATTAACAGAACAACACCTATTCTAAAATTTAGAGAAGGGGTATAATTTTTGTCTAGGGGCAATTTCTAATTTCAAATTTTAAAATAGTTATAAACCTTCCCAGGACCTATGAAAAGCTGCCCTGTAAAGAGAACTATATCGGTTCAGCGGTTAGCGAGATCCTTTGGTACAAACAAACAGACAGATAGACATCCTGTTACTTTATTATAAGGATGTTTGTCTGTCCATTTAAGTCCAGTAAAATATGATAAAATTAGCGGCTGCGCCCCTAGTGGGTATAGGTCCACCTTCCACTCTACATTTTAGTTTTTGAAAGAAAGAATAATTTTTGTTATGTTGGGTTATTATTTCCAGGGGCGATTTCTCTTGAGAGGTTAGATGAACCCTCCCCCAAAACAGTTATAAACCTTCTTTAAACCTTTAAGAAGCTTGACAATAAAGGCAAAATCTTTAACTACAGTCAATCACACAGACAGATGGACATTATGTTAATGTTTACAAGAATTGTAGACGAATATGACAATTTTGACAAAAGTTTCGTACTGGTATTAAGAAGGTTTAAGGCTATATAAAGCTCTGTCAAACTTATCTACTGAAATATTTAAGCTGTGATTTTCTGGGAAGATTTGTACTAGTCTTAATTGGATTTAAAACGTTTCTCGCAGCTCTTTATTTTTCAATTTTTATGTATTAATCTTGGGAATACTTTAGACCAATTTGAGCATTTTTTACAAAAAAAAATTATTTGAATTTTTCTCTCAATTTCTGGATCCATGAATCTTGAAAAAAAGTTATTGCCATGTAAAATTCGTAAGGAGATTATTCAGAATACACCTAGGATTAGCAATTTACATATGACTAGCGGCTACGTCCCATTTTTTAAGGGTGATTTTTCTTGGGAGGAATGCAGAATCTCCTAAAATAGTTATAAACCTTCCATGGATCGATCTTTAAGAAGCATCACTGTAAAGGTAACCATATCAGCCCAGTGGTTAGCGAGATCTTAATCTACATATATATTGTCAAACAGACACTCATCCTGTTACTTCTATATAATGATTGCAAAAAACAATAAATTTTTTCCCACTGAAAATTATGTTTTATGAACGGAATTAGAGATTTACAAAATAAAATATAACTGTAATTTTGAGAGAACGAATGGCTCTGAAGGCTAAGGTAGACGGGTCCAGCTTGGATTGGAAGGACTGATCGAGAAAGTATGTAAAATATTACTATTAAGAAGCAATCCAGAAAAAAAGTGCACCCTCCTTCATTTACATAAAATATAATTATGATAAAATGAATGTACCTCAATTCTCTCTAAACCCAACCTAACTTTTCCCCTAAGGCATAAAGACCCATTGTGTTGGTTGACATATTTAAACAGAAACTGTTAATATGACTTGACTCTGGTCCAGGTTTGGTTATTTGAGAACTAGTTCACTAACAAAACAGCTGAAAATGGATGTTGACCACCTAACACCTGTACATTATTATAGTAGGAACACTATGACAACACATCTATGAATTACCGAATGTATAATTTAGACAAAGCCCAAATTGTGTTAAAATTGTGTCAAAAATGATCCATGTGACGTAATAAAAATCAATCTCTTTTTAAGGGGTTTTCTTTCCCACTTCTCCTCTCATCTCCCTCATTTTATTACGTCACATGGATCATTTTTGACACAATTTGAGCTTTGTTTATAATTTATTTACCTTTT
>NC_137273.1:35363743-35538743 GCF_053477335.1 Acartia tonsa
AATGACTTCATGACTAATGATAGGCCAATACACACACTAAATTACCATTAGCAGGCCAGTATACTTTTTAATTGACCAATGGTAGGCCAGTATGATTTTTATGGCACTTTAAATAGCTTCCTAAAATTTCTATTAATGGTCTATTTGTTGACAAAACCTCATATTTTAAAATATGTCATAGATTTATCTGTATTTTGGTCTAGTGTTTTTTATTATTCTACATATCGTATTATTTTTAAGAATAATTTACGTAATCCTCATTATAAAAGGACCTTATCTATATTCATCTATGTATATACGGATATCTTATCTGAAAGATCCAGTATTACGAAAATGGACCCCTCATACAACCCCCCCCCCCCCTCCAACACCTACTTTTAACATAAGTATGCATTAAGAAGCAACTTAAAAGTAGACGAAGAATCACTTTATGATTTTTTACATCTAATTTTGATAAGGTTAGGTTAAGTGAGAATTAAATGCTCCCCGCAGGGTTACAACTCTATAGAATTAATGTCGGTAAGGGGGGGAGGGCCCGAGGGGCCATTATTTTGTTAGTTTGAGATAGGAAAAATCGTTTCAAGGGGGGGGCCCGGGGGGGGTAGTTGGACATACAACTGACGAAATGAGGGATCCTATGTCTTATCTAATCTCAAAATTAATGCGTTTCTAGACAAAGAATTTTAACTAAACAAGAATGCATTAATTCATTGCCAAGACTGTAGCGTAGCGTATACATTCGTCCTTGGAAAGGTGGTAGGTTCGATTCTTGCCTAAACAGCGCCATAACTAATGACGTTAAACTTGTACCTACTGGAACTATGGCATATGCATGAAATAGAAAAAAAATAAGAGTGCGGGAAATTCCTTGGTCCAAAACAGGTGCAAATCAGTACCATTTAGGTCCAAACAATTGCTAACGTTGCTGAATTGATGTGTGAATGTAGGGGCTAAGCGCCTAGAGGCCTTTATAGGCACAAGAGTTAGGGAAAAGTGGACCCCCCCCCAAAAAAAAAAACATTCAATTTAAGTTTATTTTAATAAGAATTTTTTGGGGGGGTTGTCATTTTTATCTGGGGGTGATTTCTATTGGGAAGATGGTGATACCCTTATCCAAAATAGTTATAAACCTTCCTAGGACATTAAGAAGCTCCAATGTAAAGAAGAAACATATCGTTTCAGCGGTCAACGAGATCCTTCGTTACACACAAAGAGAGACAGTCAGACAATCTGTTACTTTTGTTAGACAATTTGATCTTGAACCACTGGAATAACATCTCTACAATTTTCAGGGACGCTTTGTATAGGTGTTGGTCAGGTTTCAGGCTGTTCTAAGGCAAGAAAACAAGAATAAAATAATGATCTCAATAATCTAAGGACAAAACTTTATATATAAATATTTTGGAAAACAAGAGGTAAAAGCACTAGCTTTATGAGACCCAACGCATCATTTAAAAATTCCAAACCTAAAAAGCCTGAAATGAATGAGAAAAGGACATTTTTTGGCTGAGATTAAAAATATTTTTTTACAGATTAAATTGATTCATTTTAGATTTTAGTCACTGATGATTTAGTAAAATATTCATTAAATCTAAAATGGATTTCTTTAACAAGTAGCACAGAAAAACAAACTAACAATAAAAAAGATAATTTGTCTTATATCAACAAGTAAAAGAATAAAAGTTTAACACCACTTATTTTATTGTAAGCTCTCTAGCAAAATCATAAGTTGGAGACAGCGTAAAGTGGCACCAAAAAATGACGTTATACTATAAAGTTGACCAATGAGAGGCCAGTATACACTGTAATTGACCAAAGGTAAAAATTATTCTGGCCTCTCATTGGTTATTTATAGGATGACGTTATTTTTATGGTGCCACTTTACACTGTCTCCAGAAGTTGTACTAATCACTCAAATCTATTCTTGAACCATGCACCAAAACTCCCCCCCCCCCCCCCATCCTTGTAATTTTTGGTCCCTTTGGGCCACTATCCCCACTGTTTTAAAATTTACTAAAACTTACCTAACCTACACTAAGAATAAAAAATAATCATAAATAAAGTTCGTTTTGTGATCCAAATACGATATGAGGAAACAACCATTAATTGACATAATAGTTCTGACGTTCTAGAGATTTAAAGTATGCATTTTACAAGTTGTTTTTGTATGGTAAAATATTCGAAACTTCAAATATTGATTTCCAATTCTATTTAGGCCTGAATAAGCTTTGTGGCTTAAGTAAAGCATAGAAAAAGTTCATTCATATACAAAGACAGTTAGACAAGTAATCTGAAAAACAGGTTCCAGCGGCCGATATTATATTGTTAGCCGCAAAGCTATTTTCTCGTATTCATTCGAATCCGGTGGATAGGAACCGGTTCTCATCCATACGAAAAAACTATGTCTAGCATCGTATTATATCCAGCTTTCTACGAATATAGAAATGTACAATCATAAGATTAAAACCAGTTTTTTAGCCGGTGCCTCCGGCACCTCGGGGCTAAAAAAACTAGTTTTGATCTAATATTTGTACTTTCTATATCCGCGGAAAGCCGTTTATAATACGATGCTAGAAATAACTATTATTGATGAGGTATGTTCGTCTGTCTACCTTATAAGTTTTGAAGAGACAGCAGCTTGGCTCAGACTCTTGACTGTTGACTTTTCAGTGGACACGGCTGTTGCTGTAGCTGAACAAAATAAAAACTACGGCGGTTGTTTTTATTCTGCAATTTTATTATCAATCAGCATACTTAAATACTATTTATGTTTGGATTTTTCTATGAGGAGGGAGGGGGAATGTATTATTGTCATTATGACATATCTTTAGCAACGCCAAATAGCCTAAAACCTGCGAGGAAGCTGTCACACATATAGGAGGAGATTTTAAGAGTAGGTAATTTAATCATTATATAGTCTTACATAATATTAATTATACATGTCTCTATCTCTGTAAGTTGATTCATAGTTGACTGGAAAGTGACAATGTCTCTATATTGTCAAGATTATCAAAATCCACAACCCCCATTCCCCACCCAAAATTTTTGGCGCTTTCACACAAAGAACCCTGTTGATCCCTGAAAAAACCCTCCCCTTGTCTTTAAATGATTTAAAATATGGGGTTTTTATTAGTTTTATTAGTTCAGGTTTGGTAGAGTTATATTGGGTATTAGGGAGCCCCACAAGGTAAGGCAAAGGGAAAAACATTTCCCCTTCCTACAATAATTTGGGGGTATCAAAGCTCAACAGGCACTGTTTGTGAAAGAACCCAAATTTAACTTTTTACAGCCATGCTCCATTTATTTATAATATATATTAAAGGTAATTTTGTGCACATAATATTTGAGGGGTGCAATTAATTTCACTTCCATTTACAGCTCCCTGTATCCCTGGTTTTCTTTAAAAATGGATTGACTGAAGTGAATTGTCAGGGGGTGTCAATCATGTGTCTATCTGTAGCACTAATCCATTCATACATAGATAGATAGATAGATAGATAGATAGACAGAGAGAGAGGGAGAGAGGTAGATAGATAGTGAATTGTCAGGGGGTGTCAATCATGTGTCTATCTGTAGCACTAATCCATTCATACATAGGTAGATAGATACACATAAAAGACATAGGCAGATAGATAGATAGACGGACAAAGAGAGAGGTAGACAAATAGATAGATACATATATTCTTATATAAAGACAGTGTGAAAAATAGAGAGATATATGCATGTAAAGAGAGAGAGAGAGAGAGAAAGACATGTATAGCTATGTAAGTTGGTATATAAATAGATAAGACACATAGATGGATGGATGGACGGACAAAAGATTGGTTGGATGGAAAAAAAGATAAATGGATAGAAAGATACATAGATTAATTAATGGACATAAGGATTCGATGAGTGGATGAATGAACAAAAGGATGGATGGATGACTGGTTTTTTGTCTTTAGCTAAATTTTTCGAAAACTAATGAAATAATTGAGTTCTCCGTTCTAAGGAAGCTCCACATAGGTCTTTTGGAGGTTTTAAGGTATTTTTTTAAAGAAGGTGTCCTAACTTTTGTGACATTTTTTCAAACAGCTAGTCAGTGCTTTCAGTGATTAGAAAATGTAAAATGATCCATAGAATTTAGATATGCAATCGTTTTTTTGTAGACCTCTCATTTTAATTTAAGTTTTTAAAAAATTAAGTTCTTCTTTAAATCCTGGGATGGTTTAAGACTATTTTTGCCTTTACCTGACCTATTCGAGTAGTAAGGCGTTTCATCCCAAGCTTAAGATCTCTGAAAATCCTGGTCTGAATTGGGTGTACTTTTCAGTTATGCTTTCATGTGCATAGTACTAGGGGCGAAGCAAATAGTGTTTATATATATAGATAGACAGATAGACAGACAGATACATAGATAGATGGATATATGGATGTACAGCTAAACCTGACTAATCAAGCAGAATGTTATCTTAACATAAGATCACAAAAAAATATTTGTAAAATAATTCAAATTTTTGGAAAGCAAATGTTTCTTAGTTTATTTCACATGTATATATATTGAGAAACTACTCACAATACAACATGTATGATGTCTGTCTGTCCGTCTGAAGCATAAGATCTCGGTAACCACTAAGAGGATTAAGTATTTTTTTCTCAAGAAAAATACCTACTGGTCCTTGTGTTGAGAGTTTTAGTGATTCTTAAGCGTAGCATCTCTATAATCACATCTAAAAACTAGTGACTAAGCTCAAAAGGCCTCTAGGTGCACTTGAGGTGGGGAGGAGGGAAGAAGTCGACCCACCCCATATTTTTTAGTTTTAAAAAGAAAAGGTGAAAAAATCTCTTGGGAGGTTGGTATTCAGAGTCAAAATAATTAAAAACCTTCCAGAATCTATGAGAAGCTATATTGTAAAGGAGAACTAGATCGGTCCAGCGGTCATCGAGATCCTTCGGTACATACAGGCTAACATACAGACAGACATTCTGTTACTTTTATATAAGAATGTATGCACATCTTTATGATATATATTTCAGCTTTCAATGAATATAATCATTGTTTTTATGGAAAATTTTGAAAATTTGAAAACGAATTTAAGACTAAATAAATAGTTAGACAGACATTTATTTATTATTTAAACCAGTAGCAGAATATATTTAGTAAGATATTCATTTAAAACAACCTAAATATATTATCTAAATTAGCACATAACTTTTTCTTTGAAGCATAAGTTAATTGAATTTATTTAGAAGAGCTTTTTCCAAAAAATGTAAAAATTTGTGATTTATTTACCAATAGCGGCTACGCCCTATGAGGCCTGTAGGCGCCCTTGAGGGGAGGGGTAGAAGTCTACCCCCAACCTCTTACATTTTAGTTTCTAAAAAAATAAAAAAAAAAATGTTTTTGATTTCAATTTTTTTAAAGTAATGTATTACTATTCTGTTATATTATCCAATCCTATACTATAAAGTAGTAAGATTTTTTTTTGTTTGAAGCTAATGATCTCATACAAATCTGGTACTTATTGGTTGTACTTTTTAATGAAGAAATGTTAATGCGTTGGGGTGGTTTTAAGCTATTTTTCTGACCTCCCCTGCTCCCATATAGGCTAGGTGCGAAGCAACCAGTACAACAAAAAGTGGCATTTTGTTATTGTTAATCTGTTTATTGGGATGTATTCTTTTTTTTTTGTTCTTAGAAATATTATCTCTATCTCGTTTCTACTAAAATCTGGTTAATTTTGAGTAGCTTACACTAATGGAATATTTTGCCCCAAGAAATACCTTTCGCATTAGTATGTAAAATAACAAGGATGACAACATACATGAACTCTAAGCTCAACTAAAATAAAATCAGAAAATCATTGACAAATAGCACAGCTTTTAATATTAAAGAAATATTATATTAAAACTGTAAATGGTTATCCCGTTTTCAAGTCTGTACATTCTTAACAAATAGCTTTCATCGTTCGCACTTAGGCATGTTAGAATTGTCCTTTCAATTTTAAACATGGTATGATGAGCCCTGTTAAAGTAAGGTACAAATTGGAAAGTTTAACTCAAAGTTGTTTGAAAAGCATGAAATAATAGCAATTTTAAAATGTAGAAATAATTATTATTATGATTATTTTAATATTTTTAGATTCGAAGCTACTCTATGACTAGAGTGTGTTTATTTGGGATGTCCCCGTTACAACATAAACTAACTTTAGTAATCCAATTTACAATGTAAATTTATCTATCATCGATTGTCTTATCCATAAGTTTCATCCCATTTCCCGCCCACACTCATATTTTACAAATTTTCAACCTCATTGACCATTTCAACCAGGGATCTTAAGTAGGGTTGGGCCGGATACTTTTTTGACCGGATACCGGATATCCGGATGGATATCTGGCAAACGCTCGGTATCCGGCAAATTACCGGATATCCGGCAGTAAAAATCAGCCCTATATCCGGTATCCGGATAGTTTCAATATCCGGTAACCGGCCGGATATCGAAAATGACCGGATATTCGGCCAAATCGGATATCAGGCCCAACCCTAATCTTAAGGGATAAGACAATGTAGATAAATCTATGTCTTAAACCATTATTTAAACTATTGGTTGAAAAGTTTGATCACCAAACCTAATAGAAAAGCATACACTATGTTTTTCATTTACTCTCTTTAATAAACACCTAGGGAGGGAGAGAACAATGAACACTAAATTATACCGGTACCCAAAGTTTTATAAACATGATATTTAATTGTTTGGCTGAAAACCCTTGGGAACTTTTATCAAATCTTGTATGGGTTGTACAAACCCTAAATGTACAAATTTTTCCCAAATGATTTCAATCTAAAGAAGGGTTAAGATTGTAAATTATCATTGAGAATATACATCAATTAATCCTCCAATGAGTTATTTAAGCAAACAAAATTTAGCATAAATGGATATTTAAATCCCAAGGTATTAAATGATTGAGCGATAGCTCATCATTTAATAAATAACATTCTATTGCAACAAAAAGGTGATGTTTACGAATAATTCTTGAATAAAATGATAAAAAGTTTTTTCATTTAATTTTCATTTTTTTCACTGTTTAAAATTTAAAATTAAAAACAAAAAAAATCTTCCAAATTAAATAGAAAAAATCTTTGAATTATTAGTCAATTTAATTTCAAAGAATTTTTTTCATTGTAAAAATTTAATTTTTAAAAAAAAATTTAGAAAAAAAATCTTCTAACAAAAAAAATTATCATAATCCAAGATGGCGTCAATACATGTAAAATAATATTTTCAAAACAAAAAATTAAAACTAAAATATCTTTTTCCACAGATTGAATTTAAAAACTCGGTCTGACAGTTTTTCCAAAGTCAGAAAGATCTATTGAATGGAAAAGGTTTGAAACAGATAGAACATTTCTTTATACTAAAACATATTTTTGCTTCTGTTTTTTCCCACAGTTCCAAAAAATGAAATTCAATGAAAATTAAATGGTTAAACCTTTTAAAGTATGAGGGGGTATATTTTATTTTCTCATGTAAGTGAAGAGGGGTGGGTAAGAAGGGAAGGAAAATGGGAAAGGGGGTTCTGGGGAAATTTTCCTTTAGAATTGTTTGTCAGAATATCATTCCCTTGTCCCTGCATATTATCAACATGCCACTAAAATATAGTTTGAAATAAATTGTTAATAATGTCGTGTGTTTTTTTCATATCCTTGCGGAGGGCAGTAACCCTGCGAGGCCACCCAGTACCCATTACAACCTAACCTATCCTAATGTAATAAACAAAAAAACAAAAGATTGTTAGTCATGAATAGTCTAAAACTTATTACTCTACTGCCCAACCATATTTTAAAGTGGCTTAACAACTTATAATGTTTATTTTAAACATATTTACAATATTTTTCTTTTGTTATTTATATTCTAAATTGTCATTTTGGAGGGCTCTTCGTGTCAATTTGATTTTGATATATTTGCGCGCTTTGTTAACGAGAATTATAAGTGTTCTTACTTAAATTGCCCAGCGAGTACAGAAAGCCCACCCCCCCCCCCTTATTTAATACTAGCGGCTTAGTTTGATCAACCTAATTTTTCGTATTTTAGATTTAAAAGAAAAAGAAAAAAGTAATTTTGGGGTTTTTTTTATGGGGGGGGGGGGGGGGGGGGGGTAGTCGACCTCTCTATTTTAATTTTAGTTTTGAAAACTAAAAAAAAAATTTTAGGGGGTGTCCCACCCTACAAGAAAATAGGTATAAACCTTCCCGGGACCTATGAGAAGTTACCCTGTAAGAGATAACCCGATCGGTTCAGCGGTTAGCGAGATCCTTCGGTACAAACAGACAGACAGAAATCGTTCCAATTTTGTATTATAGATAAATATAGGTGGGGAATTATTTTTAAACTGTGAGGCCTGCGACTGCGGGGTCCTAACCCTGCGTGACTACCATGTACCCATTAAGACCTAACTTGACTAGCCTAATGTAAAATTAAACAAACGAAAAAATGAAAATCTGAAAGGATCCTATGGGATAAGGAAATGGAGATTATTTACACTCCCAATTAAGATAAACAAATTACCCCATATGTATATATATTTATGACAGCTCTTGGTTGTACTATCCAATCAAGTTTTATTAATAGTCCCCAAAGTTTTTTAAAACAACGAATGAGAGAACATGTTTATAAGACTATTGGTACCATTATAATTTACAGTCTAATGTCCCCTCCCCCCCCCCCCGAAAAATTCATAAAAAGTTTGTAGATATCAAATTTTGTATTTTCATCCTATAGTTTGCAAAATTCTTTAAAATTATATATTTCAGGTTTAAATAATCAAGAAATCTTTTGAAATGTGCAATTACTAAAAGACAGGGGTAGCTGTTCTAACCAACAATTATACAAAAAATCACGTAACCTTATAAAGTACCTGGTGATATATTTTGTTTTTGTCATGCCACTGAAGAGAGATGGGAAAGAAGGGGATAAAAAGGGGAAGGGGTTTGTGGGGAAATTTTCCTTTAGAGTTGTTTGTCAGAATATCATTTCCTTGTCGATGACAAAAAAATAATATACAAGAGTAGCAAAGATGATTTAATTCATAGAAAGTGATAACAAAAATGGTACACAAATTTTTATAAAAACAATCATTCATTCTATGGCTAAAAACTTTAGGTACTCTGCTTTTTTAAAGTATTGATTGGTTTGTACAAACTCGCAGTGTCCAAGCTTTTCAATTAATAATTATAATCTTAAAATGAGAAATTTAGTTTCTTTAGTAAAATATGTCTAGCATCGTATTATAAACAGTTTTCTACGAATAATAAAATGTACAATCATAAGATGAAAACTGGATTTAATCTTATAATTTTTTTTATCCGCGGAAAGCTGTTTATAATACGGCCGAGAAATCATTATCATATTGTTTTAGTAAATCAATGAATAGACTGAACATATAAAACCTTTAAGCATAAATTTTAAAAGTATAATTAATTAACAATTCAAAGTCCAGCTGCCAGCATTTTTCCAGAAAGTGAATGCAAATTGTGAAGAAAATGACGTACTAACCTCATTGTTATGTAGCTGCGCTACTTATAAAACAACGTGTAGTTCTAAGAAAATCTTTAAAATTTTCCCAAATAAAGTAACCTTTTCTTTAAGCAAAGCAACTTTACAAACAATATTTTTTGAAACCGCTCAATATCCACTGGATTAGAACCGGTTCTTAGGCATATTAAAAAATCATGTATCTTATTGAAAGAGGAATATCCGTGGAAAGCTGTCTATGATACTATGGGATAAATAACTACTCTTCTACCTCCAATACACTACAGGGATCTAAAAGGATAAGACAATAGCGGATAAATTGATGTACATTCCCAATAATGATCCACTAAATTACCTCTTCTGTAGATAACAATAAGTGGTTGAAACGTTTTGACACTCAACTAAATTAAGCAAACCAATCAAACTTTAAAAAAGTCCCCAAGGTTGTTGAGCCAACGAATAAGTTAACGCTAGTAATATAAGACTTTGGGGACTAGTGTAATAAACAGCCCAATGTCCCCTCCCTCCCTAAATACACTTTAACCAACTAACATCATACTCCCGTCCCTTTAAGTTTCAATTTATGCTTTGCTCAGGACATGATTCTCCTTTGTTAATCTATAATACAAAGTAGAACGGTGTCTGACTGTCTGTCCATCCGTCCGTCTCTCCCTAAAGATCTCGGTAAACACTGAACAGATTGGATTCTACTCTTCAGGGTTTATACCTATTGGTCCTGTGGTTGTTTTAAGCTATTTCCTTGGAGGGTGTGACACCCCCCAAGGAAGGCTAGGGGCGAAGCCGCTAGTTAGTAATATTTTTCTTAGTAGATGAATGTTGCCATAAATCTTGGAACAAAATGCCGCCATATAATACAGGGACAAAGAGACAGGTTTTAAGCTAGGTTTAGGATATAAAGACGAAGTTCTCGAACGTGTCATGTGTGACGTCACAAAAATACATCTAAAAAGGAGGGATGAGAGGAGAAGAATTATAAATATACGTGCGACTTATGGATTAAAATGTCGTTTTAAGTTTGTTTTACGTTTAAATTCTAAACTATCCAACTATGAGCTTGAACTAAAATATTTTTTCCCATCCTTCGATTTTATTTCTATACACGAGAACACAAAATATAGTCAACACATGTAATTTCATAGGGGGAAATTTTTATACTAATTTATCAGTCCGATATTCCCTGGCCGTGCCATATAACCACAAAATAATGAACTAAGTTATTCTTTCTTTTTTGTTTCCTTTTTAGTATTTTTAGTTTATATTGACCCTTTTCACCCTTTATGTGTGATAGATATCTTTCAAAAAGGTACAGTATCATTCCTTTCGTGACTTCGACTCTTAAGGGGCGTTTCGTCGTATTTTTAAGAACTTTTTGATAGCTTTTTTAGGTTAGGTGATTGCCCGGCAGGGTTAGAGGCAAGGGCAAGGACTAGAAATAGGAGAAAAGCTAAGTTGTGAAAATACGACGAAACGCCCCTTAAGAGGTGATGTCACGAGAGGGCCAACACTTATTCGTTAGCTTAAAAACTTTTAATAACCTTGATAACTTTGATCGAAATATCTTCATCCGGAAGTCCTAATTGTGTATGGTAAAGTTTTATATGCCTGTTTTAATGCAGGGGCATTCCTCGTAATTATACCATCTTTAGACTAAGACTCGAGCCTCCCAGATAATTATGTATGACACAGTCCCTTTAAGTATTGGCTTGTGCTCAATACTAGTAATGGGATGTTTATTCAAAACAACCAATTTTAAATACAATTTAAAATAGCTATTTTCAAGAAATTAATCATTCTGCATTTCAAGGATTATTTATGACTGACAGAAAAGCAAAAGGAAAAATTATCAACACTCCATTTTCTATTCTAGCTCTAGAATTAAAATTTAAAAATTTTGTTGGGAGGGGGATGCAATTTTCAACAAGATGAATTTTCTTGGGAGGTTGGAGGAACCTTTCCCAACATAGGTATAAACCTTAACTTTACAGGAGAACCATGCCGGTCCAGCGGTTGGCAAGAACTTAAGGTACAGACGAACAAATATACATTGCTATTTTGATTTTGAATAATAAAATTACATTATGTAAACACCCCCCCCCCCTAATGTGGCTTATCCCCTAAACAAAAGGAAAATAGAATTACTCTATTAATACAACTTAAAATATGGTACTCTATAATTCAGAGAAAAAGAAAAAAGTAAAAGAAAAAGAACCACTCTATTGATACACCTTAAAGTATGGTTCAAAATACTTATGAGAAAACTATAAAGTCCCCAGAGTTTTTTGTACCAACGAATAAAAAAACGTGTTTCAAAAATTGGGGTACCAGTCAAATACGTCTATAAAAGATTCAAAATGCAAAGACATATTTTTTCATTCTTATTTTTAAATATTTTAATTGAAACTGATTTATTTAGTAAAACTTTTGTAATACTTTTTCCCTGATAATTTTCTTCAATACTTTAGTTTTCCTGGACTTTGTTAATAGAGCTAAAATTATTAGAGAGACTGTTTAGCTGATTAAATTACATTTAGTCTACTTATTTATACACTACTTTCCGCGGATATAGAATGTACAATTATAAGATTAAAACCAGTCTTTTAAGCCCCTAGATGCCGAAGGAACGGGCTAAAAAAAATAAAAAAAAACTTAACTTAATTATAAACTTCGAAAAAGATAACTGGACAAAAATCAGCCCTGCGACGTCATGAAAATGAGGGATTATTCATCTATTTTTTAAGGGGTTTTCTTTCCTACTTCTCCCCAATTTTTATGACGTCACATGGCTGATTTTTAGACACTTTGTTTAAATACTTGAAAAAGGCTAAAAAATGTTTTGAAAACTCTAGAACTGTTTAGTCTAATGTTATTCTTTTCTTCATCGTTGTGTCCATCTATCTTGCTGTCTTTCTTTATCTCAACCTTTCTTTAGTCACTTTTGGTTAACCTTTTTAGTAGCGGAGCTGGCTACTCTATAACTAGGACATTTCCGTATGTCAATACTTCAAAGTAAACGAAAAATTACGGTTGTGGGGAAAAAGGTGGGTCCGGCTTTCTGGCATATCTCAAATTTGGCGAACTTAAAACTTTGCAACGCCTAGATAGAAAATATTTTTTTCTATTTAGAATATTTACATTCTATATTTAAATGCACTAAAAATTATTAAAGGATTATTATTTTGTATATCAAAAACATTAATTTGATTTTAAAAATTAGCGGTTGTATCGGAGACAACTTCGCAGGAAACTAAATAACATTCATGTTACATCTAGAATGACTTTAGAGTTTAAGTTTTAGTAGCGAATTTACTCTATATTTAACCCTAAACGGTCGGTACCCTTTCTGGACCTTAATAGGTTGGGGGGGGGGGGGGGGGGGGGGGGGCGTTGAAGTTCCCCCCTATTAAACAAACATCCTGTTATTTTCTTATGAGGATTGCTAATTATTCTTTTTAAAAGCGAAGCTTTTCTATAATTAGGGTCGGTCCGTCCATCCATCCGTCCGTCCCGGATAGCTTTTTTCGTTAATTTAGGCATGTTAGAATTGTCCTATCGATTTAAAATTTTGAATGGTGATTCCTTTAATAGTTAGGTACGATTTAGAAAGCGTAGCAACTCTATAACCATTACCAAAATGTCCGTACGTCCATTTTAAACATGTTGATTTTTTTACTTTTTTAACAACAAATTTTTTGTGATCTAATCATCCGATTGATCTGATTTTTGGTGTATTAATTCCTTGGACAACAAACTATAATGTTATAAGCGAAGCAACTCTATAATAAAGTCCTAAAAATGAAAGTATGTCCATAAACATTATCCTGTATTAAGCAGTTTTTCAACAAATTAAATGTTGACAAAAATTTTAGCCTTCTATCTTAAATGGCAGCTTAGAAAATCACATTTTCCCAAAAGTATTATTGACTGACAGACTGATGGACAGACTGACAGACAGATGGACAGACATCTCAATATCTCTAAAATTAAGCTCAGAGCCTAAATTTTTAATGTTTGTGGGGTCTTTTGCTCCACTAGCTCCTAAAAGGAAATTCCCAATATGAATTCTGTATTGATTACTTAGTACGGTTATGTTAAGAAAGTTTTCTGGAAAAAATCATATTTCAAAAAATAAGCTCAGAACTTAATTTTTTAGTGTTTGGGGGTCTTCTGCTCCACTAGCCCCTAGAAGGAAAGTCTCAAAATGAAATCTGTAATGATTACTTAATTGGTAATGTAAAGAAAGTTTTCTGGAAAAAAAATCATCTCAATATCTTTAAAAATAAGCTCAGATTTAAAATGTTAGTGTTTGGGGGGTCTTTTGCTCCAATAGCCTCTAGAGGGAAAGTTCCAAAATGAAATCTATAATGATTACTTAGTTTGGTTATGTTAAAAGGTTTACTACAAAAAAAAATCATCTCAATATCTTTAAAAATAAGTTCAGAACCTAAATTTGAGTGTTTTGGGGTCTTTTGCTCCACTAGCCCCTAGAAGGAATGTTCTAAAATAAAATCTGTAATGATTACTTAGTTTGGTTATGTTAAAAAAGTTTTCTGAAAAAAGAAATCATCTCAATATCTTTAAAAATAAGCTTAGAACTAAAATTTCTACTGTTTGGGAGTCTTTTGCTCCACTAGCCCCTAGAGGGAAAGTCTCAAAATGAAATCTGTAATGTTTACTTAGTTTGGTTATGTTAAAAAAGTTTTCTGAAAAAAAAATCATCTCAATATCTCTAAAAATAAGCTCAGAACCTAAATTTGTAGTGTTTGGGGGGTTCTTTTGCCACACTAGCCCCTAGAGGGAAAGTCACAAAATTAAATTTTTAAAGTTTTATGGGTAGATCCAGTCATGTAAGAGAGCTTACAAAAAGAATTAGGTTGATAACTAGAAAAACAAGCCAGGGCAAAATTTGCTATTGAATTTCATTTCCTAAGTGTACTAACTTCCACCCTCCCCCCTTATTTCATTTTTTTTGCCAGCCGGCCAATTCTAAAGCTATGATAACCAAATTTTAAGACGAACTCTTAGTTTACATAACAAAAAAAAATATTTTTCTGACCATCGCCGAAAAACGGCAAATAACGGAAACCGCCATTTTCGGCGTTTACGGCGGTTGCCGACGCCAATTAAGTTTTTTATATGTTTATGATTACAGTAATAGACTACATACAAAATTGGCTGGTCTAGAGCTGTTTTGCTCCACTAGCCCCTAGAGGGAAAGTCCCAGGATGAAATCTGTAAGTGTACAAACTCCCACCTTAGATTTTTTTATGGAATATGGATATGATTATACATGAATTATAATAAAATTAACAAAATTTACCTATTATTGCCCTTTGGCGCATATCTTATTAGAGACTTCCTCATTTGGCAACATCCATATAAGAAAACCTCTGAAATGTAGGACAAACGAACATAAACACTTGTAGCGTATCAGAACTTAATAAGAAGAATACTAAACACAGGTCTAAAAAAAATTTGAAGTAAAGTAAATTTGTTGCAATCTTCTTTAATACAGGAGAATTTTTAAGGACATTTTCAACTTATTTATAGAGATGATTTGCTTATAACAATGTACCTTGTTGTAATAGGAATCAGAATCCCAAAAATTAGCTGAATAAATAAAAAATCATCATGTTTTAGATGTACTTTCTAGTAACAATTGCTACAATTCAAAAACCATACCTAATTATTATAGGAATCATTATACAAAGTTTGAAATTAATAAATTAATTCTAACCTGTTTAATTTAACCAGAAGAGCTAACTCTGCCAAAGAATAAACTTACATACAGACAGACAGACTTTAATTATATAAAAGCTTTGCTTTTAAAAAGCTGATATGAATTTACTCACTAACAGAATAATACTGATTAATTTTCCAATATTTTTCTCAACCAGAGTACACTTAAACAGAATATATTTGTTTTATTTTTGAATCTTTAACCATTTGAGGGTGAGGAGAAAGTTGAATGGCAGGAAAATGTTGGCAAATAAACTAATTTTTAAAAGCAAATCTACACTGCAACTCACTTTGTTTTTTTCTCCCTGTTAATCTATCACTCTGTTTGAAATCCTATAAGGAAAATACCTAAAAAAATTTAAAATAAATGTAGTAAAAAAGTTACGTTTACCCTTTACAGTCGGGCCCCTTGCCGCACCTTAATCGGTCGGGGGGGGGGACGTTCACCTCCCCCCTTATTATCTCAGTTCCTGTCAGAGCTAGAGGGCTAAATTTTTTTGTTGATAATGAATTTCCGACCTTTTATAAGTCTAAGTCAATTTTCGCTTCCTTCACCCTTTTATTTAACAACCTTTGTTTTTAGGTCTTTTTTTACTTAAAAATTTCAAACGGCTGTAATTTTCTTATTTTTGAAGCTAGAAGAAAAATTTTTTTCCAGAAAATGTTTATCTTTATGTAAATTTTACATTAGAAATATCAAAATATAAATTTCTGCGGCCGCAGCTGTACTTGGCAGCTGCAAGCCGCCGCAGTCGGCGGTCGGCGGGAAAACGGCGGCGGATCTTCATGATATTTTAATATGTAATGTAGACATGTAAGAAAATCTTAAGTTTAAAATTTGAAGTCTCTAAGTCAAAAATTGCGGCTACAGGAACATTTTAAAGATTTCTGGAGACCTGGAAGATCAGGACCTGCAGGATCATACCTGGAACCTGAAAGTGACTTGAACACCTGTATTTTATATAAGGATGTACTACTAGAGGATTTTTTAGTATTTTGGCATGATAAAATGCTTTAGTTAAAAAAATATTTTTGCTCTTTACCTGGATGACCCTGCCAGGTTTGCTGGTATCCTGTGCCCTCCAGGATGGAGATATTCAAAAAATTCCAACTCTCAGTTATGTGTCATACCCATACTTAAAAAGTCAAGCAGTTTGGGCTCTTTATCTTTCACACACAGAAAATGAGATAGAAAAAACAGGATGGAAAAAATGGAAAATGAGATAGAACAGGATAGAAAAAAAAACGCCCCCACCCCCCGACCGTTAAGGGTTGACAGACATCTAAATTATAGATAAAATTCGCCAACAATTTCAAGATCCATATTTCAACTCCATTTATCCCTGCAAACATAATTTACATTGATGCGAATACATTCAAACACATGCGACGCATGTGAATTAATTGATACTTTATCTAAAGTCGCTTGTAATAAAAGATTTATATATATCTATGTATATAAAATACATTAATATACAGATTTTTATTTTTGTTTAAATTTTAATTATTGGTGGTGTATAAACCACTTTTTTGAACAACGCCCCCATAAAACGTTTCCATGTATAAATTGAAGAAAAGTACATTAAGCTATTAAGTACATCGATAAAGTATTTTTTTTCTTCATAGTATTTAAATTAATTTTTGAAACAAACTTAGAAAAAAAGCTTTTGAGATTTTAATAATCATTAATTAATTCTTTTTAAAAAAAATAAATTTAAATATCTGAAAATTTGCCGTTAGTTCTTAGTTGGTATAAAACAAAATAATTTAGAGTAGCGGGGCATTTGGAACCTTGTTTTCACTTATTATCCACGGAAAGATGTCTATAATACGATGTGGTAAATTACTAAGCTAAATTTATTTAGGGTCTACAATATTTTGATATACATGATACAAAATATATTTTTTTTTATTTAATGAAAAAAATATATTTCTTTTATTTCATGAAAAAAAAACATTTTCTACTTTTCATCCCTTTTGTCCTTGTTAACACAGTATAAACTTTGTACAGCAGAGAAAGAGTGGGCAATGACAATAGTCCCCAAAGTTTTAAATAACGTTTTCTTATTTATTAGCTTAACAATTTTGGGGATTGAGTCAATTTGAATTGGTTGCATCAATAGGTTGAGTGTTCACACTTTTTAACCACAAATTTTAATCTACATAAGGGGTTATTCTAAGTATCATCATCGGGGATGTATATTAATTTATCAGCCATTGTCTTATCCCTTTACATCCATTACACTCACTACTGTATACAACTTCTAATTTAATTTGCTTTTGTGTATTGATAAAACAATATGCTTATGTGATTATATGCGGAAATGACCGCACACCGTTGAATTAGTCTTTTCCCCCCCAACTAATTTGTTTCACTACGCCTCCCACTGTATAAAAGTAGTCAGTAATTAAGAACGATAAATCATGAGATATTTGATCATGCACCTCATGCGTGGACCCACCATATTCCCCACAACCAAAATTACTGTATTTTTGCTTCACTATTTTCGTAGCGGGACAAAGTGTCTCAAAAACAGCCATGTGACGTCATAATAATGAGGGATTATCCATTTTTTTTAGGGGTTTTCTATTTAATTTCTCCTCTCATCTCCCCAATTTTTCTGACGTCACATGGCTGATTTTTGAGACACTTTGTCCCGCTACCTAATTTCATTTTAGGAAATCCCCAAAAGAAGGAATTAATTCAGTGATTTGTTGACAATTCTACAACATTCATTTTTTAAAAATCTTCCCACATTTTTACTGTATAATACTCGCCTGTTTCTTTTTCGTGAATTATCAATCTTTAGCTTGTTATTGCAACGCTACTTATGGTCATAATTATCCTCGTTTTAAAATGTTCTCTTTTTTGTCTAATTGTGTGAAAATATTGACCATATTTCTGAAAAGACCCACTTTTTTCTCATTAACAACAAGCCAAAAAAGTATTCTAAAATTTATGGATTTATTGGAGTTGACTTAGAATTTCTCCTCTCATCTCCCCAATTTTTCTGACGTCACATGGCTGATTTTTGAGACACTTTGTCCCGCTACCTAATTTCATTTTAGGAAATCCCCAAAAGAAGGAATTAATTCAGTGATTTGTTGACAATTCTACAACATTCATTTTTTAAAAATCTTCCCACATTTTTACTGTATAATACTCGCCTGTTTCTTTTTCGTGAATTATCAATCTTTAGCTTGTTATTGCAACGCTACTTATGGTCATAATTATCCTCGTTTTAAAATGTTCTCTTTTTTGTCTAATTGTGTGAAAATATTGACCATATTTCTGAAAAGACCCACTTTTTTCTCATTAACAACAAGCCAAAAAAGTATTCTAAAATTTATGGATTTATTGGAGTTGACTTAGAAAAAACTGCTCAAATTAAAGAAGATAAAATTTATTAAATTCTGTTGGTTTAAAATGCCATATAAAATGAAAAATTAATACTAAACCTTAATAGTTATTCCTCGCATCGTATTATAAACAGCTTTTCAAGGATATAAAATGCACAATTATTTATAAGATTAAACCAAGTTTTTAGCCCCGAGATGCCTAAGGCACGGGTTAAAAAAAACGGGTTTTAATCTTCTGGTTGTACATTTTTATATTCGTAGAAAACGGGATATAAAACTTTGCTAGACATAGTTTTTTTTTGGTATGGATGAGCACCGGTTCTAATCCACCGGATATTATCGGTTTCGAATAAATACGAGAAAATGTTATTCATACACTTATTTATGATCGGTCTATAATGTATATTCAATATTCATATATTTATAATTTTAAGAAATACATAAAATCTCGACTTAAAAGGTAAATTCTTAATAAGTACAACCTAATAATTAAAGTTATTGGTTTATGTTTTTGTATTAGCCGCTTCAACATTATTTTAAAAAGTGTAAATTAATATGTTTTTTAACATGCAATCCATGTAAAAATAAGTGCTATTATTATATAAACTTACTTACGGTTTCGCCCCTAGCCTCTAGGGGCTTTGCCCATTCCCAAGAGGTTTAATCAAACCAATTTTTCGTATTTTAGATTTAAAAGATTTGGGGGGGGGGCCGGGGGGGGTAGTCGACCCCACTATTCAGCGGTTCAGCGGTTAGCGAGATCCTTCGCTACAAACAGACAGACAAACAAATATCGTTCTACTTTGTATTATAGATAAACAGGCGCAATTATTAACATGCACAGTTAGGGCTTCTCAGACAAAGGTCGTGCAATATATGAGTTGTTTGTCTGTTGGATATTTCTAAAACTAATATCCTGGGGTGTATCACATCCCAGTACAAACGGATGATGCTCTGGATTCTTTAGATGATCACTTAGAAATCGTAGTAGAATTCCGCCCTTACGAGGTGAGGCAAGTATCAACCTATTACCGTTTTAATGGGTTTATTGATATTTATTTATACCATAAAAACTAATAAATTGATTGAACGAACTTTGTCAGAAAGTCCCAACTATATGTATGGCAATGTGATTCACTTATTTAAGAGTCAAAGATATCCTATTACAAAAAGTAGTTAGGTTTTTGTCTAAAGCTTAAGATCTCATTTACCACTGAACTGATTTGGTTAGCTATTTTAGGTAAGCTTCACATAGGTCCTGTGATGGTTTAGTCCTTTTTTGTTTACAGATTTAATTCTTGGGATGGTTTTAAGCTTTTTTTCTAGGCCCTCCATGATCCTTCAATTACAGAGCCCTTAGATGCTAGGGGCGTAGAACCTAGTCCCTTAAATAAAATATTGGGCTCATGTGCAGGACAAACCATTTTAATATCTTTTGTATAACGCAGCTTCGTGAAGACTTAAACCCTCCTGATATATGGCAAGTTTCCATTTACGCATATGGCGTTGGCTTGTATAATTTTTTCGCTACTAAATTCTGGTCGTTTTGTCTAAAAGTGCCTTATTATAACTATTTAATTTAAAGTAAGGATTTTTTGGTCAGGTTAGGTTGGGTTATATTGGGTACTGGGTAGACCCGCAGGGGTAAGGCGTTTCGTGGAGGATAGGCATTGAGAAAATTCAGCCCCCCCCCCCCCCATTCTTTTATCTTTTTTATTTCATTTCAAAATAATGGAAGGTGGGTTCAGGCCTCGATAAGCAATTTGTGCAAAAGCACCAAATTCTGTGTTTTTTTTTTGTGAATTTTGTATTATTCAACAAGTTTTGTAAAAAGCATCATTCAAATTTAAAATAAAGGATTTCCAAAATTCTTAGAATATATTTACTTTTGTGTTATTTATAAAGGCATTTTCAGTCTTAATAATAGGTGATAAAATGGGATAAAACTTGATTCTATTAAAACTAAGAAGCATTGGACTGCAAATTAAACTGGTATCCAAAGTTTTATAAACATGATCTTTCATTCTTTAGCTAAAAACTTTGGGTACTTTTGGGTTGTACAAACCTTTGGAGTCCAGAAATAACTTCAATCTGCAGAAGGGGTAATTTTGTTTATTATAATTGGGGTATGTATTAATTTATCGTCCATTAAAATGATTGCTTAAAAAATGGGCGTATTCCTAAAGTTATCCTTAAACTATAAGAGAAATCTTTAGAGTGACTATAGCATTCCTTTAAACAATGGAATACATACATAAACACACACACACACAAACACACAAACACACACTCAATAAGAGGCTAGAACGTGCCCCCTAAATAAGGCTTTAGGCCACAAAAATATAAGGAAAGGTACTAATACTCAAATGATGTTAAAATTTCAAAAAGGGTGACAAATTTAAATAATCTATAATACAAAGTAGAACGATTTCTGTCTGTCTGTCTGTTTGTTTGTTTGTACCGAAGGATCTCGCTAACCGGGTTCCTCTTAACAGGGTAGATTCTCATAGGTCACGGGAAGGTTAATAACTATTTTTTGGGAGGGTACCACCACCCTCCCAAGATAAATGACCCATAGAAAAAAAAATTGCCCCTCCCCAAAAAAAAACAACCCCCATAATTTTTTTTTAAATCGAAATTTTAAGAAATGGGTTTTGGGATTTAACATCCTCCTCCTCAAGTGCCCCTAGAGGCCCCAAGGGGGCGAAGCCGCTAGTATGAAATAATTCAGTAAAGAATAGATACTCTAAATTGAAGATAGGTTTATATCTATTTTTTCATATTATTCTATTCTAATTAATATTTTTATGTAAAAATATACAATTATTATTGTAAGTTCTAGAAAAGTTATTTATCGCATCATATTATAGACAGCTTTCCGTGGATATTAAAATAAAAAATAAAAGATTAAAACCTGTTTTATTTTGATATTCATGGAAAATTAATGACAAATCTTATGATTGTTCTTATATATTCGACTAAACCATAATTTTTTTGGCAGCATCTAAACGATATTTAAAGTCTTTAGATAAATTGAAATAGCGTCAATTCAGTACAGCAAAGTTTTGAAATTAGCAAAATTTCATTTTTCTCACATGAGAAAGATTTTAGCAAAGTATGTTGGTAAAGGGGGAGGTAGGTTGTGCTAAAATTCCGTAAAGGTGTGAGTTTAAGGCTTAAAAACAGTAGTATAACGATAACATTCACTAAATATTTTTCACTAATATTTTTGCCTATACTTCTTTTCAATAAGAAATACACATATTTAGTAAGTATTATCGTTCTACTACTGTTTTTAAGCCTTAAAAGTAAAACTCACACCTTTACGGTATTTTAGCACAACCTACCTAATCAAGTCCTTAAAAATGTAAGTACGTCCTTAAACAATATCCTGTATTTAAGCAGTTTTTCAGCAGAATTACTTATAATTTTGTTTCGTTCGACTTTTATACATATGTATTCTGATTATTCAGTTCTGACACTATACAAGTGTTAATGTTCGTTTGTCCTACCGTTTCAAAGCTTCGCTTTTATGGATGTTAGACTGTTCTTACTGCACTAATGAAGGGAATAATTGTTAATTGACTACATTGTATACACACTGTATAAATGTTGCTAGTAATAATTGTTAAATTAACTACATTGTATACACACTGTATAAATGTTGCTAGTAATGATTATGTGAATGTTTACTGTCTAGAAACAATGGTTATAAATCTATATAGGCACACTGTAATGGAAAAGTTTCTATCCTGATTTTAAAGCAACAGGATGTCTGTAAATATGGTTCTTTTTTACAATTAAGCTTCTTATAATTCAAGGGAAGGTTTATAACTATTTTAGGTGAGGGTATCTTCATAATAAATTTACAAATTTGTTTTATGCTTTTTCTTTTAAAAACTAAAATTGAAATAAGAGGGTAGACTTCACCCCCTCCAACTTCTCTTTAGTGCCCCTAGAGGCTTCTAGAGGCCGCCAAAAAATTACTCAAGTAGGTTGTTGTCGCTTGTGACAGTGGATAAAAAAATATTGCCAAAAATACAGCTAAATACGAAATTGACAAAAAAGATACCCACTTTTTGTCAAAAACACAGTAGTTGTATTTTTGCTAGTGGTAAAAGTGGCAGCACCCCAGCATTTCATATGAGAGTGTCAAAATAATTGAACGATTCTGTCAAGTTTTACGTCAAAAATTAATATCTGAATTTAAAATCCATAGAAAAGCTTCATTTGTAAAAGCCTAAATTATAAATAAACTTTAAAAATTGTGGATTTAATAATTATATAGTTAATGTTTTGATATAATATATATATTCCACTTATAGCCACCTCATGAAAAAGCATTAAATTCATAAATTTTATGCTTCACAGTTAGGGACTTTAACTAGGTTTGTTAGGGATAAAATGAAAGAAGTGCTTGCTTGATTATTTTTTTAAAAATATACAATAGACAACCAGCTCTTTGATTGTATCACTTTTGTCTGAGGGTCCTAATAATGCCTCAAAATGAGTTACACCTGTTTATTGGTCCAGGCATTCCACCTACTTGTTTGTTAAATTGTAGTACATACATTATCTTCTTTAACTGACTGTGTCAAAAATTATCCATGTGACGTCATTAAAATGAGGGAGATGAGAGGAGAAGAGGGAAAGAAAACCCCTAAAAAATGATGGATAAACCATCATTTTAATGATGTCACATGGATCATTTTTGGGCTTTGTCCGAGTCTGGAATACATAGGGAGGGAGGAACCATTGGAAACTGGTACCCAAACTTTTATAACATTGTTATCGTTGGCTCTAAAACTTTGGGAACTTTTATTGATTTATGATTGGTTGGTTCCAAACTTTTTAACCAATAATCTTAATCTATAGTAGAGATTTTTTATTATCATTAGGGAAGAGTATTTACTATTTATCATACATTGTCTTATCCCTTAAGAATAAAAACCTCATTGGGCGTTGGAAATAGAACAAAATGCTTCCAGGAAGGGGGGGGGGGCATTGGGCTGTATATAACACTATAGTCCCTAAAGATTTATATAACGTTTTCTTATTTATTTGCTCAAGTTATTTGGGGACTTTTATTGAATTTTGATGGTTTGATTCATTATTTTCAGTGTCCAAATGTTCCAACCCCTAATTGTAATCTACAGAAGGGGTAATTTAGTGTATCATAATTGGGGATGTACATCTTTAGATTCCTGAATTGATTTCATATCCAGCTATTACCAAATAAACATCATTATTTTTATTAATGAATATCTTGGACTATAAACAGTCACATCTCATAAAATAACTCAGAAAAATGTTATAGAATCAAAAGTCTAATACACTTACCTAACTGCTTTACAGCCTTGCCCATTGTCTCCTAGAGTGTGCACTAAATATTATTGAAAAAGGTAAAATTATGGAATATTAAGATAATTTACATATCATAACCATTAAGGGTTCAACCATGTCAAAAGTCAAGGAGGCGGTAAAAAGGCGCCTTTTTTGCAGCGATGTAGAGCCAAGCTAACATATTTTATCTGGTGGTAAGGTTGGTTTCTAAAAAAAATAAAAAAAACATACATGTATTTTGTTGCTTTCCCGCAAGTTGACTTGTTGAGCACTGAAACACTGCCTTCCCCTATTTTTTTCAAATAGAAAATAAGATCTAGGTTTTTTTTTCTCTAAGCCTAATCTTTTCACTGCGGGAACCCCATGAGGATACCCAATACCAGACTGAATAACCTAACCTGACCTAATAAACAAACAAAGAACCCCCCCCCCCTAGCCTTAATTTGTTAAAATATTGATCAAATTTTTTTTTTGGGGGGGGGAGTATTTTATTTATTTGTTTATTACTTTAGGCCAGATTAGGTTAGGTTATATTGGGTGTAGGGTAGCCCCACAAGAAAAAAAAACCGTCCTAGGTTTAATTTTTTTTCAAACATGAGGTTGATGGTTTATCAGTGTTTGAAAGCACCGCAACCCTGTAACCATTTTCTTCACATGATCAAGACGCTTTAGAGTGTGGATAAAGATGCTGCAAGAGGGAAATATAACAATTTACGTGGCAAATATGCGCACATGGGTCTGATACATTTAACAAATTTACAAATTTTGGGGGCAATATTTTTATAATGTATCCAGTTCATGCTTATCTAATTTAAACATACACAAAAATGTATTAGGTTAAACTACATCTTCTCGACCCAACGTTGCATAGTGAATAAAAACATTAAAAATGGTTCCTACTGATACTATGTCAGGTGAGCAACATTAGATATTTAGAGAAGGGGGAATGCCTTGGCTTAAAACAGACACAATTTTTTACCATTCACAGAAAAAACTTTCAGACAAAGGTTGTGTATTCAAAAGTGTTGGTTGTCTGGCGGATGTTTCGCCACATAATCATGCATTTCATTAGCAAGATTTGGTTAAGGGATACAATAAAATAAGATTTTTTCGTACATCCTTTGCTTTGATAAGTGGATAGGGAGTTCTAAACTTTGGAGGGCAGTAACATCCTGACTTCAACAAATATATTCCAGCTTTATATTGAAACTTATAGTATTGTTCCTCAAATCTTGAGGGAGGATACATCCAACCTTCCAGGAGAAGCACTCAAAAAATACCTGTAAATCTTTGAACACATTTCCTTCTTAAAACTAAATTTTGGAATGCTTCTTTGATACCCTAACCCTTTAATCTTTTCGAATTACCACCAACGGCATCTGTGGGTGGGGCTGCTAGTGGATATAAAAGTTTTAAAAAATGGCTAATTGGTGTATTGACCATTTGTTATGAGGTCTCATGGAACTAATGTTGTTAGGCCGGCCATAAGGATGCGAGAAAATTCCACACTAAACAGAGAAATTATCCGCACCCTAAATTGCATAGGGCTCATACATTCCAGCAAAACCGTATATTGTCCGACCAACTGCTAAAGAAGGTATAAGCTTATTGACATAATTACCCTTGTTTTTAAGAAAGTATTTTCTGCAATCATCGGTTATTGAAAAAAAGTATTTTACATTACTATCTTTACGTCTTAATAACAATATCAATTTTACAATAATTTTTTAGAATGAATAAATAGTTTTTTTATCTTTTCCTAATCCCTATGGGGCCTTTACCTGCGGTGTCTTTACCTGCAGGGCTACCAAGTACCCCATTACAACCTAACCTAACCTGACCAAATTTTTGTCTGTTCTCAAAGACATTTTTAAGGAAACCACCAATTTTACTCCAAAAAATGTTCTTAGATTTAGCTAAACTGTGAATGCCTTTCTATATGTTCGTTAATATCTCTCAAACTCATAGTTTTATCAGCTAAATATAAATTCAAATAATAATATTTAAAATTGAGGGACCAAGAAGAAAATAGACTGTATACTGGTACTCAAAGTTTATATGCACACATTTTTTTTGTTGAAAAATCTTTGGTTACTTTATTGAATTTTTTTTAGTTTTTACAAATTAGTAGTGTCCGAACTATTCCACCAATAAAAGTTAATCTACAAAAAGGGTAAGGCCTTTCCAATTTCAGTTTTAATAAGTTCTACCTATATAGAATTGTTAAAAACTTTGGGTACTTTTATTGAATCTTTTCTGGTTTTTACAGATTAATAGTGTCTAAACTATTCCACCAATAATATTAATCTACACAAAGGGTAAGGCCTTTCCAATTTCAATTTTAATAAGTTCTACCCATATTGAATTTTTGAAAAACCTTCATTGAATCTTTTTTGGTTTTTACAAATTAATAGTGTCTAAACTTTTCCGCCAAAAAAATTAATCTACAAAAAGGGTAAGGTCTTCCCAATTTCACTGATATGGGGGTTTTGACACCCCACTACCGCACGCCTCTTGTAAAAAGGGGTCAATTTAGGGTGACCCCTACTTAGACGAAGGCTTTTAGAAGGTTATCAACATACAAACAAAAATACTTAATCTTGTGCACTTAGCTGTAATGATTAAAACAATTTTTGGAGTTACACAAAAAAACTCTAAAACTCTTTTAAAAAGCGATGATTCCTGTAACAATTATGTACAATTCAGAAAGCATAGCAACTCGATAATCATAACCAAAAAGTCCGTAAGTCCAGTCCACGTTCAATAAGTTGATTTGTATCGTTATAAGATACTTTTGATTGATATAATTATCCTATTTACTTATATTTTGGAAAAGCGATTCCTAGGGCCTTAAGGCAAATCGAACCATCTATATAACCAAGTTTTAAAATTTATGATAATTTTTGGTTAGACTTATGAAATTGTAAAATAACAAATTTGTTTTTCTCTCTATTTTTGTAAAAGTTTGTTTGTCTAACCATCTGATTTAATGAGCTTCACTTTTATGTATGTTGTAATCCTTGTTAGTTCTACAGAAAGCTTCGCTCCTATTGGATCTAATCGTCTTTTTTGGACACGTATAGAGTTACCGAGTAACCACAAAGCATCAGGGATCTAAAGGGATAAGACAATGACCGATAAATTAATATACATCCCCAATTATAATACACTAAATTACCCCTTGTAGATTACCATTAGTATTTGAAACGTTAGGGGACACTTAACTTAATGAACCAACCAATAAAACTCAAAGTTATTGAAGCAACGAATAAGATTATAAATCTTTGGAACTTGTGGAATAAACATCCCAATGTCCCCTCTCTGACAAAGTATCCTGTAACCTGGTCGTGAGTTTAAATTATCCGAAAATGCGAAAATTTACGCCAAACTTGAAATTTTATGGCTCTATTATTAAATTCCATTACTTTTAAATGTTCACACAAAAAAGGTATTTTTTTTATTGAATAGCTAAATTTCCTTTTATTTCTTTTGTCATACTCTTTGTCTTATAAAGTTATTCAACGCATCGTCTTACAGACAGCTTACCGCGGATATTGAAATGAAAAATAATAAATTGTAATTATTGATTTTATGATTTGATTTGAAATTGTCAGTAATACGATGCTGATTTTTCAGTATGGCTGTGTATTGGTTATAATCCAGCGGATATTAACCGGTTTCGAAGCCATAGTCGAGAGTTTTTTTTTTCCAGATTTAGCTGTTTTTGAGGATTTAACTAGTTTATGTTGACACCTATTATTTAGTCAAGTAGGGTTAAGGGGTTAGGCATAGCCGCTTAGGGGTCATGTGAGAAAAAATACCTAGAAAGATGGTAATGTTTTCTAGGGAAAAAGGGATAGTTAAGTTTAGACTGTCCCAGTATTATGGAAAAGTAAGGGCAGTTTGTAAACTTATCCTAAATTATAAAGTAGTAAGGTTTTTTTGTCTGTAGCTAAAGTTTTTGGTAATTACTGAGCCGATTGAGTTTTCAATTTAAGGTATGCTTCAAAAAGGCCCTAGGGTGGTTTAAAGCTACTTTGATTGTAGGTTTAAGTCTTTTGATGGTTTAATCTATTTTTCTGCTATCTACGGTGCTACTCATTACTCAATATAACCTAACCTAACAAGACCTAATCAAACAAACGAAAGCTACCACTTCCTAACCCCCCACTTATTGTCAATCAATTTTTTAAATAATGGGGGGGGGGTTATGGGTTATTTTTGCTCAACAAGGCAATTATAGAGAAAAACCCTACCGCCCATTTTTAAAACCAATTTATCTGTCTTTATATTTCTACAATGTTTTGGTTTAAATAAGACATAATAAAAGTTGATTTCTTATAGTTTTTTTTTACAAAATATTACAGTAAACTTACAGCTCCTGTTTGGTTAATATTGTACTGTTAAAACCCCAAAATTTCAGGTTTTTGAAACCAGGCTGAAAGGTCAATAGCTGGTCTATACTTAAGTATCATTGAAAGTGCGTAAATGGGAGAAATTTTTGAATGCGAAGTCATCGTGCATTTAGGAATGTTAAAGTAGTCCTATAGATTTAAAACTTTGTACGTAGATTTCTGTAATTGTAAGGTATATTATTCTAAGGAAGTATATAAAGATTTTAACATTATGTTATACCGTTAATTTTGCTTTTTTAACACTTTATTTTTCACATTTCGATAAATTTGATATCTGGTTTGATTCATATTTATAATTTTCCTATCCGCGAGGAACTTTCTAATATATATCTTTTTATATAAATATTTACATGCCGTTGTAATTTATAATCAACTATTGCAAATCTGTGTGAAGCTTCCGTGGAGAACTCAATCGGTTAGTAGTTATAGAAATCTAAAGCTTCAGACAAAAAAAAACTATTACTTCTTTATATTATAGGATTAGATTCTTTTGTCGTTCTTCCTTTTTTTTTTTTTTATTACTGAAAACATGTAAAAAAAAATCCATAATTATATTTTCAGTATGGATTATAAACCGATAATATCCGCTGGATTAGAACTGGTACCAAGCCATACTGAAAAATCATGTATCGTATCGTATTATATCCAGTTTTCTATGAATATGAAAATGTACAATCATAATATTACAACCAGTTTTATTAGCCGGAGCTTAATTTTATAATTGTACATTTTTATATCCGCCAAAATATATACGATACCATAAATAATATTATTTTACATCTGTCTCTACTCTGCATTTTTTTTACTTTTTTTACTGTTTGTCTATTCTGTTATCTTTACGGCTTGTTAACGTAAAAGTAATTAAAAAAATTTCAGTCCGGGCAAAAAAAAACAGAAGTGTTTTGGCAAAATTGCTAAGTTTTAGGGCATTAGGTTGTTTATTACACTAGTCCCTAAAGTTTTATGATGATTGGGAACTTTTATTGAATTTTGATTGGTTGGTTTATTATGTTGAGTGTCCAAACGTTTTAAACGAATAACACCAAGCCCCCGTGCATAAAAACCACTAAACACATTCTCTCATTCGTTATTGTATAAATGTCCAAACTTTGCCACCAATAATTGTATCCACATTAGAAATCATAATTTAGGTGTTCATCAATTTATCATCCATTGTCTTATCTCTTAACATCCCTGCAATACATATACTTTCTGCCTTATCTAAATGAGCTGAAAATCCACTTTTTGCTGTAAGTCTTATGATACTTAAAATTGTAGATAGATAGGTAGATATTCATTCATATATAAATAAGGTTCATACAGGAGGGTGGAGACATTGGACTAAATTACACTGTTACCCGAAGTTTTTATAAACTTCCTTCTTTATTATCTCTTGATTAGTTAGTCAAAACTAGTATTGTCCAAATTTAACCTGAAATTTTAATATACAGATGGGGTAATTTTGTTTATCATCATTGGGGATATAAATTAATTTATTTTTCATTGTCTTAGAGGCGGATCACGTGCGGCTGCCGAGCCTTTTTAATTCTTTCATTAATAAAAGCAATTAAACCAATCTAAATGACTATCCCTTTTTATTACCTGTTTTTGTGATGATTAAAATAATTCAATGTTACTAATATCAAATTTTCATGGGCAAAATAAATTACTTTCTCAGGGGGTTACAAACATATCCTATTATATATAATAGTAAAGAATTTTTGTCTGAAGCATAAGATCTTAACAAAAATTGAACTGATTGAATTCTAATTAGGTAAGATTTACATACGTCCTCTGATGGTTTTAATCTAAATCACTTTCAGATTCAAGTCTTTAGGAGGTTTTAAGCTATATTTCTAGCCCCTTAAATACAGGGCTTCTAGACGCTAGGGGTGCAGCTGCTATTAAGTCAATATCTTTGGGATGGGGTATAACAACAATAGAAAATCTTTATAGTATGTCCTAAGATACTAACATTCCAAATATTGCAGACAATAAACCCTTTAATTACACGGCTTTTGCTGAAAGCTCTAACATTACATGGTAATAAGTTGCGCTTGTGATATTCAATTTTAAGACTTAACACAGTGTCTTATCGTACTAGAAA
Organism: Acartia tonsa; assembly: GCF_053477335.1. Lineage (NCBI taxonomy): Eukaryota > Metazoa > Arthropoda > Copepoda > Calanoida > Acartiidae > Acartia > Acartia tonsa. The sequence continues at coordinate 35,394,238 of NC_137273.1, forward strand.
TCACCATTCTAAAAATGAGTTAAAAGTTTCATTAAAAAAGGTAAAAATATAAAATCCTCAAAGTTTAAATTTTATAGGATAATTCTAACATGTTCAAAATACCGATCAGAGCTAAGTTATAGACGTATAAGGACGATCCTAAATGTAATAAGAATGACAACATCCATAAAAGCGAAGCTTTGAAATGTAAGGACAAACTAACATTAACACTTAAAGAGTTTAAGAACTGAATAAGCAGAATATTAGTGAATAATTATTTACAAACAAAATTGTAGGTATATTAGTTGCAAAACTACTTAAATACATGATACTGTCTTAGGACATACTTACATGTATAGGACTAAATTATAGAGATGCTTCGCTTATAACATTGTACCTTGTTGTAAACGGAATCAGTATTCCAAAAATCAGATGAATCGGATAATTTATCATACGAAAAACGTTTTTACAAAAAAAGTTAAAAATCAGCATGTCTTAAATGGACGTACGGACTTTCTGGTAACGATTGTAGAGTTGCTTTGCTTTTTAAGTCGTACTTAACTACTATAGGAATCATCATGCAAAGTTTGGTATCGATAGGACAATTATAACCTTTTTAAATTGACGAAAAGAGAAAACCGTTACGGACAGACTGACCGACCCTATTCATAGAAAAGCTTCGCTTTTACAAAGTATATATGCTGTATGTATTGTTGTTAAGTCAATGTCCCTTTATCTCATTCCAACATCTTGCTAGCTACAGTCTAGGACAGAAATACGCTGTCTGAAAATTAAACAACAACAGTCACGTGCATGAGCTATATGTAACTCAGCTAATAGTGAGTCTCTTTAAAAGAATAGAAAGTGTTTCACTATATTAGAGAACAGAAAAATCTGGTGTTAAGAGATCTCTAGAAAGAAATTTAAAAGACAGAAAGAGAAATAAGAAAATGAAAGAGAGAAAGATAAGAATGGGAGAAAGACAGAAAAAAGAAAGAAAAAGAGAGAAAGGATTTTTTTCATTTTGATGCAAGAAAATAATTTTTTGAAAAATTTGACAAATTGTTGTTATAGAATACATATCTAGACATTAAAACACACACACTCACACACATCCATACACACACACATATACAGACACATACACACACACACATACATACACACACACACACAAACAGCCAATCTTTATTTCCATCTCTTATACAATACATAAGTCTGAACACCTATGCAATGCAACATAAGAACACAGTAATAGTGTCTGACTGATTATGACGTAACAAAAAAACATTAGCCAATGAGAGGCCACAATAAATTTTACCATTGGTCAATAACGGCCTCTCATTGGCTAATTTTTTTTGTTACGTCATAATCAGTCAGACACTATTACTGTGTTCCAACATAACAAACAAGGATAGGTTAAAGGAGGATAAATTAATTATCCCCAAAATATATATTCTTATATAATTGAATTTCCATTTATCCTACCTATAACCTCAATTAAAATAATCATATCTGCAAAAAGGCTAAGATTATAATAGAGAAAAAGAACAGTATACTGAAATATAGCAGAAACATAAGAGAGGGAAGAGACACTAGACTTCAAATCATACTTGTACTCAATGTTTTATAACTCATGTTTCTTGGCTTAAAAACTAGTTTAGATTGGAACCTATAAACATGCGATGTCAAAACCTTTCCAGCATTGATTTTGATTTACAGAAATGGTAAATTCATTTAAAGTAATAGGGCCTTTACATAAATCAATATTAATTGTCTAATCCGTTAAGACCCATGGTATGATTATGTCTTAGGTAGCATAATCTAAAAATATTTATGTATAAGAATAAAAATTGTTTTTACAAAAGATTTCGTGAATTTTAAGTACTTGAAGTTTAGTGATTTTTATAATAGATTGTATCAATGGATAATAATCTAAATTCAATATTTTAATAATATGCGTTTTTAATAAAAAAAAAGAATAAAAAATCAGTCAAAGAAAACTATTAATTGATTCAAACCCTTTATATTAATTGAATAAATTTAAAGTTGATACTTTAGATCAGAAAAGCAGCAATTAAAACAAATTTTACCCCCCCCCCCAAAAAAAAACAAAAAAAACATAGTTTTACATTTTGTAAATTATTATTTTACACAATCTAATATGAAAGCAAATTTAAATTAAAGTAAAAATGCTTCGCAAGATTTGGCGATTTTAAAACTTTTATTGATGTAAAAAGTTTAGTGATTTTTCTGTTCAGTCAACAACTTGTTTAATGTTTATAAGAGTCTATCAGGGAATTAGGGGACATTGGACTGTCAATTACACTGGTACCCAAAGTTTTCATTAAGTAGAGAAATTATTGTGTTAAGTGGTAAGTGAGATCTTGATAGACAGACAAACTTACAAAACCTTACTAATTTACACTATAATAAAAAGTGTCCCTAATCCATGATGTAGATCAGAGAGGGAGTGGAAATTAGGCTTTTTATTACACTAATCCCCAAAGTTTTATAATAAGGTTTCTTACATGTTGTCTTAACAACTTTGAGGACTTTTATTGAATTCTGATTGGATGGTTTATTAATTGGAGTGTCAAAACATTTCAACCACTATTTGTAATCTACAGAAGGGGTATTTATGTGTCATCAATTGGGATGTACATTAACTTTTCGGCTATTGTCTTTTCCCTTTATATTCCTGGATCTATACAGAATTCTAGGAAACTTTTTTGGGCAACACCCACCTAAAAACACGCTTTTCTTTCTTCAAATTCGGAATGAGACATTTGCACATTTTTATAATCGAAGCTTTTCTGTAATTTGGATCTGTACGTCCATACGTGAAGGATAGCTCTTTTAATTTAGGCATGTTATAATTGCCCTATCGATTTCAAACTATACATGATAATTCCTATAACAGTTTAGCACGATTTAGAAAGCAAAGCAACTCTATATATTAATATAATCGTTTTTAGAAATCCAGAACAGTGATTTCCACGTCAAAAAGGTACATTACTTTTAGCGAAGCATCTCTATACAAAAATCCTAAAAATGTAAGTTTGTCTTTAAACAGTAACCTGTATTTTTTAAAATTTTATAACAAATTTATAAACATACAATTTTCACTTAGAAAATGCTTGTTCGTTATAACACTACCGTCTGATATTCGAGCTTTGCTTTTATGAATGTTGTCATCCTTATTTTAGTCAGTTATATCGTATAATGCATTGCATATATAAAAGTATCAGGATGCCCATCTGTCTGTACCGAAGGATCTCGTTTTTAAAATCTTAATGTGAAAACTTAATTTTTTATTTTTTATCATGAAAGGTTTCGTGACTTTTTTATTTGAAAGGTTTCGTGAATTTTTACTGAACATATATATTTTCATCTCTATAATAAAATTCTAATAGCTTTTAAAGTTTTAATCCTGAGAATGAGAGAAGTTATTATAAAACTTGGGGACCAGTATTATTTACAGTTTAATGTCACCTCCCTCCCTGAGAGAAAGAGAGAGAGAGAGAGAGAGAGAGAGAGAGAGAGAGAGAGAGAGAGAGAGAGAGAGAGAGAGAGAGAGAGAGAGAGAGAGTATAAAATAGCTATTTTGTCCTTTGATTGTCTGAAGTACTTTGAAGAACAGTTGAACGTTCGGACGTATGACCATACCCTAATTATAGAATAGAATAGCTATGCTCCGAGAATAAAAACAGAAGCATTGTTAAAACAAATATTATAATGTAAGTAATTTTAAAGATCTTTAAATAAATGCTTTTGTCTGTTTTTACCACATGTCAAGTTTTGGATGATTTAGTTTGTTTACACCTAGCCTCTGGGGGATTAGGTTAGGTTAGGTTATTTTTTAATTTAGTACAATTATGCCCAGCAGTGTTAGGCCACCTTGCAGGGTTAAGAGGAAATATTCACCCTCTTATTTTTTTTTCTAAATTAGAGGTTTTCTTTGCTCGCTAGACACTTTTAGGGAAAGCATCAAACCAAATATTATTGCAATGTCAGTCAGACAATCCTATCATTTCCGACAAACAGGCAGACAGAAGGATAAAAAGTGTTATAGAATTGATTTGTTATTAGAAATTAATGGTAGGTTACTCAATACAAATTAGATTGATAGTCAATGATGATAAACAAAATTACTCTTTGTAAACATTAAAATTATTGGTTGATAGGTTCGAACATTGCTATTTTGATCAATCAAAATTTTAAAAAGTACCCAAAGTTGTTAACCAACGAATAAGAAATACCATTATAAAACTTTGGGGACTAGTGTAATAAACAGAACGAAATCCCCTCCCTCCCTGATTATAAAGTAGCTTCGCTGCTAAAAATGGATGGTAGATTACACTCAATACAAATTAGATTGATAATTAGGGATCTTTAGGGTGAAGACAATGCATGATCGATATACATTCCCAATGATAATAAACAAAACTACCTTATGTAAATATAAAATTATCGGTTGATAGTAGACAATTGTATTTTCTAAATGACCAATCAAAATTGAATTGCTATTATAAAATCCTGGATACTAGTGTAATAAACAGCCCAAAATCCCCTCCCTACCTTGTTATAATGTAGCTTCGCTATTAAAAATGGATGGTAGATTAAACTCATTACAAATTGAATTGGTAGTTAGGGATCTTTAGGGTGAAGACAGTGGATAATCGATATACATTCCCAATAATAATAAACAAAACTACCTTGTGTAAATATAAAATTATTGGTTGATAGTAGACGAATCAAAATTCAATTATGCTAAGCCAAAAAGTAAGAAAAAGATATTATAAAACTTTGGGGACTAGTGTAATTAACAGCCCAATATCCCTTCCCTCTCTAATTATAAAGTAGCTTCGCTACTTAAAATGGGGTAGGTTACACTCAATACAAATTAGTTTGGTAGTTAGGGATCTCTGGGGTGAAGACAATGGATAATCGATATACATTCCCAAAGCAAAACTACCCTATATAAAGATTAAACTGTTGGTTGATAGTAGACAATGCTGTTTTGGAAATGACCAATCAATATTAAATAAAAGTTCCCAATCTTATTGAGCCAATGAACTAGTGTAATAAACAGCCCAATACAAATTAGATTGATATTCAGGGTAAAGGTAATGCATAATCGATATACATCCCCAATTTAATAAACAAAATTGGTTGATATTGGGACTGCTATTTTAGAAATAACCAATTAAAATTCAATAAAAGTTTTCTGTCAATAAATAATGAGGTTTAAAACTTTGGGTACCATTGTAATTTACAGTCCAATGTTCTTTCCCTCCCTGGTTGAAATAAAACTGCCAATTATTATCCTGAAGTTTAATTGTGAACCAGATAAACCTGTCAATCTACTCAAAATGTTCCCACCTTTTTTTTAAAGTAGCACAGCTACTCTATAACTCACTTTGTCTGTCCGTCTTTCAGTCTTTTTCTCGGCTACTAATTGAGATTTCAGTAGGCTGAAATTTTGATTGCAGATTCAACAGATCTATAGTATAGATGTTGTATATACAGACAACTACCTACCTTCTTTTTTCAAAGACCTCTTTCGTCTGCTTCTAAATTATTTTCTGCTACTTGGCTGTGTTGATATAAGCGACACCATTGGTTGATTTTCAATGACCCAATAGAAAGGTTGCACAAGGCGATTTCGATGGGGAGATACAGTTATTTGACCCTTTCTCCCTCTAGTGTTTTACTCTAATGCAGATTTTACTTACCAAGATCGTTCGGCGGTACCCCCACAGTCAGGGGCGTCCAAGCTTTTTTTTTTGGGGGGGGGAGGGTAAAATTTGCTTGGGGGGGAGGGTAATTACCCCCCCTGAAATCTGTTGGCAGGGGTAAATTTTGTTATCCCCCCCCCCTTGGACGTCTATGCCCACAGTGCCTAGTATAGAGTACAGAACTGCCCCCCCCCTTCATGTTGATAATAAATAAGAGAAAAGAGTAAGAATAGTTATTTCTCGCAGCTTTCTGCGGTTATAAAATGTACAATTATAAGATTAAAACCAGTGCATTAAAACCATCACATTAAATTTACAATACAGATGGACAAACGAACAACACTGTATGTAGAACAACTTAGCATTATCACCAGAAATGCATAACAAAGTAAGCTTATTGTTAATGTATCAAAATCTTGATAAAAATTAATGAGTATTCTATCTAATTAAAATCGCCACAACAAAAAGTGTCCCAATACATTCTAGTGATTCAACAATAGAGTTTCATAGATTAACAAAACCTCTGACAAAAAACCTCAACAATAAATATAGAACATTGAAGCAGATTATAGTGCCTATAAAAAAGACATCATACAATACAAATGACCAATGATAGGCCAGTATACATTTTAATTGATCAATGGTAAAATATATACTGGCCTATCATTTGCCATTTGTATTGTATGACGTCATTTTTTTGAAGCCACTATAAGCTGCTCCTAGAAAGGTTAGTTCTTCAATCCCTTATCTGAACAAATAGGAACTTCCTGTAGGAAGAATCCGACCATATTATTGGATAGAAAATGCACACATTTTAGTACAAAGGGCAGTTATTTTTTTAATTAATCAAAATTTTTATTCAGTTATATATAAACGGCTAAACGTACGTATAATCTAACATGTTACCGTGAACTCTGGCCGCGTGTCAGTCGTTACTAAGGCTCAAATCAGAACCCGTTAGAATGCTTATAATTTTTTTTGGAATTAGGGATTTCTAAATTTAGGTCAGTTTTAGTCTTCCAGCTGATTTTTAAAATTGTAGAAGGTTAATTTTCCCATTGGCAGCTTGCGGACGGCTGCCGCGCGGCTGCCAATCCCTGGATGAAAGAATACTACATGGATTTTTTTACATCCCATCCTCTCTATTCTAATTAATGATCTTTAAGAAATCTATTGATGCAAAAATAATATCATTCGGTTCGCAATGCAAAACAAGCACAAAAAAATACATAGCTGTTTTATCTATTTTTAGTACAGAGTAGAACAATGTCTGACCCTTAAGATCTCACAACCTTCTGTACGGAATGACTCTTCCTTGTTAAAACAATGGAAATCAATGGCAGTAAAAATTGTATGAGAGGCAATGAAACAAAAACATTTGCCCGTAGGTTAATAAATGTTTAAGTATAATCCAGGCAAAAACCTGGACAAATTGGTGGACCTTTTTCGTCTGCTAGCAAATTGCTATCTGTACTTTTGTAGTTACTTGTGGGCAGAGTTACATATAACTTATTCCTATTCTTTTAGTTATAATAAACATGTCACCATTGATAGCATTGTGTATAGTTATTGGTTTGTGTCGACTACATATCATTAAATAAAAGTGGTTATAACTGACCTATTATTTTTCATTAACACAGACATTTTTTATGACTTATATATTGATATGAGAAAAACAACAATCTTCTTCAAGGTGTTAAAATTGGCCTTTTATTATTTTGTATTAAAGTTAAACAATTTGTTTATTGCTTTTCGAAAAGATATTAGAAAGAAATTAAATAAAGAATAGACATAAGCTTTATGTAACTCTACCAACGGGGTTGGAACCCCTTACTGATTTTGTATTGAGTCTTTGAAATCAGCTAATAGGGTCGGAAATATAAAACAGAAAGAACAGAAAGCAATTTGCTGGTAGACAAAAAGGGCTTCCACTACTTGGGCCAGGTAGTTGTCTGGATTGTACATTTATACTTTTATTCATTTATTGTAAATCTGAATTAAAGAGATGCTACGCTTTAAAACCTGCAAAATTGACAATGCAAGTTTTTGCTAAGGGGTGTCACATATTTTTGATATTAACAGAAAATAATTCTGTATTTAGAATATAGTATGTAAAGTTTAGAATAAGACGGGGATAAGACAATGGACGAAAAATTGATGTACATCCAAAACGTTATTTATTGCGTCGTATTATAGACAGCTTTCCGCGGATATGAAAAGAACATTATCTAAAATTTTGTTTATTTTGTTTAAAGCAGTGGCATGCACAGGATTTTACCAGGGGGGTAAAGTTCTTAAGATAGTGAAAAAGGGTTAGGCACCCCATTGCATTCTAATTATATGTGGGGTGTTTTCTTCCCTTTATACCCCCCCCCCCTCACGTAAGCTTATGCTTGTACGATTTATAATAAGTAAGTTAAATAAGAAAAATGTTGACACCCTAATTTGAATTGCATTTGATTTTTTATTGCATTCATTAACTCTGTATATGTATAATGTATATACAATATGTATATATGTATATTTTATGATAATTACATTAATTCCTTTTAAGCCATTTATAGATTTTCATAACTGAATCGACTTTCCATTCTCTTTTTCTCTTAGACTGATAATCCAAATTAGTTATAAACCTTCCCTGGACCCATGAAAAGCTTCACTTTAAAGGGGGACCATATTGGTTCAGCGGCTAGAAAGATACTTTGTTGCACACAGATACTGACAAACATCCTGATACCTATGAATAAGGATATATATCAAATAAAATCTTATTTTCCTTGGGAGAGACGGGCTTTTGATGGTCCATTTGCGTAAATAGGGATGTTGAATTTTTTTCTAGAATGCAACATTAGTAGCATTTGCGCTGGGCTCGGCAGCTGCGCGTCAGCAGCCTGTATACCTCAGGTAAATCCCTCTTTTCAATAATTATAAGCTCCCAAATGGCTTTGAATTCGAGGCCTAGTCGCGGATGCGGTTCACGCGCTGCTGCCGAGCCCTGTAAGTAGCATTTGCGTGACTTTTCCATTTGTTTTTGGACAGATGCCAATATTCAATCAAGAACATTTTTTTCCTTTTATCCAAATTAACTCTCTCTCTCTCTCACTATCTATCTATGTATCTCTCTCTCTATTTCTCTCTCTCTCTCTCTCTCTTTTCTCTCTCTCTCTCTCTCTCTCTCTCTCTCTCTCTCTCTCTCTCTATGTCTCTCTCTCTCTCTCTATGTCTCTCACTCTCTCTATGTCTCTCCTCTCTCTCTCTCTCTCTCTCTCTCTCTCTCTCTCTTTCTCTCTCTCTCATTTATCTCTTTAACATTTATTATAAATAATATATATATTTACTAGCGGCTTCGCCCCTAGCCTCTAGGGGCTTCGCCCTATGTAGTTATGGGAAGTCAACCCTTCTTAATAGAAATATTCAAAAAAATTATTCTTTGTTTAATTACTCTGTGGTAAAATTAAACCCAGGTTGTGCGCTTTATGCACAAAAATTTTGATTTGTACAAATTTAACCAAATTTGTTTGCCGTATACACAAAAATTTCAATTCGTAAAAATTAAACCTAGGTTGTTCACATACACAAAAATTTAAATTAAAAAAAAATATTTTTTTTTTTTTGGGGGGGGGGATTCATGGGGGCTTCGCCCCATGTTGCAGTGGGGTTCCCCCACCCCAATTACTGGTTTTCGTTTACAAAAATTTAAAAAAATTAAAAATTTTGGAAGTGGGGATTTTTTTATTTTTGGGGGGGTTGGGGTGTCCCACCCCCCAAGAAAATAGCTTAAAACCACCAGAGGACCAGTAGGTATATTCCCAGAAGGGTAGAGCCCAATTTGATCAGCAGTTACTGAGATTTTACAAAAAATGTAAAAAAAAATTTTGGGGGTTGGGTTTTTTAATTTTTGGGGGGGTTTGGGGTGTCCCACCCCCCAAGAAAATAGCCTAAAACCACCACAGGACCAGTAGGTATATTCCCTGAAGAGACAAACGGACAGACGGACAGAAAGACAGACATCAAGCTACTATGTATATATATTTATATACAAAAAAAAAATATTTCTCCATATTAAAAAAAAACACTCCTTCTCTTAATAATTTTACCTTTTCTTTTTTATCTTTTCTATGTTTGAAATTTATTGTGAGGCTTCTCACTATTAAGAATATGCTCCATAGAATACTTTGTTCTTTTTCGCCCGTCATTTATGCTGGGTTTGGTTTCATTTTCTCGGCTGTTGATAGAGATATGAAATTTCTTTTGATGATTCTTATGATCAATGAGCATCTAGTCTATACTTTATTTTTGTCTAGCCGTTCTAGATAATTTAGTAATTTCATTCGAATCCGGTGGATTGGAACCGGTTCTCATCCATACGAAAAAACTATGTCTAGCATCGTATTATATCCAGCACCCCGGGGCTAAAAAAACTAGTTTTAATATCATAATTGTATATTCTATATCCGCTGAAAGCCGTTTATAATACGATGCGAGAAACAGTTTTGCAACGAAACCGTTTTAATATCCGGTGGATTAGAAGTGGTTCTCAGCAATACTGAAAAATCGTGTATAGCATCGAATTACAGACAAATTTCAATGAATATCATAAAAAATCATAAAATTAATGCCAGTTTTGTCAGCCTAGGCCTTTGGCGCCTCGGGGCTAACAAAACTGGCTTTAATTTCATATGATTCGATAAAAAAACTCTTAATTTATTAGCTTGTGAATGTTGCCATCCTTGTTTCACATATGAAATGATAATATTTTTATTTCTCATCTTGTCTAGGTATCTCTAATTTTTTGCTCAGTTACACTTTAAGATTATTAAAACACAAACATATAAATATAATTTTATAGAAAGCCAGCTGGCTTCTTTAAAACAGAATATCCATGTACCATATCTAAAACTTACGATTATGATTGAATTTATGAATTGAATATTTCAAAAAATTTAAATAGTAAATTTACTAGTATTTTTTCTTTAGAATAAGGGGGAATTTGTCCTTTTTTAACACCTGCTGGGGCCCTGTCCTTAAGGAACTACCAAGTACCAATATTACCTAACCTAGCCTAAAGGAATGAACAAGCAAACCAAAAATTACTCACCCCTTCCCCCCCCCCCCCACATTATTTTAAATTTTGTTGATAATAATTTAAGGGGTGGGGGTTTATGTTCTAAAAGGCACTATGAAGGAAAACGCCAAATTTAATATTACATGGATATTTAAACACCTTATCTATAATACAATTAATCTAATAAAGATTTATCTAAAAATAAAATCTATATATATGATATGAATACAACAAAAGGGGGAAAATGAGTAATTGTATATCTTTACTCTCTTAGTGGGAGATATGATAAACTGAATTTTAATTTCCGAATGTGTACACAGTTTCCACGGTGTTTCCTCACCCTATCTTAATATTTATTAATTGCTAAAAAAGCTTCAAACTTCAAAAAAATCTAAATCTTGAAAGTTTGGAAGTTTGAAGCTTTTTTAGCTAGTAGTAAATATTGAGATGAGGAAACACCAAGGAAACTGTGTACACATTCGGAAATTAAAATTCAGTTCATCGGAGATATTTATAGGATGTTGGGGGTAATTTCGGACTATTCATGTAATTTAAGGTGGCTATTAGCCATAGTTTCTTAGGGTTTGGACATTAGCAGTCATGGAGTATACTGAGACACTAGGGCCAGCTTAAGCTCCGCGTTCAAGCACATTTAGAACATCTGTAATACAAAGAAGAATGATGTCTGTTTGGATGTCTTATGCTTAAGATCTCTGTAACTGCTGAAACCGATTTGGCTCTTTTCTGGGAATATACATACATAGAGGTCCTAGGATGGTTTAAGCTAATTTCTTGATTTTAAAAAAAAACTTAAATTGTATAAAGAAATAAGTTTCTCTCTCGTATTCATTCGAATCCGGTGGCACCTCGGGGCTAAAAAACTAGTTTTCATCTCATAATTGTACATTCTATATCCGCGGAAAGCCGTTTATAATATGATGCGAGAAATAACTAGACTGAGCCGATTGAGTTCTCAATTTATGGAAATCGCAAAGTACAATATTCAATGAAAAGAGTGAACGAAAAAGGGAGAGAAAAATATTAATATATCAAATAAGAGCAAGAAAGATAGAAAGAGGGAGAGAGAGAGAAAGAGAGAGAGATATAAAGAGGGAGAGAGAAGAGAAAATTGAAAAAGAGATATATCAAATAAGAGAAAGAAAGATAGAAAGAGAGTGAGAGGTATAAAGAGAAATAAAAGAGAGACAGAGAGACAGACAGAGAGAGAGGGAGAGATGATCTGTGAAAAATCATAATTTTGGTAACATAAAAAAATCTTTATTTGTCAGAACTTACCCGAATCTAAAATGTAAATCCAACTGTGAAATATGAAAACATCATGATGAACAAACAATACACTTTTTATACCTATAAAATAGCGCGGCTACTATATACATTTTCATTTTTCTTTTTCATAGTAGTGGATATTACTACCCCTAATTTTTCCAAATTTTTTGTAACAAAATTAGGAGGGGCTTTATATCAAGGACGGTTAAAAGTATCATAGGATCAGTTCCCTGAAAAGTATTGCCTGATTGGTTCACTGGCCGTTTACTGAGATCTTAAGCTTCAGACAGAAAGAAGGTCCTCGTGGCGCAGCTACTCTTAAAAGTAATGAACCCCCCCCCCCCCAATATTTGTTACAAAAATTTTAAGGGCAATTTTCAAGGTTGCTGATTGTTTTAACCTACAGCCATCTCGGACTATAAAAATGGTTTTAATCTTGTAATTGTACATTTTATATCCGCGGAAAGCTGTTTATAATACGATGCATAAAAAATACATTAGATAGATATATAAATGGATTGATAATTATTATGATGGATGGATAGATAATTATATTGATGGATAGATAGATAGTTTAAAATAAGAATGATGGTGTGAAAAATAATAGGTAGATAGGTATATAGATAGATAGATAATTATATTAATAGATAGATAGTTAAAAATAAGATTGATTGTGTGAAAAGTTAAAACTGAATTTATTCTTGTGAAAAAGATGGATTAGAAATAGGGTTGGGCCGAGAGAGATAGAGAGAGAGAGAGAGAGAGAGGGAGAGAGAGAGAAAGAGAGAGGGAGAGAGAGAGTGAGAGAGAGAAAGAGAGAAAGAGAGAAAGAGAGAAAGAGAAAGAGATGAGATAGAGAGAGACAGAGAGAGAGAGACAGACAGAGAGAGAGACAGAGAGAGAGACAGACAGAGAGAGAGACAGAGAGAGAGACAGAGAGAGAGAGACAGAGAGAGAGAGAGACAGAGAGACAGACAGAGAGAGAGAGAGAGAGAGAGAAACCAAGAGAGGCAGAAAAAGAGAAAGATAGAAAAAGGGAGAAATGAAAAACAAATGAGAAAGAGAGAGAGAGAGAAAAAAAAAACGAAATATAGGAAAGATAAGTAAGAAAAGTAAGAAAGAGGAAAAGGAAAAAAGAGCGAGTAAAAAAGAAAGAAAGAAAAAGATATAGAATGAAATAGATAACTATTATAGGGGGGAAAAAAGATTAGACAATAAAAAAATAGGAATATTTTATATAAAAAATTTTAAAATGGATATCACATAACAACCCTACTATTATAAAAGATTGATATAAGATGGATGAGAAGTTTAAAAGTTGTACATTTAACGTATTCATTGAATAAAGATTACATATGCAAGGGCGTATTTGGTATTTTTTGATGGGGGGAAAGAAATTATTTTCCCGTTTCGCTTCGAAACCGAATAAATCCAATGGATTAGAACCGGTTCTCAGCCATACTGAAAAATTATGTTTAGCATCGTGTAATATCCAGTTTTCTGCAAATATTAAAATGTACAATCATAAGTATAAAACTTAATCTTAATTGTACATTTCATATCCGCAGAAATCTGTTTTTAATATTTACAATGCAAGAAATAACTATTCAAGAGTTTTTATATAAGAATATCATTATTAAAAAGAGGGACTTTAGTTAAATAAAGATTATAAATGTGCTTGAGTATGGTTCTCAAGGATTTCTCAAATTGATTAAAGGAAAAAATTGGCCATTTGGACTCCTCCTCTCACTTTTAATAAATTTTGGTAAAAAGGGAGGAGTAGTTTTTTTGCTATGTATAACCCATGCGGGTTGCCCTAACCCTGCATTGTTTTAACCTGAAAACCGAAAAAATACACTGCCCTTTATAATATAACCCCATTTTTTATAGAGGGGCTGGACAGTCTTAAAGTAAAACAATAGAGGGGGAAGTGGTTAAATAACTGTATGCCGTCTTTCAATTGGGTCTTTATCATAATATAGCGTCGGATATATTAAAACAGCCATGTCAATATGAAAAAGAAGAAAGCAATTAGCTAGTAGACGAAAAAGATCCCAAATAGGCAATACTTGATCCAAGTAGTTATCTGGATTATATATCTATACTTATTACTAAAACTTTTATTGTTAGAAAGGTATTTTGAGTGAAAAGCGCCCCCAAAAACTATATGCCCAATATTAATTTTTTAAAGAATGCAGCTCCCCCTCCCCCTTGCTACGCCATTACTACTGTAGTGATATAAAAATTCAAATGTAAAACTGATATGTCATCATTAGGCAATTTCCAATCAATTTTCAAACAGTAGCCACTGGGAACTTTTTTTATGTTGGAGTTTGGGACAACTTTTCTAAAGGACAGAACTGACAAAGATTTTTAAGTTGGTATTTTTTTAATTTGGCTCTCTCTTTAAGTGCCCACCAAGCACCAAACCCCCTTCTAAAAATAAATTTAGGTTTTTTTCTATTCTATGTCTGACTCCTGCGGGGGCTGATGACCCTGCGGGAATAAAACCCAACCTAATCTGACTGAAAGTACAAAAAAACAAATATGCAAAAACTACCCCCCTCTTGAATCGACAGATTTATGAGCCAAAAATAGTTATATATCGCATCATATTATAGACAGTTTCCCGCGGATATGAAAATTAAAAATATAAGATTAAAGCCAGTTTTGTTAGTCCTAAGCGGAAAATTCGTCCGCAATACGGTGCTATATATACATGATTTTTCAGAATGGCTGTGAACCGGTTCTAATCCACAAGATTTTTATCAATTTTGAAGCCATACTGGAAATTGTATTACAAGTATTAGCATTTTTGAGTTTTTAGGTGGAATCAAATCCAAGCAGATTATTTTTTTATCATAATCTTCATCTCTTTCCTAAGTTTAATACTTTTTTGAGCTTTTTTGGTTGCATTAATGTAAATCTATTTGAGTGGAAGATTTTTTTAGGTCATTGCTTTAATTTTAATATTTTTGATTAATCTTTTTTCTCTCACTCTCAATCTGTCTGTCTTTTCATTCTCTTTTTTTCATTTTTCTCTTTTTTCATCTTTTTTTCTCGTTTTTTATTTTTTCCCCATTTTTTTCTCTCTTTTTTTTCTTCTAGATTTCTCTTATTCTTTCTTTAGATTAATATCATTAGTTCTCTCACACAAAGTACCTTGTTAAACACAGATACCCCCACCCCCTTAATTTTTAAAAATAAGACGGGGGTTGGGAGGATAAAGAGTATATTTATTACGTTAGCTAAGGTTAGGTTAGTTTATAATAGATAGCCATTCAAGGTTAGGGTTCCCCGCAGGGATCAAGCATTTAAAATAATGAATAATGAAATATAAAGACAATTGCTTTTCAAGCTATAAAAATGAGCTAGCCAATTTGGATTTAATAAAAGGGAGAGTGTGTTAAAAAACTAAAATGTACAGTCCAATATCATCTCCCTAAAATGATCTTTATTTTAGCCTTTTAACCCTTAAAAATATATTTTTCTCACAATTATGTTTTTTTGATTAAAATATACATATTAATATACATTTATCTCTTTTTATGCATATAAAAATTTAACGCTAAAAAACCTTTTTCTCAAAATTAAGTTATCAAAAAAACTCTTTCAATAAAAATGATTATGTATATGATTGGTTATAGAAATACAACCTATATGTGTTGTTTTTGATTTACAGCAAATTTAACACTTTAGCAAAAATATACTGTATCATAAATATCTATTACCAAAAGCGAGTCTTTTTGTATTTATTGTAGATGTAGCTCTAATTTTAATTAAATTTGTTAATATTGATTCTTAGAGAAATTAGGTTCAATCTTATAAGCGTATCATTTCTATAATAAAGATTAAAATAAAGTACGTCTAATGGACGTCGTCCATGTTAAAAATCCTGAATTCATGTACTTTTTGGATAGATGTAAACGCATTTTTTTCGGACTTCTAAATGTTGTTGTTCTATGTATATTTGTCATTGTTTTTCTGATTTTTAAAGCTTCGCTTCTAAGGATGTTGTCATTCTTGTTGATTATAGCATAAAACTATTTGGCTGTTTCTTTTCAATTAAAAGTATTACTGGAACATTAATCTTGAGAAATAGAAATGTAAAACCCATTATTGTCGTGTGTCCAATAAAAAACCTAGGTAATTTACTTGTCAAATATCTTATAACTTATGGGAACTAAAGTATGCCTATTGTGTTTGAGTTTTTTTAAGCAAAGCTTTATTATATTCAGGGTATATTTGTCCGTTTGTCCGAAAGCATTTTACATTTTGGTAAAGCTTTTTTTATAATTAGGATTGGTCCATCCGAACGTCCGTAACGATTAGCTCCTCCTTTAATTTAGACATTTTAGAATTGTCCTATCAATTTAAAACTTTGCAAGATTGTTCCTATAAAAGTTATGTAATATTTAAGAAGTGTAGCAACTCTATAATCGCTGCCAGAAATTCCATATTCTGTATTTACGCAATTTTGCAAAAAAAATATGCACAATTTTGTCTAGATTTACAAATCCTCTGCTTCATAAAATCTGACACTCTACAAACGTTATTGTTCGTTATTGTCCTCTTGTTTCAGATCTTCGCTTTTATTGATGTTGACATTTAATTTACAAACATACTCAATTAATATGAAAACTGTAGTTTTAAAAACCTTTGTTTCCATCCGTAAATTATACATGAAATCTTAAAAATGTCAATAGTTCCTTTTTTATGGTCATTTTTTTATTCTAACACGAATAAATTCTAAGGTCCTTCAATAAACATATGTAATTAACACTAAATATACAAACCAACAAGGATGGCAACATCCATAAGAAGCAAAGCAACAAAAATATCATAGAGGAACAAACAAACAAAATGAATTATAATATATAAAAGATGTCCAGTTAATGAATATGCAATAATTCATAGAAACCACGAAAAAATTAATTATAAATATTTTTATGTCTTTTATGTAAGCTTGACCGACAGACCGACGAATCAAGTAAATTATATACATGATTCATTGAGACAGGGAATCCTCACCACCAATTTTAGCCTTCTATATTCAATAGCTGCTGAGAAAATCGTATTTATCTTGTAGCGTAGTGTAGGGACGGTCAAAGTGAACTATAGAGTAACTTGGCTACTAACAATTAAAAATTACATTTAGTATAATGTTTAATTTACCACAAATGGCCAATGAAAAAAAACAAGGATGACAAAATCCATAAAGGTGAAGCTCAACAAATCAGACAGACAAACGAACATCGACAACAAGAAATTAAGAAATTACAATAACCAATATTCAAAAAAAAAAAATTTATTATTCTCAAAGTTACTTGTATATGTTATGCATTATAAAAACGTACCTACCTTTTATAACTTGATTATAGAGAAGTCTCGCTCGTAACGCTTTACCCAATCGTCCTAGGATTAAATATAGATTGACATGAGGACTTTCTTGTATGTTAGAGGAATTATAAGGCCAAGTTTAAAATCGATAGAACAATTTCAACATGACTAAATTAATACAAAGCGACCTTAATTATAGAATAGCGTCGCTTTCAAGAATATAGTTTTGAGGGGAGGATAATAGTTATTTCTCGCATCGTATTGTAAACGGATATAAAAATGTACAATTATATGATTAAAACCAGTTTTTTGAGCCCCGAGGTGCCGGCACTGGATTAGAATCGGTTTCAAATGAATACGAGAAAGATTTTTAGTGAATTAGTTTTGGGGTGTCCCATAGTGTAGTGGTTAGCGCACTATGCTGTGGTTGGGAGAAACCGAGTTCAAGTCCCCACATAGACTTTGCACTTGGTTGACAAATGCTGTCGCAATTTGTCAGATTATGATCACGCAACCTTCCCTAAGATGCCCTAGGGTTGTAAGGGGGGAGATTTGTAGGAAGTTAGGATTCTACAAATCAAGCAGCTCTAACCATGCTTTCCCTCATCCATGCTCCTCGTATGAGAGTGCCATTAATTAGGGTGGCTTAATATGGAACACCTGCCAAAACTCTAGGCCAGGGTGATGTAATAATTGAGTAGCTTCCACGATTATTGCGGGTCAGCTTGTAATGTAACATAGAATACAATCAGCTGTGCGCGAAGCTTACCAATCTAAGATTGGCCAAAGGATTCTCACTTCCAGTCTCCGTGTGCATCTGAGTCCTAACTTCAGAGAATCATGGCTACAACAACAACAACAACAACAGTGAATTAGTTGCTAACAAACTTGCACTGGACTGGAAAAAAAAAGTTTAGTAATCAGTTCCGCAGTTTATGAGATCTTATGGGACAAAGTAATCATATTTTCTAAATGTACATATATTTAAGATATTCCAGGGATCTTAAAGGATCATATAATGGAGGATATAGTTATGTACATTCCAAATTATGATAAACAAAATTAACCCCTCTGTAGATTTAAATTATTGGTTGAAGTTTTGACACTTTCACTTTCAGTTTGAAACCAACCAATCAAAATACAATAAAAATAGCAGTAGTACCCAAAGTTTTCGAGTCAACGAACAAGATAATATGGTTATAAAACTTTGGGTTCCAGTGTAATTAACAGTCCAATGCCCTTTCCCTCCTCCTTATGACAAACGGCAGATGTATCTTGTGTCTAATTTACAGTAAATAGGATATTAGAAGGAGCGCAGCTATTCTATGAACAAGAGAACGTTCGTTTGTCTGTTTGTCCGTATGTCTTAATATCCTTCTTTTTACAATTCAAATTTAAAGACATGAATTACTTAGAATATGTTTAGGTTTATATTTGCAGGTTTCTATTAACATTTTTTGCTAAATAATTTCTTTTATTTTTCAAATTTATTTTGCAAAATTGTTATTTCTGCGCTCTTAATTTTACTTGATAAATAGTTCGTTAATCTTTAGGGAATTTTATAATTTCTTCTAGCATTTTTTTAAATTATCTATTTGAAACAAGAAAAGAAGGGAACATTGGATTTATAAAATAGTCCCCAAAGTTTTTTTTAACTTGTTCTTTGATTCATTGATTGAATTAAACCAGGAGGGACATATTTCAAACTGGTCCCCTAAGTTTTATAAACACGATTTCTTGTTGATTTGATTGCTTAAAAATCTTGATTTGATTATTTTTCCACCAAAAATTTGTAATTTAATTAGGGGTTGTACATGATTTTATCGTCCATTGTCTTATCCCCTAAGTTCCCTGATTTGAAATGATATAATTCTCCCATACATGTATATTAAGATATATAAGTTTTCCGGAATTTTAAAGTTAGGGGGAGATTTGAAATCTGCATCAAATTTTGAGGATTTTTTTTATAAAATTCGTTTTTTCTATAATTCTTTATCTAAAAGCGGAAATGCAACTTAATTTAATTAATTTTGGCATCTGTGATTGGTGGATTTAAAAATCTGCGCTCTGATTGGATGGCGTACATCATTCAACCAATTAGAGCGCAGGTAGTTTAAAATCCACCTATCCTATTGGTCAAAATTAATTATCTTAAAATGCATTTCCGCTTTTAGATAAAGAATTATACAAAAAACGAATTTTATAAAAAAAATCCTTAAAATTTGATGCAGATTTCAAATCTCCCCCTAACATTAAAATTCCGGAAAACTTATATATCTTAATGTATATAAAACGTTGTGGTCAGGGTGGGGACAATTGGATTATAACCTAAACTAGTACCCAAAGTTTTATAACCGCGTTATCTTATTCGTTTGCTCAACTTTGGATACTTTAATCGTATTTTGATTGATAGGTTTTAACCTTTTCAACCAATAAATGTAAACTACACATGGGGTAATATAGTTTGTCATCATTGGTAATATAGATCAATCTATCATCCATTGTCTCATCCCTAAAAATCCCTGCGTTGTGGTTTATTGAAATCTTAGAATCTTCCTTTTGTCACTGACACAGACCAAAAAAAAAATGAGATTAAAATTTGTAAAAAAAGATGATTTTAGCTTTTTTTGACATTTATTTTGTATATGAAATATTGATTATAATCAATGGATTTTTGGAATATTGATTCCTTGGACGATAAGGCATCATCCTTTAAGCGAAGTATATGTATAGTTAAAGGGAGTGTGAACGTAAAAATTTCTCATCTGATTATCAAATCTTAACATTTTCTAAGCACCTTTCACTACACTGATCAACCAAAAACGTCCTATTTACAAAAATATCCAGGAAAAATGCCTTGATTTTATGGTATTTTGGGAGGGAAATGGAAAAAACAGGGAAAATCTGAACGGTTTTGTTTCTTATAATGTTTGTAGGGATATTTAACTTGTCATATATAGTTGAAACAATTTACTTACTGTTAAGGATTTATTTTATGATATAAAATTGCCAATTAGTTTTTTTATAACGTAGGAATTAGGTAATAAAGACCTATTTTAAAATGTATTATTGACAAAAAAAATACCTCACTGTCTACAAATGATTGAATCTCATAGGTTATTTAAAATAATAATATCCTTGTTTATTGTGTTGGACAATAAATAACCCACTTTCAAGAATTAGTTTACACTTATATCAGACTGTTTATAAAGAAATATTGCGTCTTTATTATTTACAAATTTGTAATTAAAGGTGGGCGAGAGATGGGCCATCTAAAGTTAATTGGATACTAATAAAAAAAACCTGTTTATAGCTTTGTTATTGTATTTGGTTTTCAATAAAAAATATTGCTTATTTTATCAATTTCTAAGTAACTAAACATTGGTTTAAAGCAAGGATTATGTTAAAAGTCAGCTTAACCGTAAGGAAAAATCAAGAACTATGTGAAAAAGTTTAATTTTAGCTATAATGGGAGAAAAAAGCAATTTAATGCACATTTTATATAATACGGAAAATTTCTTCCTTTCCCTTTACCTTATAAAAATCGTCGGAAAAAGCCGTTTTTCAATCAAACGAAAGCGCGTTTTGCTCTATCTGGGAGATATTATGAATGAGATAATGTTAAGGTTTGATATTAAGATGAGAAAAATTTACGTTCACATTCCCTTTAAGTATTTACATAAAACATCCTTTATTGGAGAAATTTTGATTTCTTCAGGTTTTTGTTCAGACTTTTAAATAATTTTGAAATTTAAATTCGTTGTTGCTCAATATTTTTTAGTGTTCGTCTGGTAAACTTCGATAAGGGGTGTTTTCATCCTTGTAAGTTGTCATTGTATTATTCAAATGTGTACATTTAATAAAAAAAATTTTTCTAGAAGTGCTCGTGCTCCTGTTTATGGGTCAAGGAATCCCCCCTACGCTTACAATCTGTGCCACGCGTTTGACATAACAACAGTAGGTACTCTTGTTTCAACCTCTCTAGTATGACTCGGTGTGGTCCAGACTTAAACCTGACACCTCCTGGCAGCAAGCAGACACGTCACCAAATGCCGCCAATGAATCATTGGTTAATATTTCTGATCTAAGTTAAATAATTTATCTAGGACAAAATGGTGTGGCGATTTTAGGTTCCAGGAATATATCTTCACCCATATCTGATCAAATATATTGAATAGACCAATTTTAGATAATAACATTACACAATTTACAATTTTGTACTTTGCATTTTTAGTTGTGAAGCTAGCTACTCTATAATTACTTCAAATGAATTTGAATAAATACTTTAGGTCAGGTTAGGTATTAGTATTGGGTAAATGAAAGGATGACCCAGCAGGGTTAGGGCCTGCCTCAAGGGATTAACATTGGGATAAAATACACCCCAATCAATGTTCAATACTTATTTTGAGGGAAAACTCTTGTTGGTGTGTTGGTCATACTAGAACACTCTATGCCTTTATTCTTTAATTCTCATTTTCAGTATTTCTCTTTTTTCCCTTAAATAATGTAAGCGGATATCGTATTAGTTATTTATCGCATCGTATTATAGACAGCTTTCCGCGGATAATAGATTAAAAAATTTAAGATTAAAAACAGTTTTGTTAGACCAGAGGGGCTGAAAGTCGGGATAACAAAACTGGTATTAATTTTATGAGTTTTAGAATAATATTCATGCGATGTTGTACATGATTTTTTAGTGTGGCAGAGAAAAGGTTCTGATCCTGCGGATATTAATCGGTTTCAAATAATACGTTTGAGTAAGATCATTGTGAGGTAATACAATTTTAATTCATTTTTCCCCACCTTTTCAAACACTAAGGAATATAAAGAATTTTAAATAAAAAAAGATATTCATTTTAAATTTTTTCTTTATATGAAAGAAAGGATGCGCCCCTAGTGAATTGTAGGTTCAACTTGTAAAATGGGTGGGGGGGGGGGGGGGGTATACGTATTTTTTTTTAAATTGACAAAAATAATGGGAAATATTAAAACCATTATAGAAAAAAATGTAAAAACGCAAGTTTTCCCAATATTCCCCCTCCCCCCCAAACAATAGCGTGGGAGAAAAATGAAGATTTGTAGAAAATTTAAATTTTCTTGGACTTTATTTTGTTTGATGACAAACATTGAAACCAATATTTTATACATTATAAGATTTTTTTGAAGCATTTTAATCTAAATGCCAAAAATAAACTTTAAAAAAAATCAGTAGAAAAAATTATGTTTCTATAGACAAATCAAATTTATTTTGTATTATTATGAATAGATGTACTACTACTGATAAAGTAGATTATCAGAGAAATATTCACAAAAAAATCCGCCATCTATCTTAAATTGCAGCTGGTTAAATAGCTAAAATCCTCCCTCCTTCCTAAAACATGTTTTACAATTGAAAAATCACATTATCGTTATTTATAGAGAAACTAAAGCAATATTTCACTAAAAACCATTCATTTGAATGGCGGAAAAGCTAAAGTATTTTTAAATGTTTTAGGGTAACATAAAAACTATAGATAACAATAAACGAACAACAACGTTAGTGAATACAATTGGTCATTTGCTTATTGAAACAAATTTTTCCTATTTTAATTGTGTTTTAACACAATATATGAATAAATAAAGATTATGCATTTGTTTGGTAATTTGAACCATTTTACAAACAGCTGCAAAAAATGGAGCATTTAAAATTATATTATAGAAAAGTAAAATTTCTAAAAATGAGAAAAAAATGAAAGAGAGGGGGGGAGAGAGGAAAAGAGAGAGAGAGAGAAAGAGAGAGAAAGAGAGAGAGAGAGAGAGAGAGAGAGAAAGAGAGAGAGAGAAAGAAAGAAAGAAAGAAAGAGAGAGAAAAAGAGAGAGAGAGAAAGAAAGAATGAAAGAAAGAAAGATAGATAGAGAGAGAGAGAGAGAGAGAGAGAGAGAGAGAGAGAGAGAGAGAGAGAGAGAGAGAGAGAGAGAGAGAGAGAGAGAGAAAAAAGAGAGAGGGGGTGAGAAAGAGAGAGAAAAAGAAAGTGAATGGTTAAGAGAAAGAGAGAGAGAGTGAGGGAGAGAAAAAGCGCAAAACTACAAAACATTGCCAAAAGGTTGTATTTCCATCTTACTCATAAACAATAGAGATGAATGTACATACAGACAGACCATAATTGTAGAGTAGCTGCACTACCTACAAATTAGACTAAACTTATATAAAATATGCAAAAAGTATCTCTAAAACCAGACAATTTGACAAGCAGCATATAATAAAAAATATATTGCACTTTTAAAAATTTAGATTATTAGTGTCAAATCAATCAAAATTATTCTAATGTTTGATTTATTAATGGCTTTTTTTACTGTTTATACAATACAAACAATATTTCATTTTAGCTACTTCTAACATAAATTTTAGTAACAAAGCTACTATATAAGTGATGATGTCTTTCTATCTCAATGTGTTGCTATTAAACATAATCGTCCCTGTTAATGTGATTTGCTTTTCAAAATTAAAAAAAAAAACATTTTGTTAGCATGGCTACATTTAATTAGAGACTGACTGTCTGTCCGTTGACCTTTGAGCTGCAAATGTGTTCTGTATTAAAGTAGCTTAAGTGTGCATAAAAGCAAATGTATGCATTTGTATAGTAAGAACATAGAACTGAGAGTTGGGAGGAATTGTGTACCCAAAGAGTTACAAAATTTAAACTAGGTTATTCCTCGTTTTGCATGAGCACTTTTAAAATTCTTTTTCTATTCAAATGCTAAATTAGACAGGGAGGGAGGGGACATTGGACTGTTTATTACACTAGTCACCAAAGTTTGATAATAACGTTTTCTTATTCAATGGCTTAACAATTTTGGGAACTTTTATTTAATTTTGATTTGCTTATTCATTAAGTTGAGTGTTCAAACGTTTCAACCACTTATTGCACTCTTCAGAAGGGGTATTTTTGTTTATCATCATCCCGGAAGTACATTATTTATCAGCCATTGTCTTATCCCTTTAGATCCCTGTAGATTAGATCAAAATTTTCAATTCTAATGTGTTTTAAATTGATCAAATTTAAATGTAGGGATGGAAAATTTATTCAAAGGTATGGTAATCAAATAATTCAAGGATTTACGCCCCTAGAGGCCCTTAAGGAACTGGAAGGATACATCGAATTCAAACTTAATTTTGTTCTTATCATACTTACCTAAGTTTTATTTTAAGAAAAAAAAAATTAAATCTTAGATTATAAAGAACCATCTTACCTTTTAAACTTAACATAAACTTGAAAAAATATTTTAATGGGCAAAGTCCAATATTGCCATCATCCCAATAGTATGTATAATCTTTATCATAGCTAAGCTGCACACCATAGGCCTGTAGGAGGGTGTCCAGCCCATTACACCCCCTGGAAAATCCAAGGGGGAATATCAAGATAAAAATAACACCCCCATCCCCTAAAATATAAGGGGGATATGAAAAAAGAATTAACTTACTTGACTTTAAAATTATTAGTGAGCTTTAATTTTACAAGCACACCTGACTACTAAAAGTGTCATGTGTGACGTCATAAAAATATGTCTAAAAAGGAAGAATGAGAGAGAAGAATTGGGATAGGAAACCCCTAAACAAGAAAAGGATTCAAACGTATTTTTATGACGTCACACATGACCTTAAAATGTTTGCCTGACTAGCTTATACTACTAACATTTAATGTAACACACTATCAAATGCTCTTGGTATATAAAAAACTAACCAGCTAAAAACTGGAAAAATTTGGTTAAAATTTTTAATGACAATTGGATTTTATTTGAAAAGGTTTTGAAATGATTATAATAATTACAGTTCCTTAATGAGGCATAAATGCTTACATATACTTCAAATTATTTGCAAATTATCAAATAAATTGTTGCTTTGTGCTTTAGCACTATTTGTTAATAGCCAAACTATTGATTAATTAAGGTCCGATTGTCCGTTCTTAACTGATAGCTCTTATCGATTTCAAAATTGGCGTAATGATTCATATAACAGTTAGGTACAACTAAGAAAGCCTACCAACTCTAAAAACATTACCATAATGATGATAGGTGCCTAAAAACATTTAAGTTTTTAAAACTAATTATGTTAGTTTTTACATAAAAACTGTACAGTTGATACATTTCATTAAAAAAAAAATTAACAAAAGTAAAAGAATAATAGTCTGTCAAATTATGTTCAGAATTTATGTTTAATGATTATTATCATAAACTTTAATGTGAATAATTTGAATAGTTTTGCCTGTGGACAAAGAAAAATTGGATCATGGAATGGAAACGAAGTAGCGAGTTTCATCGCATTTTCACAGTAACTTTTGATATGTTATTTTAGGTTAGATAAATGTTAATAATTGCCCCGCGGGGTTATTGTCCCCCACCGGGGCTAGAAATATGAGAAAAGCTACTGTGAAAATACGACGAAAACCCAACACCTTTTTTTTCCAAGATCCAAAAATTTTATTAATTGAAATAATCACATTCCTTTTCCTTTTATTGAAGTAGAAAGTTCTTTCCTTCCCAATTAATTGTTTTCCTAAAACTCTAATATTATATTGTTTATTACACTTTTCTTTCTTTTTCCTTAATTCCATATTTTAGCTGATTCTCAGATACATTTTTTTAAAGAACCAAACTCACAACTCAATTAAACTTGATTGGTGAAAATCCACTGAATTAGAGTGTTCTAACAAAGCATTCAATTGATAAGCAACAAAGCTTAATTGACAAAAATTTCTATTTTTATAATTCAATTGTTAATTTCGCAATTAAGCTAGTAAGCATCTAATGTTGAAAATGAAAGGAGCTAAGGAATTCAAACTTATATTTGGGATAGCTTCAATGTATTTCTTTTATAGACAGGTCTCTCAGGCGTATGAGAACTTAAGGTACCGTTACATATAATGTTCTTTTCCCAGTATGGCTTAGAAACCAATTAATATCCGCTTGTTTACAATTTCTCATCCATACTGAAAAAGCATACATAGTACAGACAATTTCTTTTCATTCCATTTTGTGCAAAACTGGATTTGACCATATGACTTTCATTTTGATCACCATCACTTCAGCATGGGGCATAGGTAAATATTTAGTTATTACATCCTGATCATAGCTGATGGGAAAAGCTACTCACCTTACCAGAGCAATACAGCTCAAGACTTAGCTCTTGTGGAGAATTAGTCTTAATTTGTAATTAAATTTGAACTCTCCAGGTAGAACAAAGTTCCCCACAAGGTCTCTGGAGAGGAGGGTAGATTAAAAATACAATATTGTTTTCTTGTTGTCATTGCTTGAGCATAAATTGGATGTTTTTTATGAGATTTTGACTACAACTGTAGGGTTTACATTGAAAAAAGTGAAGGTGATTTTCTCCACCCTTTAGGTATATAGTTTTCTATTACCTAAAATCCTGACAATGTCTTAGGTATATAATATACTAGTTAAGAAGCGGCCTTAGAGCCGGCTTAGGGTCCGAGTTATTAACAAAAACTTTTTTAGCAGAAAATCTTACATGAACTTTGTATGTCTGTCAACTTTGTACAAAATCAGAATTATTATTTACTTTAAAAATTGAAATAGAAAGCAAATTTGTCTGTGAGGATTAAGCTAACTAAAAGCATCATATATTCAATTAACTTTGTCAGTCAGTCCGCCCATTATGCTAATGTTCTAGTATTAAGATTTTATGCTATAAGAGATGTATGTTTAAAGTTTATGTATTTCTATGTTTATTTGACATCTAATGTTTTAACCACTTTGTCTGTCTATCTTATTAGATTTTTAATAACTTCACTAATTTTATATGGATGTTATCATCCTTGGTAAATTTCTTTGTATCGAAGCTATTCTAATCGAAATGTCAGCCTGTCTGTCTGTAAGAAACCGTAAAGGAGTAAACAATCTCTTCAGTTATTAAAATTCAACGGCTGGAAATTTTATAAGAAAATTCCCAATACTGATGAACATTTGCTTTCATGCTTTCATATGCATCTGCTATCAAAGATGTATAAATTCTATTGTAAAGATATCAATGTTTATTAGCTTTACTTAGGACCTATAAATGATGTCATCCTTGTTAAGCTTTAAACTTTAAGCTTCTTTGAAATTCTGTATGTTTATGTATTATTAATACCTCATAAAAAGTAAGGGCACATCAAGGGTAACCCTCGGTGGGTTAGGACCCCCTGCAGGAGTTAGGCATATGGGAAAAACCCTATTCCTTATGCATTTACAATTTATTTCAGACCCCCTGGATGCTAACTACGCATCCGCTAGTTTAGAATATTCTTCTGATTTTTTTTATTTATCTGAGATAACAAATAGAAATTTTGTTAATATTTTCCTGACAATTCCTATCTAGTTTTTTTGGTTGGAAATATTAGAAAATATATATAAATATATTAACTTACACATAAAGATTACCTTAAGTTTAACTACCTATGTTAGAATTTCTGTACGGCTGATTTTAGTTATTTATTATATAATTGAAGCCTTTGATACTATGAACGTATTACATACTGCCTTAGCGCTTTCTTGTTTTTGTATTTTTAAACCTTTCTCTCACTTGCTTTTTCTTCCAGTTTTCTTTTAATTTCATTATTTAATCTTCAGATACGTATTTATATTAATGCCTTTACCATTGTTTCAAAAATGCAATTTGAATTACAGAATTTATTCTCCTAGTATATTTCTTTTTTCATTATCGTCACGAAAGGGTTAAAATGTTTTTAATTTTTGTTTCTATATCTGAACACATTAGGGAGGGGCGCTAGAATCAAATTATTTTAAAACTAAGTTTTCTTAAATTTACTAAATTATAAACTTAAAATTTTCTATTTTAAGATTAGAAATTAAATACTTCAATATAATACAAATAGCAACATTAAATAAAAAAATTAACTTATTCTTTATTAAGTAAAATAATGGGTCTTATCGTTCTGGTCAATGAGAGTTTATTATGGATTATTGAAGCAGTATGAGTTTATATAGATGTGTCTTGGATATTGAAGCAATATAGCAGGCCGTTTTGTACATGTTAAAAATTGGAAGATTTCATTAAATAAAAATTCCTGCAATTATAAGTATTATACAGTGTGTTTTTTTTTATGAGAACTTTTTTGAAAGCAATTTTACCCCACTTATAGTTATCAGAATTTAATGATCAATGGCTTATTTCCTTCGTTTTTTAATGCAATTAATAGAACACTAAAAAAATATTTCAGTTTTTATTTAAAAAGTACAATAAAATATAAAATTCAAAACTTATGTGTCAACGTCTAAAAATGGTTTTAACGCATTTTTCTTATGCTCAAATATTCAACCTTTTGCAAGAATGGCTGCTAAACACTTCAAAGTTGAGATATAGAGCTAAAAATGTATACAGATACTATTAGAGACATGTACTAGAACATATCAAACTTCGAAGGTCATATCTCAACCAGGGAGGGAGTACTGGCCCCCCAAAGTCAACTACAGAAATCCAATTTTTTTCTTGCAAAGGGTAGAAAATTTAGGCATAAGAAAAATGCGCTAAAACCATATTTAGATGTTGACACCTAAGTTTTAAATTTTAGATTTTCTGTACTTTTTAAATATAAACTGAAGTATTTTTTTGTTGTTCTATTAATTGCATTAAAAATAAAGAAAATAGGCCATCAATCATTAAATTCTGATAACTATAAGTGGGGTAAAATTGCTTTCAAAAAAGTTCTCATAAAAAACACACTGTATAAACTATTAAATCTATAATTATATTAATTATTCATTTCTCCCCTAGTATTTATATCACAGAAACCCACAGCTTGTTGTTACAAAAGAGATGATGTCACTTGATGATATTGAGCTCCCTCTAATTCTTGTTTGTCCTATGAGTCAGTACAGGTAATTAGAATTTGAGAAAAAGAATAAAAAGTTGGTTGGTGTTTGTGTCATCTAAATTCAGTTACCATCATCAAATAGAAGAATAAAAGCTGTTCAATATAATTTTACTACTCCCTTATAGTCCCTTATAGTCCTTATAGTTATACTACTCATATAGCTATTGGCCTGGTTGACATCAGCGTTTTAGCTTTAGAAAGTGCTAAATTGATCCTTATAGGGCGAATATAGGTTCGATATGATATGAGCTTATATCAAAGGTGCCATTACATACTTTTAGAATATCTATGCCAAATTTAAAAATTCAAAAAAATCCTTAAGTAGATTTTGCAATTTTCTGTTTCAATTGAACATATAATAAATGAGATTGCCGACAAAATCGTTTATTTTAGCCCTTTACAAGACTTTTTTTTGACTAGTTTGCTTAAGTTTGATTGACTATTACATTGGCACGCACCTTAAAAGATAATTTAAATGTTTATTATTTTAGATTATATACTAGTTTATTGAATTTTTTAAAAAGCATAAAAATAATTTGCGTAGAAAGGCGTCAGGAGTATTGACAGGGTAAATAATACGTCTTAAAGTTTATTTTCTGTACAGAGATCTTTGATTAATTCATGATGATATAAACAACCCTTCTGTACGCATTTTCAACACACACACACACGGCCACAAAAAAACAGGGATTTGAAATCATTCTTCCTCCAATAAAATTTTATCGATTAATTTTTTTTACTTTTTACATTATTTGATGTTTTTTTTAACTTTTAAATAATTTACTTTATGAAGGTAGAAGGAGGGTATATTTACCCCTGATTAATTGGTTTCCACGTTATTACAACTATTATTTAACGAAAGCTTTTTAATTCAACCTTGCCATGAAGCCTTGTGTGATGCTAGGGTGTTTGAGTTCTTAGGGAACCACACTAATTCCAATTTTTTTTTTCGAGATTGACGGGTTTTAAGCTATAAATAGACTTATACAATTGAATATGTCAATATTTTTAAGTTATTTATAATCTATGGAATTGCACCTTTGATATAAGCTCATATCATATCGAACCTATATTCGCCCTTTAAAAAGTTATTCTAAATATTTTGATTACTACAACATTATCTTTATAACTTATAAATGGTTCCATTGGAATTTAGCCCACACTGGATTCAACCCTCGAAATAGAGCCCAGCAGGATTCAACCCGCGAAATTCAGCCCACATGGGATTCAGCCCAATCTGGATTCAACCCGTGGTATTTAACCCACATGTCATTCAATCCAAGGTATTAAGCCCACTCGGGACTCAACCAATAGAATTCAGTCAACATGGGATTAAAACCACAAAATTCAGCCCACCTGGGACTCAACCTATGGATTGCAACCCACACAGAATTCAACCAAATATATATATATTTCTCCTTTTTTTCTAAATATTTTTTTTAATTGTAGAAAAATATTTTTTGAAAATTTAGGAAAATTTTAAATAAATTCTTTAAGAAAAATTATTTAAAATTTATTTTTTTCAATATAAGAAATTTATATATATATTGGGTTGAATCCCATGTGGGCTGAATTCTGTGGGTTGAATTTAATTGAACTGAATACCATGGTTTGAATCCTGTGTGGTCTGAATTCCATGGGTTAAATCCTGTGTGGGCTGAATTCCAATAGAACCCTTATAAACATTGTCCTTTTTTAAATACCAAAATTTAAATTGTAAAAATTTCAAATTGATGTTCAAAAGTATTTAAATAAATAGAAAATTTTTTTGTATGCTCTAATTGTTCCTCAATGAATAATTTCCATAATAAATGATTTCCATTAAACATATCATTACAATAACTTTTAAAATTACAAATTCTTTTCGGCATTTAATGATAAAATTGGCAAAAGAATATTAATTATAAATGCTTTCCATTAAGCTGAGTAATGTCATATCAATATCCTTAGGGATGGTTGATAACAATGTAGGGCAAAACCTGTACTGTAGGTCCCAAGGCAGTAATATCTTAAAGTGTTCACGAAGCTGGGAAAAAGTTGATATATGTCACTGATTAATGTTTTTAAGAGTACTATTTTGAGAATTAAGTCTTAAATACTTCCCATTTAAAAATAAATCAAACTTTAAAAAACGTATTTATTCCCTTGAAAACTCCGTTGTATTTTGAGTTTTATTATACATATCTTAAAACCTATCAAAATCTACAAATAACAATCTTTTTGTTGAAGTTTACTTGCAAATTTAAAGTAGAATAAATTCTTTTGTTACATA
Source organism: Acartia tonsa (assembly GCF_053477335.1). Taxonomy (NCBI): domain Eukaryota; kingdom Metazoa; phylum Arthropoda; class Copepoda; order Calanoida; family Acartiidae; genus Acartia; species Acartia tonsa. Next base: position 35,425,795 of record NC_137273.1, read on the forward strand.
CATATTAAACTAACCAAAAAAGTTTACAATTTCTTTTTACGGGGAGATTAAACGATTTCTGCCGATAATCAAAAAGATATTACCAAATTTAGGTATAAGGTCAGCTGATTTATAGTTGTCGATTGTTCACAAGCACCCTCATCCTATCTCAATATTTACTACTTGCTAAAAAAGCTTCATCATACTGCAGAGCTAAAAATACGATTAGGCCCCCACATAATTGGGGGATTTTAGAGTTTTTACTTTAGATAAAATCTATAAAAGATATTTAAAAGAAACAATCTTTAAAACATGAATTAATTAAAGGTTTTTGCTATAAGCGTTTTCTGAGTACAGCCAGGTTGAATAAAATACACACACACACACACACAAACATACATATGGACTCCACAGAACTTGATTGTTTAATACTTCAAAACATGGAATAAGATAAAGAGCACACAAATTATATTCTTTTAATATTAATCTGTTATTTATAGATGTACATTAATTAAAGCAAGGCTTATATCTTAATCCTAAACGCAATGTAAAGATGGTTCCTGAGGTAATAAATCAAGTCAGTTAGCAATAAACCTATACAAAAAAATTGGATCTACTGCAGTTCACAGTAAAATATTGCTGGTAACGAATATTGCCTAAAATTTATGAATTTTAAAGGCTGCTAGCTGCCAAACGGCTGAACGTACATATCAAGCCCTCACACTGTTTTAAGCGGCATAAGAAGGCCTACAAATAATCTGGAATAGCCATAAATCAATAATGCATACTTATCTAGCAGTAAAGAGAAATACGCGAAAAAGACCTATTTTAGACGTTTTTTCTTCAGTGAAGCTTTCCCTGTGCATTATTGGATCTTGGCTATTCCAGATTATTTGTAGGCCTTCTTATACCGCTTAAAATAGTGTGCTGGTAAGATCTGTACGTTCAGCCGTTTGGCAGCTAGCAGCCTTTAAAATTCATAAATTTTTGGCAATATTCGTTACCAGCAATATTTTACCGTGAACTGCAGTAGATCCAAAAAATTAAATAAAATAACATGTTTTTTCAGTTATGGGAATAAAATTATTTACTTTTTATAGCTATTGAAATTTTCCTGTACTGGTCCAAACTTACAACTTAAAATACACTGAAGGGACTGCGACTTTTACAATATTCAGTAATGTTTGGTTTCTATACTTCAACTTAACAAAATCCGTTGGTACCATTTGTACCAAAGAAAGATAAGGAGGGGGGACGGAGAATGGAAGAGGTAAACACGAGAATGGCCAATGTAAGTGAGTGAGTGTGTGTGTTAGGCTGCGGGCTGTAATGACAGGTATTTATTTAAATTCGACACATTACGAGGATTATTTTACGATGATAAAATGCTTATTTTTATGTAAATACTATAGAAACGCGCTATATTTTATGCTGAATATGTGCAGCAAATAATATTTGTTTATTCTATTTAAACATTTCAATTCTTAAATATCATTCTTTCTACAGATTTAAACAATTTTTCTTTTGTCACTATACCTGCATAAACAAAGCGGTATTTGGTTAATGATTTTATATAATAAACCAAACTTTTTCATTACATTTTAGAGAAAGTTCAAAGATAAATATTAATAGAGATATATTACAAAAATATTTTCTAAGTATCAATTTTTTTGTTTTTATCTGCAAGCAAAGAAATGGCTTATTTTCTCTTAGTTTAATTGTTGCTCAGATTTTAACATTATTTTCATGTGGAAATACTCTCGGCATTTTAAACTGATTTTTTTCTAACTTAATTGAACTTTTAAGGCATAATTCTTTAAAAATTACTTAAAATATAAAAAAAGGTAAACGAAAATGCATTTTGAAAAATTAAATTCGCGATCACTTTAAGTATTGCACCACCTTTGTATGAAAGTCCTAACTCTTGTTGTTTTGGGCCTTAAATCTTACAGTTAATGTCATGCGTCTTATATATCAACAGTAGGTGCAACTTTTAAAGTTTTGGTTATGACACCTTCAAAGCTAAGTTTTAAACCCAAATATTTGATTATGAGCAGGTTTGTTACATATGCCACAATTTTTTTTAAACCAAAGAATAATTAATACTATCAAAATTTAATCAATATTAATATTTCTTCAATGTTTGTATTTTTTCAATATCTAATGTATGTTTATAATATCTTACTTGCACTTTAATTCAATTAGATAAATAAAAATTCTTTTGTATAACTAATTAATTATTTAGGATCTATTTACATAACAATTATTTTGTTTAATTACTCTTTCTAATTTATTTTACTAAAATATGTCCAAAAAGGATATTTTAAAACAATAATAGATAAAGATAAATAATTTAATAAATATAAACAAAAATATAATTATGTCCAATTAGTTGCAGCTGCAGCAAAAATCATAATGAACAGAAAACATGACACATTAATTCAAATAAGATTTTAAAATTGTAGTTCTCTCTAGAGCCAATATTCCCCAGTCCACAAAGGTCAGGAAAGAGAGACCAAGCCAGGTTCCAAGGGAACTTCCTGAATTTAAAAATGCTTTAATATTGGCCAGAAAAAAAAATATTATTTTTTTGTCCAAAATCAAAGAGGTGTAACTGAATTCAGAAAAGTAGCTAATTAGTATTATGATTTTAAATTTTATTCAAAATGAATTAGATTTTTGAAGTTTTAAAATAACTATCTCTTTAATATGAAAAGAGTTTCCTAGTGCAATTAACCTTTTGATAAAGGTATAAATAATTGTTGTTACTAGACTTTTTTTTTAAATTTTAAACTGTTTTTAACCTATTTTTGAATCGGGTGTCAAAAATATACTAGGACACCTATAGAATCAGACTGCAGAGCCCAAATTTGAATTAAATCCCTAATAAACTTTTTTTGGGGGGGGATTTAAAAATTAATTTTTAGTGTTGCTGTAATCATTTTGACTGGAGCAAAAGCCTCTTTTTTTACTTCGGGTAATATTGTGGCTTACAGAACATTTATATATAATTCACTTTATATTGATACAATAAAACAAATAATTCTGAAATCTAACCAATAGGAAGTCTTGTTTTATTTCAATTCTTTACAATTCAAAAAAAGAGTGTTTTCACAAAGTGACTTATTTCCAATGTATTTAAATAATTTTTATTTAATTAAAATGAAAAGAATGAAAACCATAAATGATACATACTTTTTAAAACTATTTTAAAAAATAAGTTTGAATAATCTTATTTTATAACACATTTGTATATGTGACAAAAATAAATTTGTTGTATTGCATAAACATTTGTTGTCATTTAACCCTTTACAGCCATTTTTTATGTTTTTAAAATAAGTGATAGAACACAAACATGTTAATGTTAATTCATTGATATATTATAAAGAATTAACTTTTTAGTGAATTTTTAAAATTTAAAATCATAAGGCCTAATTTTACTCTATACCAGAATACAATATTTATGAAGCAAAACACTCTAAAAGCTACGAATTTTACCCAAATAAAAAAAGACCTTTTGCTCTGGTCAAAATTATCATGGCAACAGTAAAAATTAATATTTAAATCCCCTCAAAAAAGTTTATTGGGGACTTAATTCAAATTTAGGCTCTGCAGTCTGATTCTACTGGTGTCATAGTATATTTTTTATATATGTTTTATAAATAGGTTAAAAACAGTTTAACATTTTCTAAATAGGTATAGGAGAATAAACTAAACCAGTAATGTCTGTATTGAACTAAAACTCAAATTCTTAGCCAACTACGACCTGAAAATTAAACTTTAAGTCTTATCTTAATAAAATGTCTAAAATAAGACTTAATTCAAATTTAGGCTCTGCAGTCTGATTCTACTGGTGTCATAGTATATTTTTTATATATGTTTTATAAATAGGTTAAAAACAGTTTAACATTTTCTAAATAGGTATAGGAGAATAAACTAAACCAGTAATGTCTGTATTGAACTAAAACTCAAATTCTTAGCCAACTACGACCTGAAAATTAAACTTTAAGTCTTATCTTAATAAAATGTCTAAAATAAGAATTTGAAAATATTAAATGCTTTACCTACATCCACAAGAAAGTTAAACTCATTATAGTTTGGGTACTCCTTGAACTTGATGACTTTATTGTTGAAGTCAATGCACACATAAGTACTATTAAGACTGTGTGGAGATGGCTCTCTAGCATTTACTTGTATACTCTGAGTTATGCAAGGTTTCTTGCACGATTTTTCAGCTGATGTCTTAAAGAAAAAACTGTAGGGAACAATGTAATCATCCCACAACTCCTTGGTATAATTTCCTCTTACACAGTTGTTTCTAAAATTGTAATATTCTTACTGTCATTTAAAAACAAATAAATAATAATTAATAATAACAGCATCTTTTCTCAAGATATAAAAATGTACAATTATAATATAACCAGTTTTTTTTAACCCAAAGATGCTGAGGGCATGGGCTAAGAAAATATAATATCATGAGAACCGGTTCTAATACACAGGATATTAGTTGGTTTCAAAGCAAAACTTAAAAAGTTATTATGAACATATGGATGGATAGGCTTAAGTGGAATTTACCTGCTTGATAGCCAGGGTGGTGTACAATTCATCTTGGGAACTAATTCTTGGTGAACCATATCATCAACACATTCATTGTATTCATAGCTCTCTGAGGCATTACAATTGGATTTCTCTGCTGAAAGGGTGAAGTCATGTATGTTTATGTCTATTGAATATGAGTAGACAGAATAACTCTCTGTATCAATCTGGATGTTGTCACCTGAATATTAAGACATTCATATTTCCACAAAACTTTATTTCAACTTTGGTTACCTTTTTGTGAAGAGAAATCAATGCCAAAATAGGTTTGAGTTGCATTGTCAGTTACAAAAATAGATATATCCTTAAACCTATTTGTTGCAACATCAGATATATCAAAAATCATGGTTCTTTCTAGTTTCATTTCAATACAAAAACCAAATCTGGAAAATATTCGCTTTTTCAGTTTTTTTCTGCTTATTGTATTGTTGGTGTTGGTAACTTTTTCCATCATTTGTGCATAGGAGAGATTTCTATGAGAACCCCAAGAAGTTCCAGTGATGTTGTCATGCTCAGGAATTCCTCTCCAAAAATGTACTTCGTGTCCATAGCCATTCTCTATCAGATTTTCTAGCCTTTGTAAAATATTTTAAAAATCAAGAAAGGTATTTTTGATGCCTATTCTTATTTTAAAAAGTATTCTAGGTTAGGTTAGGTAATTGTTAAAAATTTCAGGAAAGTACCCCTCAGAAATTAGACCCTGCAGATCGATAGCTGGGACATTAATAGTTATGAGTGTAAGCAACCATTTTTTGGTTTGTCATTTTATTTTACTATTTAACAGAATAATCATCAGTGAATCAAGGGAGTGAGGGAAGGGACAATGGACTATCATTTCATAGATAACACTTTATTGTGATATTTGTGTAATGAACAATCTAAGAACCTTTAAATTTAATTCTTGTAAAAGTGACATTTCAAAATATAAGAATATGGGTTGAACGAGTTCCAGGGATTTTTTTCTAGTAATTAATTACAAAATGGTTATGTCAGTCTGATGTACTGTTAATCTAATTTTTAAATGAATCCACTTTTTCTTGGAACTTTTTTCTTATTTTATAGTTTTCTAAATCTAATTAACACACCCTCAACAATTTCCTTCAAACTTTCTGAATAAATCTGGATTTCATGGCCTTTCAGCGAAAACTCTTAAATTGAATTAATTGTCCATCGTCCACTCCTTTACTCCCTGAATGAACCAGCTTATCATACCTGTACTGTTTCATTGGGCACACCAGTATAAGCGGAGGTTGGATATCATCCATGCTCATAACTTCTGTTGTCACAACATGTTGTGGATTTCTAAAAGAAAATATTGGTAGAATTGATTATTTTTAACTGATAGATATATGGATAGAGTAACATTGCTACATATTAATAAAACTAAAATTTATTAATTCTGGTGATGTAACAGACATTTAACATCTCCTTATAATCACCAAAAAGGCCAAAATGTTACTGCCTTCCTGTCTGTCTTTATGTCTGTTTTACTTGTAACGCTTGTTTATTTCTTAAATGAAAAGAGTTCGAAATCAAGTTATTTTTTTTTAAATATTTCTTTTAGAAATTACTATTACCTTACCACTATAACCCTGTAATTTATTTTCGGCTGAATTCTATATCTATGGTTTCTAAGAATTAAAGATTTTTGGAGACCTGCAGGATCATACCTGATATCTGAAATTGACTTGAACACCTATATTTCATATCAGGATTTTGTACTAGAGGACAATTTTCTTACCTTAAATTATCTATTGCTTCATTCAATGAGATTATGAACATTGTACTGGCTAAAATACAAAATAAAACTTTTATTGCCTTAATTCCTTTCATTTCTACAGTTCTATTCTAACTAATGATATCAATTTTCTTTTCATTCAATTTTAAAAAAGAAATATTATTGCATAAAAAATAATTTATTTTTGGAAAAACTGAATGCAAATAACATTTAAGCAATTATTTACATAAACCATGCACTGTTAAAAAGAAACTTTTTACAGTAATAAGTATCATTACCAGTTATTTCTTCTGATAGGATAGGCCATGCACAATGGTTCTCAATTTTGCACAATTTTAGGCATCGCTGAGAGATGATATTTTCTTATATTTAAGTTCACATAGGAGTTCCCTCCTCCAGGTTGTGTTTGAACTACCTGGTTTTATCTTTCCTTGGGGATACCACTTTAAGGCTTGATTGGTTGTGTCATCATGTACTTTTTATGGTAATAACTTTCATTCAAAATGAAACATTTATTTCCCTAAACAGAAATATGTAAAAGTGTATTATTAGAGTTTGTTAATATTCTGTACAATATTCGTTTCAATTAAAAGTATTTTATAACAGAGTCGTACAGAAGGGGGATGTAGGGGTGTGTATCCCTCCCCTCACTAGCAAAGTTTAAGAGAGTGGATGCACCCTCCTAGGTGTCAAAACCCCATAACACCCCATTATGTCCACAACCCCCGTGATTATTTTACTTTGGCCATTTAGGGTAAATTATCCAGTGTCTTAAAAATATCTTAATTTTATTCAGTAGGAGGTGAGGGGATAAAGTAAATGGTATGGGGCAAGTATCGTATTTTAGCCAGATGGGAGTATCACTTTATAAGAGTACATAAAAATCTGGTAAAACACAGGGAGTAAGGAAAGGGACAATGGGCAATTAATTCAATTTAAGAGTTTTGACCAAAATTGTAAGGGGATCATGGTAATATAATTTAGAACAAAATTAGTTCTAAGAAAAAATCATTCACTTGAAAATCAAATTACCAATACATCACAATGTAGTAAACATTCTGTAACCAATCACTAGAAAAGTTGTGTTTAGAACTTCGTCAACCCTTTTCATACATTTTTTACTGCAACATACATTAAAGGAGTTCTCAGATTGTGTAATACATAAATATCACAGTAGAGTTTCTATATATGAAATGAAATTTTCTTGGAAATAATATTTGTTAAAACCAGCCATCTTTTCTGTCTGCTATATTCAAAAAAAACTCAGCTAGTTAGCGGGGCATTGATGCGCTAGTACCCAAAGTCAGTCAGAACCTGCTGAATTCTTGCACATTCCCTTTAATTAAGCCAGTACCCAAAGTCTATGACTCTTAAAAATTGAAAATATTCGATTTATTGTCCCTTCCCTTACTCCCTAGGTGAAACATCAAAGTGATTATATATCGATTTTACACAGCCACTTAAGACTCAGCAGCATTCATCCACCAAAAGCTGCAGCCGGCGCCACCGAAAATTTAAATTCAGCCGCCAACATGTACAAAAAAATGATTAGTGCTATAATGGACAAGTAATTTAATAAATTACCATAAAATTATATATAAATTTATGTAAATGTTATAATAAATGTAAGCATTGAATTTCATAAATTACAATAATCAATCAATTATAAAATTTTGCATTGAAATATCGAGTATTTCTTATCAAAATAAAAGTATTTTTAGTATTTATTTAATTCATTTTATTAATGGTCTTTTCACATATACAAGTTAAATTCAATAGAACTAAATTTGATATCATTGTGTACATTTAAAATTGGTTGTTTTAAAACAAGACCGAAAATGGTCACATATCTTTAATACAAAGTAGCTTGATGTCTGTCCGTCCGTCTGTCTGTCTGTCTGTCTGTCTGTCTGTCCGTCTGTCCGTCTGTCCGTCTGTCCGTCTGTCCGTCTGTCCGTCTGTCCGTCTGTCCGTCTGTCCGTCTGTCCGTCTGTCCGTCTGTCTGTCTGTCTGTATGTCTGTATGTCTGTATGTCTGTCTGTCTGTCTGTCTGTCTGTCTGTCTGTCTGTCTGTCTGTCTGTCTGTCTGTCTGTCTGTCTGTCTGTCTGTCTGTCTGTCTGTCTGTCTGTCTGTCTGTCTGTCTGTCTGTCTGTCTGTCTGTCTGTCTGTCTGTCTGTCTGTCTGTCTGTCTGTCTGTCTGTCTGTCTGTCCGTCTGTCTGTCCGTCTGTCCGTCTCTCCGTCTGTCCGTCTCTCCGTCTGTCCGTCTGTCCGTCTGTCCCTTAAGATCTTGGTAACCACTGAACCGATCGGATTCTACTCTTCAGGGAATATACCTACTGGTCCTGTGGTGGTTTTAGGCAATTTTCTTGGGGGGTGGGACACCCCCAACCCCCTCCAAAAATAAAAAAAATCACCCCCATTTTTTTTAAATAGAAAGTAGTGGGGGCACCTTATTGGGGGTACTTCATTTTTTTTTTAAACAGAAAGTAGTGGGGTTACCTTAGTGGGGGTAATTATTTTTTTTAATTAGGGGCGAAACCGCTAGTTTATCTATAATACAAAGTAGAATGATGTCTGTCCGTCCGTCTGTACCTTAAGATCTCGGTAACCACTGAACCGATCGGATTCTACTCTTCAGGAAATATACCTACTGGTCCTGTGGTGGTTTTAGGCTATTTTCTTGGGGGTAGGGACACCCCCCCCCCTCCAAAAAAAAAATCCCCCCGCCAGTTTTTTTTAAATTATTTAAAATAGTGGTGGAGTAGGGGATCTTTAGGTAATAAAAGATTTATTAGTTTATGATATAGCATAGAATGAATACCATGTATTGAATATACAGAGAAAGGGAAGGAGGGTTTATATTGATTTGATTTTTGTTTTCCTCCCCCCTCCGGGAAAACACTAAAAATGTAAAGAGTAAAGGGACAATAAGAAAAAGAGAAAGAGATGATATCTAACATTTAAGCAATTATACTCTATTATGGTTAAATCTAAGGGAACTCTATTGGCATTTACTCTAATACCGTTACACAACATTATTTAGTCATTGAGGCAAGCGGATATTTAGAGTTGCTACGCATCTAAAACTTTATGACCTAGATCTGATTTAGTGGCTTGCACAAGGTTTTGCCTGGGGGTGTTAAACTAAAATGGAAAGGGGTGTAAGCTTTGGGGGGTGTAAAATAATAGACAATAAGAAGGGTGTTATTCTCATTTTAGAGGGATGGATCATTGGATAGTCTACCCTCTCACCTCTGATCCGAGTCTTTTCCACTGCACTGTATCAAGCCATTATAAAAATACGCATGTAAAATAGACAGTTTTATGCGTAAATTATCATAAAGATTAATTAATCCCTGTTTTATTAACCCATTCCTTCGGGCACTCATGTCATTTCAACTTGTAATTTGTCCTTGTTGTACTTTTAAAAGTTTTATTCATTAAATGAATTTTAGTTAAATAAAATTGAATACTTTTAGTGACGTTAAAATACCGGAAATTTTGATCAATATATATCATACATTTTGTATAAAAGTGGCCACTTTTTGGGTGGAATAAAACTATTTTCTACACAACAAACCTTTTTCTAGTAGTGCAAAACTTTTGCTGCTAAGAAACCGATTGATAATAACGTTTTCTTGTTCGTTGGTTTAGCAACTTTGGGGACTTGAATCAAGTTGAGTGTTTTAACCTTAAATTTTAATCTACAAAAGGGGTAATTATGTATATCATCATTGAGGATATACAATATACATTGATCTATGGGTAATTGTCTTATCCCTTTAGATTCCTAATTATTGGGTAACGTTTTGTTAAATTAAAAATCTGTAGTAGTATTTAAATTCTGGCACTTTATACAGGCTTAATAGCATTTTCATAATCAATTCTAAATAACCAACTACTTTTTAACGTTATACTGTGATTATAAAAATTTAAATAGGTAGACACAAGTGTTAAAATATATAAGAGCTCATTTTTAATGTATAAAAATTAGTGTAACCCAATTCCGTCCAGTTATTTTATAAACTTCTGAACTATAATATTTATTCTTATATAAAAGTAGCCTGATGTCTGTCTGTCTGTCTGTGTCTGTAGCGAATGATCTGAACCGATTCGGTTCTCCTTTACAGTGAAGATTCTTATAGGTCCAGAGAAGGTTTGTAGAGGGTAACACAACCCTTACAAGTATACTTCCCCTAGAAAAAAAAACAATTCCACCCCCCCCCCCAAAAAAAAAAAGAAGGTTCTGTTTAAAACTAACATTAAATGAGGATGGTCAACTACACCTTGAGTGACTTCAGGGGCTTAACCGCTGGTTACTTACATACATTAGTTGTATTTGTATTTTTTTAAAATTTAATAGTTATTTCTCGCATCGTATTTCCGTGGATATAAAATGTACAATTACATGATTAAACCAAGTTTTTTTAGCCCCAAGGTGCCGAAGGCTAGACATAGTTTTTTCCGCTGGATTAGAATCGGTTTTGAGCTATACTGAAAAATAGTGTATCGTATCATATTATTGGCAGTTTTCTACGAATATCAAGAAAAAAATCCTTAAATAATAATTTCAGTTTTAAACATATATTCTTTATTTTGATATCCGCGGAAAGCTGTCTATAAAGCAAAAAATTCAGGTACCCTATGCCCTCCCTCAAGGGGAGAAACCATTGAAACATAAAATACTAAATTTCTTAGGCTAAGTAACTTTAAGACGTTCTCTTATTTAATTTTAATTGGTTGTTTTCAATTTAATGTGTTTAAATTTCTCGGCCAATTTTCTGACGGGGTAATTCTGTTAATCAAATTGGGGGTTTATTAATATGCAAATTTATTGTCCATTGTCTTATCCCTTAAGATCCCTAATGACAATACATATTACGTAATATAACACCTGCATTTTATATTTAAATAACTCCGCCCCCTTAAACCTGAAGAACTTTAATGAGCCTTAATTAAAAAACAAGGATGACAACATCCATTATAAGCGAAGCTCTGTAACTGTATGACAGACGAACATTAACTCTTGTAGAGTGTCAAAACTGATTTTACGTAAATTTGTTGCAAAACTTCTTAAATACAGAATACTGTTTAAGGACATTATGACATTTTTATGACTTGATTATAGAGATGCTTTACCTATAATATTTTACCTTATTGTAAGAGGAATCAGTGCTCTAAAAATCAGATAAATCGGATGATTATATCACATGAAAAATTGTTGTTAAAAAGTTTTATCATCAAAAAGTTTGAAATCGATAGGACAATTCTTACATGCCTAAATTAACGAAAAAAGCTATCCGTTACAGACGGACAAACGGACCGACTCTAATTCTAGAAAAACTTTGCTTTTAAGTTTTAATTATGCGCAACTGATACAGGACCTTTCTCTTTTTTATATTTCATCCCTTTTTTCAATTATTGGGTTTAACATACAAAGTTCATTTGATCCTCAGTATTATAATAATAGTGAAAAAGATAATTTATATCTGTATAATTTTTACATTTAGAAACATTTCTACAGTACCTGGACAAAGTGTCCCTAAAAATCAGCCGTGTAACGTCATAAAATGAGGGATTATCCATCTCTTTTTTAGGGGTTTTCTTTCCCTATTCTCTTATCTCTGTCACTTTTATGACGTTACATGGCTATTATTTGAGACACTTCCTCCAGCTATATTTCTACATATTGTTTCCTAACCCTGCTGGGCTCACCTAATACGACCTAACCTACATGACTTAAAGAAATAAACAAAGGAAAATCCACAATCCTCTACTCTCAATTTTATTTCAAAGTTTGGACTATATTAGTTGGAATCAACTAATAAAGATTTATTAAAGAAACCCTAAAAGTTTTAAGCAGACGATTCATTCAACTTTAGCTTCCAGACATTACCTTTAAATCTACAGAAGGGGTATTTTTATTTATTATCATTAGGGATATACATTAGGGCACCCCCCCCCCCTAAGTTAGTTTTTTATGCCTAAACCTTGCGGGGTGCCTATATTTCGTACTTGTTAGCCCCTAACAAGTACGAAATATAACCAAACATAACCTTAACTTATAACAAAATAATAAACAAATGAAAAAACACAACTAAAAACTAAACGAATGAGAAATAAAACTTTGGGTACCAGTTTGAATAACAGTCCAATGTACCCCTCCCTGATATACAAATGTTCAATATGATAATATTATAGATAAATTGTATTCTATTTTTTTTCAGAATTATAGTATGCTGCTTAGAATAGTTTTTATTGTCATCTGTCTGACGGCAGCAGTGCAGTGTATAACACCCAGGTTAAAATTAAAATCAGTCAAAATCATCTTTAAAAGTTATTTAACGCATCGTATTACAGATAGCTTTCTGCGGATATTAAAATAAAAAATTATGAGATTAAATCCAGTTTTGTTTTAATATTTGATGAAAATTATCTATAATACGATCTTTTATTCGTGATTTTTCAGTATGGCTGAGAACCGGTTCTAATCCTGCGGAATTAATCGGCTACGAAGCCATACTGAGAAATCTAATTACTAAAATTGCTCTAATGACTGAATTTTGTTTACTATTTGAAAAGAGACCTAAGACGAGTAGACAAGGCTATCAAAAGTTTAGCAAGAAAGAAATCCGCAACATTACTTAGGAAAATATGATTATTTAAACAATAAATATAGAAATATAGATATGTAATACTGATAGCCACCTGGATCTAGTGTTGGGGACCCTTTTCTGCTTGGTTGTATCATCCGAGACTATTGGCTGATATTTAAGACCCAATTGAAAGTCGGCACGGGGTGGAGACATACAGTTTTAGCTTTACCCCTTCCCCCTATATTTACTCTAATATTTAGATGCCCAGCCAAAGAAGAATTGTGCTATAGAAATATTAACAACCCGACAAATTTGTCTAGACGTATATTAGATTTTAATCCCCCCATTTTACCCTCAAAATTCAACCCCTTGGTTTTTGCGAGTCAGGTAAATTTTTTGGACATTTCACAACAAAAATGAGAGGTTTTACCCCCAAAAATTAAGCTGGGTGATTCACCCTTTTCCATGTTACATTTACCCTCAGGGGGTAAATATTTTTGGGGGTTTACGAATTTTGTTGCGCCTTTCAAGACACTTACCCCCCCCCCCCCCCCCCTCCCCTCCATTTTAAGATAAACTATGAAATTGCTTATGGACAGAATACTATCCAATTTAATAAAAAAAATAAAGTTAAAATCATAATCTGATGGACAGACTTGCTTTCCATGACTGTATTGGTGGCTGCGACGGCTGCCTCAACTTCAACAACAAAGATAATGCTGGCCTTCAGGAGGCTGTTAATTCTCTAGAGACTATTTATATTAAGAATAGTTTCAATACTCTGCTATCTAGGTAAGAAATAAGTAACTGTGTTTAATAGTGCCCTTGGAAAATGGGGACAGATGTCACAGCTTTGGGCCTACCTATTCTATTGACGCCATAGTAGAGGGAAAAAGAAAGGGAAGGGGGAAAGAGACCCCCAAGAATGAGATGGGGTAAAGTATATTTCCTGACGTCAATAGAATAAGTAGGCCAAAAGCATCTATCCCCATTTTGCTAGGACAGTATAGAAAGCTACATGAAAATGAAATTATATCCTGCACAACAAGATCTTGCTAGCTAACCACTGGACCGATATGGTTCTTTTTTACAGTGTAGTTCCTTTCTAAAGGTCCAAGGAATGTTATTAAGTGTATCTCCACCGTCCCAAAGGAAATAGCTTGTGGAAAATATTAAGAAATATAAAGTAGTAACATTTTTGTTTGTTTGTCAGTTAAGAATTTCCTAACCACTGAACCAATTGACTTCTCTATTTTACAGAAGCTTCATACAGGTCCCTGGATGGTTTTTGGCTATTATAATTTTTCATTTATGTCTTGGGAAGGCTTTGGTGATTTATCTTGGAAGGTTGGTTGTCCCCACCCCAAAAATAGTTATAAACCTTTCCTGGACCTATGAGAAGCTTCACTGTAACAGAGAACCATATCGGTTCAGTTGTAAGCAAGATCCTCCACTACATACAGGCACAGAGACATCCTCTTACTTTTATATAACCTTTTCCAGAGCTGATTTCTGGGCCTACGCGGGCCAGGCTGGACTAAGACAAGCCATTAGCCGAACTGATGGAGTTGAACAAGCTGATCTGAAGATTAGTTTCCAAACTGGTCGTGTTGATTGTCCTACTGCTCCCTATACAGATGTTGATGTTAAACTGCCAGCTGTTCATCTCAATTATGAAGACCTTGTTGGATTCTTTGCGGACAGGTATGAAGCTATATTTTAAACATGCAAAACATTTTATTTTGAATGAAGAACACTGAACAAGCTGTAGCTCTAATGGGAGCATATATTCTTGTAATAGCTAAAATATTCCATTTCTACTGTATAATACTTTATTGTTAGGTTTGGTATGAACGAAGAACAAGCTGTAGCTCTCATGGGAGCACACACTCTTGGGGGCGCAAAGAAGAAAAATTCTGGATTCAGGAATGTAGACATATTATCATTATATCATTACATTTGATATGTTCTAGGGAACTTTAGGTTGGTCATGGATCTATTTATAAAATTTTGGGTCCCAGTGTAATTTAAAATCCAATGTCCTCTTCCACCTTCATATCAGCGCTATGATATTGTTCTAGAAACTTATTCCCTTTTTTTTCTTTTGTGATAGGGAAGCAGCCGAAAATATTTTAATCTCAAAGAGTAAATACTTTTATTAGACAGGGAGCTACATTAAATATTCTAATACCTAAAGAGAAAGAGAGAGAGACAGAGAGAGACAGAGAGAGACAGAAAGAGAGAGAGAGAGAGAGAGAGAGAGAGAGAGAGAGAGAGAGAGAAAGAAAGAGAGAGAGAAAGAAAGAGAGAAAGAGAGAGAGAATGGGAGAGAGAGTAAAAGAGAGAGTGAGAGAGAGAGAGAGAGAGAGAGAGAGAGAGAGAGAGAGAGAGAGAAAAAAAGAGAGAGAGAGATATAGAAATATAGAGAGAGAGAAAGAAAGATAGAAAGAGAGAGAGAGTGAGAGAAAGAGAGGGAGAGAGAGAGAGAGAAGAAGGGAGATATTGACTATAGATGATTCCTTTTCACAAATTTCTTCCTTTTGTAGCCTAAAACTTTTCAGGGGGGAGAAGTTGAAATAGTTTCTAATTATTTTTTGTCTGTTGTCCTATCACAATTGAATATGTTTACCCAACGGCAGAGGTTCCTGGACATCCGGAGAGGGTAAACTTTTCAACAATAACTATTACAAACTTATGCTCAGCCAATCTTGGAGACAAAGGTAGGTTTAATGCTATTTATACGGGATTTTATGATTCTCCAACCCTTTGATTTCACAACCTTTGTCTAAACGTTTAAACACTTTTAAATTTTATTTTATTCCTGTAGAGTTGTTTAGGATAGGTGAAAGTAGTGGAATCCCTAATTGCTAGAAAGAGCTTCCTGCGGGGGTTAGAAATACACTTTTTATTTCTCAGTGTTTATAATTGTGTGTAACGCAAGTGTACATAAAAAAGCATTGAATAAATCTGCGTTTTCCCTCATAATAATACCTTGTTGAGTATCAATACCTTAACCCTTATTTTGAAACAAAGTTAAAAGTAAGTTTAGGGTTTGCACCCCCCCCCTCAATCGGAGTTGGTATAAAAATAAAACTACCGCCCTAATTTTTTAAAATTTAATTAAATATAAGGGGTGATTTCCGAGCTCGCTAGTATCTTTGAGGTAACGCACCTGAAAACTCTAAAAAAAACTTCCGCTTAAATAATAGTGAAGCTATTCCTCATATAATGTATGCCTTTCTGTCTGTCTAGGAATGTCGGAAGCCAGACGGATCCGAGATGGCAGTGGAATGCTGACCAGAAGAAGACTGGAATGATGCTGAATGCTGATATCTGTATGCTCAAGGTAAATACAGACAAATGTATAGAGTTGCTGCGCTTTAAACTTCGTAGAGCTTAGCATAGGAAAAAATATCCACTCCTTTTATTTTCATTTTTCTAAATAAGGGGTGGGGAGGGTTAGTGCTCGATATGACGTAAAGCAAACAAAAATCTATTTCAATCTGTAGTAAAATTGTAAATTGTTGTATATATTTAATGACGTTTTTATAGCGATGCTGTGGTTATAACATTGTGTCTAATTGTCCTAGGAATCAGTATCTTACAAATATGATGACTTGAAAATGTTTGATGTAAAAAGCCAAAATACTAATGTAATGCCTTTCTGGTTTGAAAATGATTAAAGTCCCTCCACAGATTATGACGTCATACAAAAGAAGCCAATGAGAGGCCAGTATACAATGTAATTGACCAATGGTAAAATGTGTGCTGGCCTCTCATTGGTCATTCTATCTTATGACGTCATAATCTGTCGAGTGACTTTAATTATCTTCTTCTGGTTTTGATTAAAGAATTGATATACATTTTATTTTTAGTATGTTGAAATTGACGACGATGGTAAAAGTTACTGTACATTTGATGAATGTGGGCCTTCGGATGGTGCTAATCTGATTCACAAGTTTGCTAATAGGTAATCCTTGTAGAAAAGTAATAGGATGTCTGTAAGGCTGTGTGTCTGTTTGTACCCAAGGGATCTCGCATACCGCTGAACCAATATAGTTCTCGTTTCACAAGGATGACAACATTCATAAATCCGACGGCCAGAGAAATAAAGATTCTTATACTAAAGTAACATGATGTTTGTCTGTCTGTACCGAAGGATCTCGCTAACTGTTAAATTAATATGGGTCTCCTTTACAGGGTAGCTTCTCAAAAGTTCTGGGAAGGTTTACACCTATATTTGGGAAGGGTACCACCACTCTCTTGAAAAAATGTCAAAAAAGGCCTAAAAAGCATACTATAATAACAGTCGAGGAAGTATTAACTCTCCTTTACAAATCACTTCCCCAAGATAATACAAACAAAACAAGTTTTTAAAAATGTAATCATGAATTAGACAATAAAAAAGGACAGCTTATATATTAGCCGAGTAAATCAATTTTCTCGCTTAAGACAGACGAAAAAACAAAGTGAGTTGCATAACAACATCCAAAATTGAGAATAATATCAGGGCTCGGCAGCTGCGCGTCAGACACAAATGAGCCTTGAATTTAAGCCCCTTTGGATGTTTTGAAAAGAGGTATTTTCATATTTGGATCGGTTTAAAATTGTGAAAGGTCGATTTCCCTCACGCTTGCGGCTTAAAGATGGGTGAGCCAAGAATTATTTCATGTACAAAATTAATTTATTTTTATTTCAGTCAATCATCCTGGTTGGATACTTTTTCCGAAGCCTTTACCATCATGCAAGCTACTGGAAATTTTACCCTTACAAATATACCTTAATCCTATTGTATAAAGTAGTAGGTTTGTTTTTGTCTGATGCTTGTGATCTCAATAACTTCTGAACCGATTTGGTTCTCAATTTTAGGTAAGCTTCACATAGGTCTTGTGATTGTTTTAGGCTATTTAATTTTTAGAATTTTAGTCTTGGGATGGTTTTCTGTTTTTTTTCTAGCCTTTATTTGTCACTTTGAGTACAGAGCTCCTTGATGCTAGGGGCGTAGCCGCTAGTACAACATAAACAAGCCTTTACTTTACATCATGCAACTGGAAATTTTACCCTTACAAATATACCTTGATACAAGTATAATAGAATTAAAGGATTTCTGTGTGTCTGTCTGTGTGTCCAGAGTAGGATCTCGCTAACAGCTCACCGATATGGTTCATTTAATTTTTACTGTAGTTTAACATAGGTCCTGGGAATGTTTATATCTATTTTGGGGGAGGGTACCACCACACCTCCAAGAGAAATAGCCCCTAGACCCCCCCCCCCTACCTAAGTGCCTCTAGTGGCCTTTAGGAGAGTAGACGCTAATACAAAATAAACAACGATAAATAAGTAGCGCAGCAATATAAAAAAAAACATAGAATAAATGAATGAGAAAGACTACTTTTTAGAACTTTTTAGTCAAATGAATTTTCAAATTTTTGTTAATTAAAAAATAGTTTTGTCAATTTCCCTAACATCATTCGGACAGAGTGACGCACAGACAGACAGTACCTGTTGTGATAGACGTCCAAGCTTCAAAGGTTCGAGTAGGGTAATCTAATGTATTTTTTTAAATCTAATGGCAATTGTTGGCTGTTGTTCTATTAAAGATTAAAATGTTTTCATTTCTTTATATTTATCTATAGCTATGCTCCTAGAGGCATCTAGGGGCACTTAAGGAATGGGTGGGAAAGGATCTTAAGTGTCAGACAGACATCCTGGTACTTTTATATAACTATTGTTCTTATTTCTTTTTATTAATTTTAGGCTTATTATTGCTTAACTTATTATAAACATATTTTTCTTGATAAAATGTAAAATAAATAAAATAGATCTAAAAATTGTTATTATATTCTGGACACACAGAAAACTTTCCCGAATTTGTATAAATTTTGAGGAACAAGACTCCAGTGACGTCATATTTTTCTTTCCCGAAAAAGGGAAGGGGGGAAGAAAATCTCTTCAAGGGAAAACCCCCTTTTCTCCCATCTCTTTTTTCTTCCCCCCTTCCCTTTTTTTTCTTTCCACCTTCCCTTTTTCGGGAAAGAAAAATATGACGTAACTGGAGTCTTGTTCCTCAAAATTAATACAAATTCGGGACAGTTTTCTGTGTGTCTTATATTCTGTATTAAATATATATTGTATATAGTATTTTCTTTATTGATAAATTTGTTATTGTCCTTTATTTAATTTTTTTTTATTTTTTTTTTTTTGGGGTGGGGGGTTAAAATCCAACAATTGTTGAAATAACAAATTTTCACCTGATTTGTTATGATTAAAGGATTTGAAAAATTTAGGTTGCTTATAATAACCAAATTTATTGGCAAGTTCGTTCCTACAGTAGAAGGGGAGGGGATGCGGTGAATTGGGTGGGGGTAACGTTGTTTTAGCCAGCTGGGAGTATTATTTTATTAGGGTACATTAAAATTTTTTGTGACATTCAAGTAATTATTTATCACCTATCCCTTTTCTAACTAATGTTCATTTACACCCATTTTTAGAGCTTAATTTAGTCATATTATTGCCGTCAACTTTTTTCGCCCCAAAGCTTTAACCCTCACCCCCCAAACCTGATATATCCCTCTGCACGCTTCTGACTGAAACACAGGTTTTTACATCCTAACTAAAGGGTTGGTTGTCTGTAAAGTAATGTAATAATCAACAATTAATCGCTTTCAGGATAATTTTGTTGTTTGTAAATAATTTGTGATTAAATCCTATCAAGGATTTAAAAGGATTTAAAAGTTCTAAAGACAATGGCCGTTAAATTGATGTACATCCTCAATGATGATAACAAAATTATCCCTTTTGTAGATTACAATTAGTAGTTGAAACGTTTGTACACTCAACTTAATGAACCAACAAATCTTAATTCAATAGATGTCTCCAACGCTGTTTATCCAACAGTATTATAACTTTGGGGACTAGTGTAATAAACAGCCCATTGTTCCCTCCCTAATATCATCATCATTTTTTTCTGCATGTTTTTTTTCTTTTTTTTTATTTTTTTTCTGATGTAATATTTATTTTTTGTCAATATCATTACACAATAGTGTTCCTTTTTTTGGTCAGGGATATGGTAGTAAAGATAGATAATCTCCCCGACCCTAAAACTAAAAGTTTATCCTTAAAGTTTGGGAAAAAGAAGGGTTGTCAATTAATAAAACTGGCATTGTCCCCTCCCTCCCCTCCCTGGTTTTCATGTAGTTTAGTTTATCAGCGTAGCTACTCAGTAAGTTAAAATAATGCAAAATCATGGAAATTTGCTTTTCTTGGTGCTTTCCCAAAAAGTACCTTGTTGAGCACTCAAAACATTGTCCCCTTTTGAAACATTCAAATATTCAAGATCAGGGAGAAAAGGCGGTTTGTTTGTTTTGTTTGTCAGGTTAGGTTATGTTATATTGGGTATTGGGTAACCCTTAAGGTTAGGTCACCGCAGGGATATAACTCCAAATTGGTGTAAGGAATAAGAAATACTATCACCCCCCCTCCCTATCCCTCCACACCTTTATCTTTTTTCAAATTCGAAATTACTTAGCTGCTTTTGAACAAAATAGTTCTTGTTTTATTATTTTTTGCAACAATAATAAACAATGCACATATGTGCAATTTACGTAAATTGTCAAACAACAAGGATACCAACATACATAAGTGGCGAAGCACAAAAAATTATGGATAAGAATGCGAAAAATGTAAAAATAGATAAGAACCTGCCTAGAAGCAGTCCGACCGCCATGGACGTTTTATACTTAATTGTACTTCATATTGATGGGAGTGTTGACAATAAGTTTCAGCCTTTTATCTTTTATAGGAGCCGAGAAAATAACGTTTTAGAGGGACAGACGGACATTTTAAATTATAGAGTTGCTTCGCTATTAAAAAGGTAAAAAAATAAGATAACACACAAAAGATCATTGTTTAAATTTCATCTGTTTTTATTGTAGAAAAAAATTGGTTGACGTCTTTTTTTATTATTCAACAACATTCATTTTTTAACTGTATTGGCTACGGCCCTAGCCTTTGATACTATGAAAAAAGCTTCTCCGAAAAAAACAAACTATTATATATTTGTTAGCTTCATTAAGGAAACTAGATTTTTCAACTGCTATTTTAAATGTATTTTCTTTTTTTGTGAGCGTTTCCCTTACCAATGAGTATTCTTACTTTAACTTTAAGTCCGCCAGTCTGTCGGCTTGTCAGTGATGCAATGAGTTAATGAGATTATCGAGAAGTTACTCCTTGCAAATTAGTTTTTCCTATATCAATAATTCACATGGTCTAATATTATGCTTTTAGAACTCTGCATCCAATCTGTTACATAATTTGCTGTCTGTCTGTTAGTCTGTATGTAAGAAATTTTAATATTTTTATGTCTTTGCCTTGCTGCATATGGATGTTCTCATCCTCTTTTGATAATTACCCTTATTGGAAACAAGATGCAAATAATAAAATCAGCTGGTTTTATTTACAAATTATTTGATCAAAAGACACATCATACGATTCTAATTGAAACTACACTCTATATCGAAAATATGTGATAGGTCAAGTTTAAAACGAGACAACGTTTTCTCAGTTCACTTTCGAATACCCAACTATATTTTTTAATAGACTTTATATTTTACAATATATACTAAAATTATAATCTAAATCCTAATCTAAAGGCAAGACAAGTGTAAAATATTTATTGATTAAATTGGGGTATAAATATGAATCTTATACTTTCTTCAGTGCAGTTAGTTTTTCTGAATTCTGGAGAAAAACATTTGTAAGTACATAGCTTATATTCTTATTACTTTGTATATGAATCATTAAATTAATTCAGATACAATGAACCTTGTCTATTCTCAATTAGTGGGTAAGGCCCCGTAGAGGCCTCCAGGGGCACTTGAGGAAAGGGTTTGCTTTTAAAAAGGAAAAATAGAAAAA
The DNA here is from genome assembly GCF_053477335.1 of Acartia tonsa. Taxonomy (NCBI): domain Eukaryota; kingdom Metazoa; phylum Arthropoda; class Copepoda; order Calanoida; family Acartiidae; genus Acartia; species Acartia tonsa. Next base: position 35,447,622 of record NC_137273.1, read on the forward strand.
CAAGTGGGGTAATCTTGGAAGCATGGATGTAACTTATCTAAAAAAAATTTAAAACCTTCACTGGACCTAAAAAAAAGCTTCATTGCGAAGGCCAGAGAACCATATTGGTCCAGAAGTTGGCAAGACCCTAAGCTACAAACATACAGACCCACAGATAGACCGTCTGTTACTTTTATATCCTAATTGTGTTAATTTATAGATTTTCTGAATGATTTTGAAAACTTTGCTGGTAGTCAGTTGCTTAACTGTAGCTGTTCAGTGCATTACACAAAGGAAAAAGTCAAAACATCATTTGAATATAAATAAGGAAGTAGGGTATAACTAACTTGGGTGCTTTCCCTTGAGACTAAAAAGTACAAACACCCCATCCCCTAATTACTTTAAATTAATTTAAATATTTTTCTTTATACTGACCCTGAAGATGACCCTAACCATGCGTGGCTCAATGCTTGATTACCCCCCCCCCCTCTTTCCTTATTTATAATTTCTTTAAAATAAAGGGAGCCAGGGCTAAAAAAACTAGTTTTAATCTTATGATTGTACATTTCTACATTCATAGAAAGCGGTTTATAATACAATGCTAGACATAGTTTTTTCGTATTGATGAGAACCGGTTCCTATCCACCGGATTCAAATGAATACGAGAAATATCATTAGGATGGAATATACTATGAAAACTAGTTTTAATCTTATAATTGTACATTCTATATCCGCGGAAAGCCGTTTATAATACGATACGAGAAATAACTATTAAATATTTATCTTTATACTGCCCCTGAAGATGACCCTAACTATGCGTGGCTCAATGCTTAATTCCCCCCCCCCCCTCTTTCCATATTTATAATTTCTTTAAAACAAAGGGAGCTAGGTTTTCTGTACTTCATAAGGCACTTGGAGGAAACCACCCCATCAATCTAAATAATTTAGAGTTAGATAATAAAAGGATTATCATTTTATTAATTGTTATATTTTAATTTTTACTCTAAAGATGATACACCCAAAATAGATCATTGTATTTTAGCCAAAGTTGAAAGATTATTGTACAATTTTTTTGGCTTATGCTGAAAACTTTCTATTGAAATGATGTTTAACTGTTTTACTTACTAGTGAACTGAATAAAATTGATGAAGCCCTACAACCTCTTGTTTCTTCAAGAAAATCTGCTCCAGTCTTAGTCAGGATAATTCATATGTATCATAAAACGTGAAGGATTTCATAGTAAATTCCATCCTAATGATATTTCTCGTATTCATTCGAATCCGGAGGATAGGAACCGGTTCTCATCAATACGAAAAAACTATGTCTAGCATCGTATTATAAACCGCTTTCTATGAATATAGAAATGTACAGTCATATATCTAATAATTATTCTATATCCGCGGAAAGCGGTTTATAATACGATGAAAGAAATAACTATTTCATGATTTTGTGTGATGTAATATTATATCCATATCTTCAACTGAGGGTTATACAATTTTTAAAAGCGAAGCTTTTCTATGATTAGGGTCGGTCCGTACGTCCGTCCGTCCGTCCGAGATAGTTTGCATTTATTCGTTAATTTAGGCATGTTAGAATTGTCCTATCGATTTCAAACTTTGCATGGTGATTCCTGTAGTAGTTAGGTACGATTTAGAAAGCATAGCAACTCTATAATCGTTACCAGAATGTTCCTATGTCCATTTTAAACATGTTGATTTTTTTTAACTTTTTTAATAACAATTTTTTATGTGATAAAATCATCCGATCGATCTGATTTTTTGATTACTGATTCCTATTACAATAAGGTACAATATTATGAGCGAAGCATCTCTATAATCAAGTATTAAAATGTCAGTATGTCCTTAAACAGAATTCTGTATTTAAGAAGTTTTGCAACAAATTTACGTATAATTTTGTCAAACCTTATATTTTCATATTTTGTATATTCAGTTCTGACACTCAACAAAAGTTAATGTTCGTCTGTCATATCGTTTCAGAGCTTCGCTTTTATGGATGTTTTCATCCTTGTTTATTTCAAAACAATAGGATCCTCGACTGAAGTTAATGATTAAGTTATTATTTTCATTTAGGTTATAAAAAATTTTTCTTCTCACAGATCTTTGGTTTTAGAGAGAGAATTATAATAATCCTATTATATAGAATAGTAAGCTTTTTTTGTTTGTAGCAAAGGATCTCGCTAACCACTAAACTGACCTGGTTCCCATTTACAATGAAGCTTTGTATGGGTCCTGAGATGGTTATAGGCTATTCTATTTTTTTTTATAAATAAGTCTTGGTATGGTTTTAGGCTATTTTTCACCCTTCAATACACCTTCAAAAATATAACTCCTAGATGCTAGGGGTGCAGCTGCTAGTATCCTTATACAAAGATAAGGATATCACAATATATGCCATTTGCTAATGCAGGGATAATATTTTAAAGATTTTCTCTCCAAATCTTAAAAACTTTTTCCTGGATGCAAAATAGTTCTACAAATCTTATTGCAGTCTTCAAGAGAATAAGAGCAATCAGTTTCTTATTTTATTTTGTATACCTGAATATCTTCTCGAGGACCACAAAAGACATATATTATCATATTTATTGAAATTGCAGACTTGCTTTCCATGATTGTGTTGGTGGATGTGATGGCTGTATCAATGTGAACAATCCTGACAATGCTGGCCTTAAACCAATTATTCAAGATTTGGAGGCCATCTATAAATCTAATGGCTTAAAGTTTGTATTATCCAGGTCCAGCAATATTGGCCATTTCAAAAAATTAAAAATACTTATACAAACTGACATAATTGTAGGCTTTTAACACCAGATCAGCAGAATCTTCATATGCTTTCACGTAGTAATCATTAGAAAAAACGGCCTTCAATTTTTTGGAACAGCCAGGACTATATAATTACTATGTGGGAATATATGTAGATTCAGTTAAACAGATGTTTTATAATTTAGGAGGTTCTTAATTAGATAAAATCAAATTTTATGATCAAAAGGAGCTATTTCTCATCTAATACAGAATTTGTCACTTTGAACTATTCAAACATAAAACATTAAAAGCATTATATTTGGGAAGTTATTCTAATATATATATGTAACATGTTCCTAAAAGCAATCCTTTTTCAGAGCTGATTTTTGGGCCTATGCTGGGCAAGCTGCATTGAGACAGACTGTTGACTGGACAAAGGGTGTTGAGCAATCTGAATTGAAAATAAGCTTTCAAACTGGTCGTGTAGATTGTCCAACCTCTCCCTATACCAAAGCTGATGTTGAACTTCCTTCTTCTAATCTGAACTATGAGCAGCTGATAGAATTCTATGATACCAGGTTAGAGCATTTGGATTATTCACTAAAAGTCCATTGGGACTACTAGTGAAGCCTCCAACCCCTTCTTTTTATAAAGATTTGCAGCAATAGATTACCACTGGTTTAGACCCTGAAGCATAAAGGGTTAGTGCTTTTAAAGTTAAGATAAGAAATAGATATATACATTAAACTTTATATGCCCACAAATATTAGGATAACAATGTAATGATTTGAATAAAATAATAGCTGTATTACTTACAAGGTTTGGTATGACTGATGAACAGGCTGTTGCACTGATGGGTGCTCACACTCTTGGTTATGCTCACAGACAAAATTCTGGATTCAGGAATGTAAATTGTTTTCTCGTATTTGAATCCAGTGGATAGGAACCGGTTCTCATCCATACGAAAAAACTATGTCAGATATCTAATTCCACAACTTGGCTTGGCTAAACAGTTTGATTGACAAAAGGATTATGACTACATTAAGAATTTGCAACAATTTTTAGGTCCAAATGCAACTTTTCTCATTTTGGCTTATCTTAAAGTCTTAGGATACTAAGTAGAGCTTTTAACATTGTTAAATATTATTCATCCAGCATACAATAATAATTTAAATAATTGGAGATCAATACTTGCTATATTTATTATTGAAACAATGACATCCGATACCTCAGTGGTATGTGGGTACCAAAAGAAGAAAGTTTCCAATTCAACAACAACTATTACAAATACATGCAGGAACTACCCTGGTGGCAAAGGTGAAGGCAAATTATAAACAAAATTTAACATCTAAGCACAAAATCATATCAAGGATTTTCCTAAATGTACAGAGAATTATATTATTTTTTGCCTTTCTGGGTAAATCTTTAGAAAGTTATTTAAACAGCAAATTTTACCACTAAAGTTAAGAGGATTTGATTTTAACAACCCATGGAGAGAGAGGACATAAGACTGCATATCAAGAGTTTTAATAGTTATTTCTTGCCTAACAGTATATACAGCTTTAAAAAGTTTGAAATCAGATATTTTATTCCCGAGATTCCGAACAATATCCAGTGGATTAAAACTGGTTCTCATCCTTACAAAGAAATATGTCAAGCATTTTATTATAAACAGTTTTCTACAAACATAAAAATGTACAATCATAAGATTAAAAATGATTTTTTTTAAGCTCATGCCTTTGGCATCAGGGGGCGAATAAAATGGTTTAAATCTTATAAATGTTCATTTTACATCCCTGGAAAGCTGTTTATAGTACGATGCAAGAAATAACTTATATCTCATTTGTTGGCTACAAATAAGCCCCAAGCTAAACTATTTAATCATAGGAATGCTGGAAACAACACAGATCCAAGATGGCAGTGGCAAGCAACAGTGATGGGAACCCAGTCTGCTAGTAGGCTAGTTGGGGACCTTGGAAAACCCACCCGGCGGCCAATTAGAGCACCAAAACCAGAATATTTAATGAGTCTAAATGCGGATTTTTGTATGCTAATGGTATGTACCTGGGCTTAGGAGATACCTATTATTTACTAAGTATATTTGCGATTACTTTTATTTAATGAAATCTTCCAATTTTTAACATGTTCAAAACGGCCTGTGGTATTGCATCAAGATCCATGACAGATCTATATAGGAAATAAACGTCTATAATCGAGCTCGAATCTTCCAAGCTTATGGTGTATAAAACTCATAGTGCTCCAATAATCCCTATTAAATTCTCATTGACCAGAACATTAAGACCCATTATTCTACTTTTAGCATCATAAATTCAGTTTTTTAATTCATGTTGCTATTTAAATAACATTGAAGTATTTGATTTCTATTCATAAAACAGAAAACTTAAATTTATAATATAGTAAATCTAAGAAAACTTAGTTTTAAAATGAAATGATTCATGCGACACTCCCGTAATGTGGTCAGATATTAAACTAAACATTTCAACCCTTTGAGGATGATAAATTGAAATGAAGAATATTAGGATTTCAATCTTTAAAATAAGATAAAAAAATGGAGCAAAACGTTAAATCGTGTATTGTTACATTGGGTGTAAATATAAAACTAATAATTACTGATTAAATATATATTAAAAAGATATTCTAACGTAAAATGAAAAGTCGAATCATTATGTGTAACGTATATATGAAGAGAGAGAAAAAGAGAAGGAGCAAGAGAGATAGAAAGAGAAAGGGGGGAGACCGAGAGCAAACGGGGGAATGAGAGAGAGAGAGACAGGTTTGGGGAGGGGGGAGTGAGAGAAAGAAAGAGAGAGAGAAAAGAGACGGGGGGGGGGGGGTGTAGTAACATAATGAATCATAGGCATTATAATTTTATTACAAGCTGAATTTGAAGAGATGATAAAATGAACATTTAATTGAAGAATAGGAGAATAAAATTTGTAAGGCAAAGAGCGATAGTATTTAAAAAGAGTAATTATCTCTGATAATTAATAACATTAACAAGGATGACAAAATCCGTAAAAGAGAAACATTAATCAATTCTACTAAAGAACATTTAGATTTCAGCAAAAATTTAAGTAAATATGTCATTTAATAGCTTAAATAAAAGTTATTTTATTTGGACATACTAACGTAATGGTGATAGGGCTATCAGAACTATTTGTTAGGGACGTACGGATGGACAGATCAACCCCCACTGTAGAAAAGTTTGGCTTTTAACAAGAAATAGATCATTAACATTATACAACCCTTTTACCCCATTTCCTTCCCTCTTACTGAATGAATTAACTGACCAATAAATGAGGTCCATACTGTCAAGCTATAAAGGGAATATTAACACAATTTTCAGCCATTGAATAGCAAATGAGAAAATCACTTTTTCCTCTAATCCTAGCCAACAGACGAACGGACGGACATTTTGAATTATAAATAAGCAATAAGCAATTATAATAACAAATGTCTATTATAATCTTGATTAAAAATTTACGCCATCTAATTTTTAAAGCAGCTGAGAAAACAAATATTTTAGAGTGAATTATAGAGTAAGAAGGATAATTTCAATTCCAAAATTTTTTTCCTCAGGGAAGGAGGTAACATATGACTGTAAATTACACTGTTAACCAAAGTTTAGTAACCACTTTGACTAAAAAACTTAATCAGTGTTTCGTCAGTTCTAAACAAGAAGATCCCTGAGTTTAAAAATCATCAACAAGGATGATAATGTCCATAAGTAGCAAAAATCCTAATTGTAAAAGTAAAACACAAAAGCAAAAAGAAGAAAACGCGGCATAACCGACAGACAGACGAACGATGATCAGTGTAGTGGTCATACAAATCTTCACACAAAATATTAGTAGACTTTAGACAGAATAACGGACTAAGTAAGGAATAAAACTTTTAAAGTTTAAATTAATTGACTTCGCTACTAACATTTAACAGGTAAATAAGGATGACAACATCCATAACAATAGAAGCTCTTGAATTAAAAAAAAAAAAAAAAGGCAAAGCAAATAAAAGCAAAAAGGGTGCACAACATACATACATATAAAGTAATGATGCATAGTGAATCTTTACACAAAAAAAGATCTTTGATAAAAGCTGGGAAAATTATTTAAGAGCATTACCGATAGACCGACAGACAATATTATTCTTAGAGTAGAGGTGCATTGGTCAGCAAACATAAAATAAGTCTTTTGTCTAAACCCTGAAAGATCGGGCCCTCTACAAATTCTTAACTGATCGGATTTTATACCTTAATAATTGCATTAGCCTTCTACCTTTCCAGTACGGATATTTAATATTCTCAAGAGCAATACAGACCAGCGAACAACGTGAGCTGTAGGCTAGTTATAGATATCCAACACCATTATCAGCAAGTTATACATATGTGATAATCATCTGTAAAGATGCAGATCAAAAAGCTGTGTTTTTAGATCACCGAAATCTGTTTCTTTGTATTAAATTTTTAAGAAAAACACATTTTTCAATCCCTTAATTATATAGGAATAGTAGACAATCTTTGCTAATGACTATATCATGGCATCCTTCTCTTTATAAGGAAATTTTAAAATTCTACTTTCTCTTAAACCAAATGGGTGTGGAAAGAAAAATACACCTCATCCCTATGACATTGTTAGGATTTAAGTGAATTTGAATTTAAATGTACATTTGTTTAAATCAAAAGATCCTATGATACTAAATTGAAGAATGTTATAAAATTTCACATTATGTAAAATCCTGAAAATGTTGTAGGGATAGATTATACTATTCTAGCCCTAGGGGGCTCTTATCCTGTAGGGCTAAAAACTACTAAATAATGCATTTTTTTTACAGCTATCCACTAAATTAATATCTTTGGAAACATTCTGTCTATATTCTATAATTTTAAGGATTTGAAACTTAATAAAGATGGATTTAGCAGTTGTAACATTGGCAATTGTGGCTTTTCTGATGGTGCTAACCTGGTCAAAAAGTATGCTGAAAGGTAAAGATAGGTTCTCATCTTACATTAAAGCAACAGGATGTCTGTATCTTATTTTTGTAGCAAATTAAACAATTAGGTTCTCCTGTCCAGCAAAGCGTCTTATAGGTCTAGAGAAGGTTAAAATAAAGCCTAAAAAAAAGGAGAACCCTCCAGGACATTATGAGATCAACAAACTGCTTGAATATAAAATCTAGCATTTTAAAGAAGATTTTCAATAATATAGGCATAGCTCTAAACATTCCAAAACCTACTGAGAAAAGTTTTGTTTAATTCTTTTTGTTAAACATTAAAATTAAAGTTGGGTAGGTAAGAGTCAATACTCCAGGCACTCGAGGCAAATCCACATATGTTAATATTAACAATAGCTTAGACTCTAGCAAATAAGGACTAAAGCTTATAAATAGCAGGGTGATGGAACTTCCAATTACCTTATTTAAAGATTAAATAAGTTAGATTTTAAAGTTTTTTCTTGTGAGGGTGGAAGAACCCTTCCTCAAAATAAAACGAGTAAGAATTTTTTGACTGAAAGGAAACAATTTCGATTCAGCGTTTTATGAGACTCTTTGAAACAGACACACAGACAGACATCCTGTTACTATCCTATATAAGAATGATATACTATATTAGTTGAATTTGTGATCAAATTTTTTTAAGCTGAGCCAATTACAAAATATCCTTTTAAAAACATTATTAATAAGTATAGTTTTTGGAAGCTCTTTAAAGTGCCTAAACGACGTCATATCAGACTATTAATATATGGTTTAATTTTGGATTTTTCGGTCCATCTGTTTTTAAATTTATCGCCCTTTTTTAGGCACTAAATTAAAAACCTTTAGGCCGAAAAATCCAGAATTACGTCATTTTAGAATAATGGAGAACACAGCTCAGTAAAAGTGTCGGACTGATTATGACGTAAAAAAAATTATCCAATGAGAGGCCACTAAAAATTTTACCATTGGTTCATAATGGCTTCTCATTGGCTAATTTTTTTTACGTCATAATCAGTCCGACACTTTTAGTGTGTTCATAATGGATTATTGTTATATATGACGTCATTTTCTATAGGCACTTTAAAGAGCTTCTTTCTTATTTTTGTTTTAGTCAATCACTGTGGTTGGAGAAGTTTTCCGAAGCATTCACCATCATGCAGTCCAATGGTGGAACTGTTAAGCTTTGGCCCGTCAAACCAGTCTAATAGTTATTCATCGTATCGTATTATAGACAGCTTTCTGCGGATAGTAAAACGATAAATTGTAAGAATAATGCTTGTTTTGTTAGCCCCGAAGTCCTAGGGTAACAAAACTGTTAGTAATATCATTATTTTTCATTTTACTATTCTTAGAAAATTGTCTATAATATGATGTGATACATGATTTTTTTAGTATGGATGAGAACCGGTTCTAATCCAGTGGATATTAATCGGTTTCGAAGCCATACTGGAATAATAATACCTTGGTTTTCCTTTAGATTTAAATCTTCTTTCCTTCTCATTTTAATTCAGCTTAGTCATTGATTGTTAAACCAAAAAAGAAACCTATTTTTCCAGAATGGCTGCAAAACCGATTGATGTCCGCTGTAGTAGAAGCGGTTCTCAGCCATACTAAAAAATCATGTATAGCAACATATTACAGACAGTTTTCCATTAATATTTTAAATAATCATAAAATTAAGACCAGTTTTGTTATCCTAGGCCTTCAGCCCCTTGGGAATAACAAAACTGGTTTAAGCCAAAAAAAATATTCTAATATCCGCGGAAAGCTGTCTATAATTCGTTGCGATTCATAAATATTCCTTTTCCTTTTTATTTAGCAATAGTCTTTTCGCAAATATCCTTACATAAAAATCTCGAAACCTTTCCAATTGTTTATTTCAAATTATGTTCCTTTAACATTCATCTTTAATTGTAATTTTAAATTTCAATAAAATTGTGGCAATTTTACAGTGTTTTATTTTAAAACAAGGATTATAACGTTCACTAGTAGCGAACCATAACATAACACAATCATTGAACGAATATTAAAAAGATGACACAATTCGTAAAAAAAAAGCAAAAAAAATAGTAAAAACTATTTTCTTATTTTCATAAAAAAATCTTTATGTGAAAATAAAATAGCCTGAAACCAGGGCCTATGTTAAGCTTACCTAAAACAGAGAACCTAATCTGATCATTAGTTATTGAGATCTTAAGCTTCAGACAAAAAAGCGTACTACTTTATATGTATAATAACTAGTGGCTTTAATTTTAGTGTTAAAAGAAATAAATTTTCTTTTTTTGGGGTGGGGGGTATATTTTTTGTGGGGGGGGGGATTTCACTCACCAAGAAAATAGTTTAAAACCAACGCAGGACCAGAATGTATATTCCCTGAAGAGTAGAGACTAATCAGATCTTAAGCTTCAGACAGAAAGATGGACAGACAGACAGACATCGTTCTTCTTTGTATCAGAGATAAAAATTTAATTTTACTCTGAGCGTGTTACAAATAAAATAGCGGATTTTTTCCACTTTCATTTATTCATAATATTATAACATTGCATTTTTTAAATATTTGAGCCAATATAAAGTTTCACGATGTATCGAAACAAAATCACTTAAAAAGGCACTCCGTAGTTTTAAAAAAATTCTCTGTTAATTTAAAATCCTCTTGTATTAGCTTTTTTATATCCTATTTTATAAAATAGTAAGGGATTTTTGCAATAAGCTTAAGATCTCAATAACTGCTGAACCGATTAGGTTCTCTGTTTTAGGTAAGCTTCTCATATGTCCAGTGATGGTTTTAGTCTTATATATTTTCAGATTTTAGTCTTGGAATAGTAATTAGTTCACCCTCAGCCTGTTCGAATACAGATCCCTTGTATGCAAGGGGCGTAGCCTTTAGTATTTAATACCTCTTGTAAAGGTTGATAACAACTTCAGGCCAGAACTTTATAGCAGGGTCTTAACCAATAACATCCTTTTGATTGCAGAACCTTTTTCTAGAAGTCCTAACTCTACTAGGAAATGTATGAATTTTGTGCCTTTTTTGAGCCAAGGTATATATTCTACTCTTACTCTTAATGTTGCACATCTAACATAGCAAAAGTAGAGAGGGCCATAGACAGTTTTAAAATCTAACTTACTAAGAATGTTTTGCCAGGATGTAAAGACACATTTTTGCCATAGTAGGGAATTCACGAATTTTGAGAAATCTATTTCACTTATCTGGGGTCAAATCTCGGTCTGCTGAATCCTAGTTTCCGATTGTGTACGTATCACCCTCATCCTATCTTAATATTTACTACTAGCTAAAAAAGCTTCAAACTTCCAACAAACAAAAAAAACTAGAAAAATTAAATTTTAAATGTATAATTTATAAATTGTTTATACATTATACATATCGCTTTTCCCTTCGGATATTGGGGAACAATTGGGTAATCAATGTTTTGTTGATTCAAATATCTCCTTAGAGTGTTGTACAATGTACACCATGGAGGGAGGGGACATTGGACTGTTTTATTAACTAGTTTATATTAACGTTTTCGTATTTGTTGGCTTAACAACTTTGGGGACTTTTATTGAATTTGGATTGGTGCATTAGTTGAGTGTCCACAGTCCAAACCACTAATTGTAATTTACAGAACGCATAATTTTATGTATCATTATTAGGGATGTATATTTATTTATCGGCCATTGTCTTATCCCTTTAAATCCCTGGCTGTACACACTCTCTCTTTCTCTATATGTCTATCTATTTTTATAAAAACAAGGATGAAAACATCCCTAAAAGTGAAGTTCTACTACCAAAGCGAAGACAAACGAACTTTAACACTTGAAGAGTGTCAGTACAAAATTAAATAAAAATTTATCGAAAATTATTGAAATACAGGATACTAATTAAGGACATAATTTCATTTTTAGGAATAGCTATCTATCTATCTATTTATCTACTGTTATAATGCAATGGGGAAAAACACAATTGTCCTTGTTCTTTTTTTATTCATTATATCCTAGTTAAGGACTCACTTTTAAATCAATAGCCTACCCCGGGAGGAACGGAACAGGTACCAAAAATTTTATAATTTATGGCTTTTAAACTTTGGGGACTTTATAAAATCTTTGTTAGTGAGTAAAAACTACCATTAATCTATAAAAAGAGAACTAGTACTCCACATTAAGATATCGTCCACTGTCTTATCCCTTTAGATCCCTGAGTTAACCTTTCTTAGTGTGCATTCTCTTTCGTACAATTATCACATCAAACAAATCATATTATTACAACAGCACACACACTCGTATCTTTCCCTATTTTCTTCATTTTTAGAGCAAAATAGACGTAGCCCAAGCTGTACCACTTTTGCACCACTTTTGATTCCTGTGGCGTCATATTCTCCATCTCTTTTTTTTAGGGGGGTTCTTTCCCACTTCTCCTCTCATCTCCCTCATTGTATGACGTCACAGGAATTAAAAGTGGTGCAAAAGTGGTACAGATTAGGCTTCGTCACAAAATATGTTAAATTTTTTTGTAGTTATGTTTTCTTCTTCAAATATAAATTAACCAGGGATCTAAAAGGAAAAGACAATGGTCAATAAATTGATGTACAGCCCGAGTGATGATATACAAAATTACCCCTTCTCTAGAGTACAATTAGTGGTTGAATCGTTTGGACATTCAACTTAATGAATCAACAAATTCAAAAAATTCAAGAAAAGTCCCCGACGTTTGGTAAGCCAACGAATAAGAAAATGTTCTTATAAACCTTTGGGGACTAGTGTAATAAAAAGCCCAATATCCCCTCCTTCCTGTGAATTAATACGTTTATTATAAAACTTTGGGGACTAGTGCAATAAAAAGCCCAAAGTCCCCCCTTCCTGTGAATTAAAACATTTCTGAATTTAATTAGTATGAAAGTGAAAGCACACCACGTCTCTCTTTGGTTTTGTTTAAATGAGTGTCAGAAATGAATTATTAGGTAGAGATTTTCTTTATAAACAATAGAATTATTATTATTGAACGTTTTTAGGTTTAGGCGCCAATAACTGACAAGTACTACCCACCCTTATTTTGGAACCTCGTAAAAGTGTCGAACTATGACGTCAGAAAAAAATAGCAATTAACCAATGAGAAGCCAGTATTTACTGTAATTGACCAATGGTAAAATATATAGCGGTCTCTCATTGGTTAATTGTTAATTTTTTCTGACGTAATAGTTAGACACTTTTACTGGGTTCCTTATTTTGAAAATAAGGTGGATGGGTAGTTTTTTTTTCATAAAATGTCTAAATCCCTGCGGTGATAATAATCCTGCGGGTCTACCCAGTACCCAATATAACCCAACCTAACCTAACCTAAAGTAATAAAATTAAAAATAAATATCAATGCTCAACTGGGTACTTTGTGTTAAAGCACTCGATAAAAACTGGTTTTGAACTGTACAGAAGAAACTTGAAAAGTAATTTTTTGTAAATATTTTTCTCGTATTCATTCGATCCGGGGTATAGGAACCGGTTCTCATCCATACGAAAAAAAACTTTGTCTAGCATCGTATTATATCCAGCTTTCTAGGAATATAAAATGTACATTCAAAAGATTAAATACAGTTTTTTTTGCCGGAGCCTTCGGCACCTCGGGATAAAAAAGCGAAAAGCCGTTTATAATACGATGCGAGAAATAACTATTACATAAATTTAAAAATCTCTATTTATAGAACTGCTAACGCTGCGCCCGTAATATTTATCTAAAGGAGTAAATATAGAGGAAAGTAATAGCCTTTAAAAAATCAGTAAGCACTGTAATTGACCATTGGTAAAATTCATGCTCGCATCTCATTGGTTATTTTATCGTATGACGTCATAATCTGTGGAGGGACTTTACTCATCTCCTAAGACCTATTTGAAGCTTCCATAAAACTGAGAATCAAATCGGTTTAATAGTTATAAATAAAAAAAAAACCTTACTACTTTTTATTAAAGGATACTAAAATTTAATGCATATTAGATATTGATTTAGAAAGTAATAGATTAGTCAGTTATAACTCAATTTTAAAGATTAAAAAGTAGATAACTCCAATTATACTCTATATTCTGGAAAATCAACATTTCAAAATTTTCAAAGTTGGTTTACAATAGTTATCTTTTTAGTTTTCTGTCAGTCAAAAATGATATTTTTTGTAATAATAACAGATAGACAGAACTCGAAGAAAAGTTATGTATCGTTCCAAACTACAAACAAAACAGCTGATATTGAAATAAAACATTGTTAGCCCCGAAGGGCCGAGCTCACAAACCTGGTTTTGATAGTATAATTTTATTATTCGTGAAAAATTGTCAGTAAATCGATGCTTAACATGGTTTTTTCAGTAAGGCTGAAAACCGGTTAGATGGTTTCGAAGCCATACTAAAAAATGAATTTTAATGAATTTTTTTGTAAAATCAAATAATTGATTGTATTATAAAATCTTTGAAAATTATGTCTTATTAAATGTATTGATGAAATACTATAGCCTAAGGGCTAAGGCATTGGAAAAGAGACATTTATTTAGTAATTTAAAAAAGGCTCATCACCACGCTCGCAGCTTAAAGCAGCCGCAATACCAGCTCAGCTGCGACTTCTATTTGCTGTTTAGGCTCTAACTACTCTCCTTCCCCTTATTTTCAATTTATTTTTTAAAGGGGGGGGGGGAGATCAGTGCACAACAACCCTGTCAAAAATGGTGTATGTAGTTTATAGTTATATAGTGTCATTATACTGTCGACACATTAAAAGTATATTGACACTATATTGAAACCCGTGGTATTAGCGTATTTGGTAACGTGTCGGGGAGGTGTATGGGCCACTCGGAATCATACTAGAGACGTGAAAAATGTTACATGCAACTGCTATATCAGGCGAGTGCCATCAAAAGTAAGAGTATCGGGGAATCTTGGTCCATAAACAGGGCCAACTTATTACCATGCACAGTTACGATTTCCAGACAAAGATCCGGCAATCAAAGGGTTGGTTGTCTATCGAGCGAATGGACGCATTACACCGCAATTATAATATGCTTAGTATGTTTCAAGGTGAGAGAAACAAAAAGACCTTAGAGGCCATCATATTAACACTATATCTCTGACAGGGTAAGAACTTTTTGTGAATGCATCAAAAAAAAGGTTCTGATTAGATTTGTTGAATATAATTCTCTCTCCCCCCCCCCCAGGCCATAATCTTTATTTCTTAATAAGAGTTCTTCATTAAAATTTAAAAGGTTAGAGAAATGGATTTAAGGTAGAAGTCATTTTATTAAACTGTCTTAGTTTTATAATAAGTATTTCTCGCATGGTATTATAAACGGCTTTCCGCGGATATAGAATGTACAATTATAAGATTAAAACTAGTTTTTTAGCCCCAAAGTGCCGGAGGCACCGGCTAAAAAAATGGTTTTAATCTTATGATTGTACATTTTTATATTCGTAGAAAGTTGGATATAATACGATGCTAGACATAGTTTTTTCGTATGGATGAGAACCGGTTTATTTCCACCGGATTCGAATGAATACGAGAAAAAAATTTACTTTAAAACTTCAAACAGTTATAGAATTTTATTTTGAATCAAGGTTTGCTTTACTCAAAAAATCTAACTCATTTTAGAAAATACATGAAAAGCATGGCTCTAAAGGGATAAGACACTGGCCGATAAATTGATGCATAGCTCCAATGCTGATACACAAAATTACCCCTTCTGTACATTACAATTAGTAGTTAACCGTTTGGACACTCGAGTAAATGAACCAACCAAACAAAATTTAATAAAAGTCCCTAATGAAAACGGTGTTATAAGACTTTGGGGACTTGTGTAATAAACAGACCAATGACCCCTCCCTCTCTTCATGAAAAGTCACTTTATTTATAGCCATCCCATCTTTTTCACACTGAAAATGATATTTATCTTCTTCTGATTGGTTTCAAGAAGTATACCATATCCTTTCCCAATGAATGTAAAATATACATGGTGCATTATTTGCCAAATGTACCACTTTTCTGCACTACCTCTCCGATTTTGTTAATACTCTATATTTTGGTCCGTTGGGTAATTCAAGGATGCTGGATGGCCAAAAAAAAGTTTCAGAGTCCCTGGATGTCTAGATATCTAGCTATCTATGAAGGTAGGTAACAAAAATTTAAAAAACACCCATTTTTACACAATTTTAAAAATTAATTTTTTCATCAATCTTACATCTAACCTATACATTTTATACACCAAAATGATCGTTTATTCATGTAAAAAGCTCACATAATGCTATTTTGGCCAAAACTCTAATTTTACAGGGTGTCCAACAAAAAGTGTATTTTGGATATCTAGCGTAATACCCAAAATACCTGTCCGAAAAAATCATTTTTTTTGGCTAAAATCCTGTGTTTTATCTGTGGGCATATGTGGTATATAACGGTTCGGAGGACCCGGGACTATAAGGTTGTCAAATTTCATTTTGGAACACCCTGTAAATGTGATTTTTGTGTCTGTAGAGCTAAAACTTGGTCCAAATTGGCTATTTTTTTCAAATTACTCTAATATGTGTCTTAGTATGGTTGGCCATAGTGTTTTCTGACCAGATCAATATTTTCCTATTTTTTGGACACCCTGTATTTTCAAAAAAAGAGAAAATTTTTTTTTGTTTTTTTCAAAATTTTTTTTCTATTTTTAAGTTACTTAAAACTGTCATATAGATACAAATTTTGACTAATAACAATAATATTTGCCTATTTTACAAATTTTTACACTTTTGGGACACCCTGTGCATGTTTTTGAAAAATGATGGTTTTTGCCCATTTTTGGGAGGAAGGAGTCGTTTTAAGGCCATAGACTATTTCTTCATTTTTGTAGAACTTTTCAAGATACATCATTTGTTATTTATGCAAAAAGCGCAAAAACCGAACCGTTTTGCCGTTATTCACTGCCAAAGGCGGAATTTTTTACGTTTTTTGCCGTTCCCGAGGATTTAATGCGCATTTTAGGTAGGAAGACGTTGATTTTTCAAGATAACTGTAAAATACTTTTATTTAGGCATTTTATTTTACTAAATTTCATGTGAAGTAAAATTTTTTGTATATCCAACCGATTTTTGTCAAAAGGAATTTCGAATGCACATGGTTTATGTTTCTTATATTACTTATGTTATAGCAATTATTTATATTATATACACTTCATTTTCTTGTTTTAAAAATTGAAATCCATCTCGACGAAAAATGGTTAGCTGCACAAAAAATTTGACTTAATATGAATTTTAGAAAATTAAATTTCCTAAATAAAAGTATTTCAGAGTAATCTAGAAAAATCAACATCTTCCTACCTAAAATGCACATTAAATCCTCGGGAACTGCAAAAAACGTAAAAAATTCCGCCTTTGGCAGTAAATAACGGCAAAACGGTTCGGTTTTTGCGCTTTTTGCATAAATAACAGATGATGTATCTTGAAAAGTTCTACAAAAATGAAGAAATAGTCTATGGCCTTAAAACGACTCCTTCCTCCCAAAAATGGACAAAAACCATCATTTTTCAAAAACATGCACAGGGTGTCCCAAAAGTGTAAAAATTTGTAAAATAGGCAAATATTATTGTTATTAGTCAAAATCTGTATCTATATGACAGTTTTAAGTAACTTAAAAATAGAAAAAAAATTTTAAAAAAACCAAAATTTTTTTTTCTCTCTTTTTGAAAATACAGGGTGTCCAAAAAATAGGAAAATATTGATCTGGTCAGAAAACACTATGGCCAAACATACTAAGACACATATTAGAGTAATTTGAAAAAAATAGCCAATTTGGACCAAGTTTTAGCTCTACAGACACAAAAATCACAATTACAGGGTGTTCCAAAATGAAATTTGACAACCTTATAGTCCTGGGTCCTCCAAACCGTTATATACCACATATGCCCACAGATAAAACACAGGATTTAAGCAAAAAAAAATGATTTTTTTCGGACAGGTATTTTGGGTATTACGCTAGATATCCAAAATACACTTTTTGTTGGACACCCTGTAAAATTAGAGTTTTGGCCAAAATAGCATTATGTGAGCTTTTTACATGAATAAACGATCATTTTGGTGTATAAAATGTATAGGTTAGATGTAAGATTGATGAAAAAATTAATTTTTAAAATTGTGTAAAAATGGGTGTTTTTTAAATTTTTGTTACCTACCTTCATAGATAGCTAGATATCTAGACATCCAGGGACTCTGAAACTTTTTTTTGGCCATCCAGCATCCTTGAATTACCCAACGGACCAAAATATAGAGTATTAACAAAATCGGAGAGGTAGTGCAGAAAAGTGGTACATTTGGCAAATAATGCACCACATGGATATTATGATAGGGGAAAATTGGTGCTTGCTTACATGTGAAGACCGGAGCACCGAAACCCCCCCCCCCCGCTTAGTTTTGACAAAAATCAAAAATAAGGGGGGGGGGGTAGTTTTTAACCCCCCCCCCCCCTTAATTTGTGCGCACAAAATTAAAACCTTTTACTGGCCCCCCTCCTCCTTATTTTCTGTTCAGGGATACATCAATTACTAAAATAAATAAATAAATAAGGAAATTATGCCCCAAAACATGAATATCCCTGTAATAAGGTTTCCCCTCTGGTATACTGGATTTACTTGATTTACCTCACTCAACTTTCTGGCGTGTTGTACAGTGAAAAAACTACCCCCCCCCCCCCCTTATTTTTGATTTTCTTCAAAATTAAGGGGGGGGTTTTGAACAAAAAGTCTTTGCCTTTCCCTTCACTTTTCCTCCTTGCCATTTTCCAGACATTAAAAAACTACCCCCCCCCCCCCCTTATTTTTGATTTTTGTCAAAACTAAGCGGGGGTGGGGGGGTTTCGGTGCTCCAGTCTACCACATGTAAGCAAGTACCGGAAAATTTGTTGCCAATTTAGGTAAAGAGGGTTGAAGGAGACAATCGTTATTTTAGCCTGCTTGGTGTTTATTTATTTATTATTATTAGAGGATATGAAAATCTGGTGTAAAATCCAAGTATAAATAAGTCCATTCATTTCCCAATTTTTTTTTTTTTTTGAAGATTCTCAATTATTCTATAATTAGGGCATGTCAGCTACTTCGTCACAACCTAAAAGTACTTTTAATTGCAAGGTTTTGTAGTTTGTAGTATTTTTATTTATTCCAATATACTGCATACTTTCTTAATCTTTCCTACTTTTTTTAATATAATAATTTACTGTTATTTTTTCATTAGATCTATAGTTAACTTCCATTCTAATACCAGCTGTTTTAAGAAAATACTACAGAATTCCTCATGGAGGAAGGGGACATTAGGCTGTTTATTATGCTAGTCCCCAAAGTTTAATAATAACGTTTTCTTATTCGTTGGCTTAACAACTTTGGGGACTGGTTATGCATTTTGATTGGATTAAGTTGAACGTTTCAACTATCAATTGTAACCTACAGAAGGGGTAATTTTGTGTATCACCAATGTTAATGTACATCTATTTATTGGTCATTGTCTTGTCTTATCCCTTTATATCCCTGAGAAATTCCTGACATACTTGGAGGATGCTAGAACATTCATTATATTAGCACCATCCACATATCATTACTATTATTATATAGATGGTGTATTATCATTACCGTGTAAATATAGCACAAGTTAAAAAACCACCAAAATCTAAAGAATCTGCATAAGAAGCGTGCAGAGGGTTTTGACATGGAGTGTATATCTTTAAGGGGTGGAAAATGAGGCAACTAAGACCCTCCTCATTTTTCTTCATTGTTATTAGATCTACCAAAAAAAATTTAAATCATTAATTATTAAACTTTAATAGCCGTTGTTTTGTTTCTTAACATTACTTTAGTTTATAAATTTGTTTTGCTTATAATTGATTGATATTTATAAAAGTATGTATTATATTATCAAAGTTCTTCAAATAATAGAATTTTGCATTAATATAATCAGAAGATATTTTACAGATTTTGCGCTTTTTATAATCTCTGACATTTTGATTATTCTGACTTTTGAAACTTGATAAAATCTTTTTTTTTGTTCGTAATTGAGGGACCATATGATTATACACCATCCTTGTTTGATTAAACCCATCAAATAGCAGGGAGGGAGGGGATATTAGCCTGTTTGTTACACTAATCCCCAAGGTTTCATAAAACTTTTTTCTTATTCGTTGGCTTAACAACTTTGGGGACTAAATTGAATTTTTATTGGCTAGTTCAATCAAATATTGATTGGTTATCCATCTAAACTTTCCATCTGTTAATTTAGAAACACAGTAAGGGTAATTTTGTTTATAATAATTGGTGGTTTATATAAATTTATCGCCAATTGTCTTTTCCCTTAAGACCCCTGCATTCTATCCAATACCATACTTTTAAATAGCGAATACTGTTCCATTCCATTATACTTCATCCTATGAGAAATCTAATGGTATAAGACATCGGCCGATAAATTGATTTACATCTCCAATGACAATACACAAAATTACTCCTTCTGTAGATTACAATTAGTATTTGAAACTAAATCAACCAAATGAATCAACCAATCAAAATTAAAAATTAAAAGTCAACAATGTTGTTAATCCAACGAATTAGAAAACATTGTTATAAAACTTTGGGGACTAGTTTAATAAGCAGCCCAATGTCCCCTCCCTCCCTGCCATCCCATATTTCTTACGCTCATTTATTAGATTTGATTCAACCCCTCACGCGATTTTATTTCTGGGGGGACTAGTCTATCAGCTAAATAATCAAATAAACAAGGCAAAATGAACGATTTGAACAGTTATTTTAAAATTTAACAAATACTTTAATAACGTTATGTTAACTTTGACTAATTATATTTAATACCATACCCTTATATAGAAGAAACATGATTTCTGTCTGTCAGTCTGTGAATACGTAAGGATCTTGATAACCGCTGAACTGATATAGTTTTCCTTTTCAGTGGATTTTCCAGCGAAGTTTCATGAGAGGGTACCACCACCCTCCCAGGAGAAATCGCCCCCCAAAAAATCTTTTCAAAAAATTAAAAATGAAGGGGCAATTGCACCCCCTCCCCCCAATTTCTCTTAATTGTAGCTCTAAGCTTTAGGGGCGTAATAAAACAATAAAATCGCGAGTCTACAAATGTTTTTGTTTTAAAAATAAATTGATAGACTGACCCTAATTTTCTCATATTTATATTATGTATTTGTATTAAAATAGCGCCAGAGATGCTTTCAAACTAGCAAATCATTCTTTTAAACGAAGCTTTTGAATATAAAAATCTAAAAGTTTTACTGTACAACACAATATTATTATAGTAATCAACAAAAAAGCATAAATATCAAGTAACTTCATCAGTTTGTTCAGTGTTATTTATTGCACCTGTTTTGTGCCCATTCTTGTTTGTCCAACCCTATCTTCATTTAGAAATAAGTGGGGGATGGGTTGCGCTCGCTAGTCACTTTAAGGAAAATACCCTACTATTTCGTCACTAGTATGTTTTTTTTTTGAAAAGCGAAGCTTTTCCATAATTAGGGTCGGTCAGTCTGTCCGTCTGTCCGTACGTCCGTCCATCTGGAACGAATAGCTTTTTTCATTAATTTAGGCATGTTAGAATTATCCTATCAATTTCAAACTTTGCATGGTGATTCCTGTAGTAGTTAGGTACGGTTTAGAAAGCGTAGCAACTCTATGATCATTACCAGAAAGTCCGTACGTCCATTTTAATCATGTTGATTTTTAACTTTTTTAACATCTAATTTTTATGTGATAGAAATATCCGATTGATCTGATTTTTGAAATGCTGATTCCTAGGACAACAAAGTACAATATTATGAGCGAAGCATCTCTGTAATCAAGTCCTAAAACATTATTCTGTACTTAAAGGAAGCCTGCAAGAAATACCACGCTTTAACTGCTGAAAGACTGCCACAAGTAGACCAAATACCCCAAAGAAGTTGTATCAACTTTTTTGCTTTTTATTTAAGATAGCTAGCCGGTCCTTTCAGTAAGTAGTAGATGTAAAATTTTTCATAGAATTCAGATATGCAATCGGTTTTTTTGTAGACCTCTTATTTTTTAAGTAATTTAAGTTTTTTAAAAAAATAATTAAGTCGGTTTTAAGGTACTAAAACACAACAAAATAAAAGAAGAAAATGGCCAGTATGAACAAAAATAGTAAGATCTTTAATTTGACACCTTACTTTTAAAATTCTGTTGAGTAATTATTGAAAAAATCTATTTTTTTAACCTCGGTTTAATAAAAACTTTAGACCTAAATATTTTCTCAAACAGACATAAAAAACATGGGTTCATATATACCTTTAGAATCAGAAAAATATTACGAATCTATTCTAAGCAAAATTGAAAAAGTTTTATAAAACTATAATAAAAAAATAAGTTTATTTTAAGAATCATAATTTTCGGCTTTAAAGGGTTAGCTTAAACCAAACCTGAAAAAAAACCTAAACAAAAGACAATGCAATGTAGCAGATATTTTTTAAACACAAGAAACAATAATGTATTTTTAACTGCATTGTTTTGAAGTTTATAAACAGACTGATGCATATTTGTTCATAATTTTTCATTCTTTACATGTTCTTTAATATCACTATATTTATTGTAGTATCTATTGTATATATTGTATGAACGTTCTCCTTTTTTTCTGGCAATTCTATAGGTTAATTTTATAGATTAAGCTTCCCGATTCGTCAATTTTTGCGATTTGTGATTGGCTAGTTTAGTAGTTACAATTATTAAAATAACTTTTTTATTTTTTCTATTTTTTATTACAATTTTTTTAAACTTTTTCAATTTTGCTTACAATGGATTCATATAATTTTTCTCATTCTAATGGTATATATGAACCCATATTTTTTATGTCTGTATGAGAAAATATTTAGGTTTAATGTTTTGATTAAACCGAGGTTAAAAAAATTGATTTTTTCAACAATTACTCAACAGAATTTTAAAAGTAAGGTGTCAAATTAAAGATCTTACTATTTTTGTTTATACTGGCTATTTTCTTCTTTTATTTTGTTGCGTTTTAGTACCTTAAAACCGACTTAATTATTTTTTTTTAAAACTTAAATTACTTAAAAAATAAGAGGTCTACAAAAAAACCGATTGCATATCTGCAAAAAAGCAAAAAAGTTGATACAACTTCTTTGAAGCCTTTATCTTCCATAACAAAAAAGTTCTAGGCATTTTAAAATGACATTTTATGTACATAAAAATTTTGAAAGAATTGCAATGCTCATGTTGAAAACTTTGAAATTAAACTACGTGGCCTAGAAACAAAATTATAAGCTTATTTTTGTCATAAATTTAGGTTTCCAGTAACTAATTATATTTTTACAATAAAAATACCCATTTTTATAGCCAAAATCATTAAAAAAAATTAAGTTTTACTTGCGTTGTACCGAATGTACTGTAGCCAATCAGAAGGCTGAATCAGCTTAACAACCAATCACAGCTAAGCTTGTATTAGTTTACCCCTTTGTTTCCGCTATGATTTTCGTTTTAAAATGCAATCTAAATTGAATTTTTTTCATAGATTTTGACTATGAAATGTGGTGTTTTTATTGTAAAAATGTAATCAGTTACAGGCAATCTAAGTTTTTGACAAAGATAAGGTTATAATTTTGTGTCTAGGCGACGTAATTTAATATTGTTTTTTCTTATATGAGCATTGGAAATCTTTCAAAAATTCCATTGTACATAAAATGCTATTTTGAAATGCCTAGAACTTTTTTGTTATTGAAGCTGAAGGCTTTAAATTTGGGGTATTGGGTCTTCTTGTGGCAGTCTTTCAGCAGTTAAAGCGTGTTATTTCTTGCAGGCGTCCTTTAAGCAGTTTTTCAACAAATTTACTTCGAATTTTGATTCGACATTTATATGTTCTGATTTTTCAGTTCTGACACTCTACAAGTGTAAATGTTCGTTTGTCCCACCGTTTCAGAGCTTCGCTTTTATGAATGTTGTCATCCTTGTTTTTTTAGAATGCATGTATTTACCCTTGTGTGTGTATACTTTGGCTAGTATAATGAAATTTCTGAAACTATCCTATTAATCAAAATGATAAAATCATAAGAATTTAACACTCTCCTTAGCAAGGGCGTAATTAGGGAGGGGGTGGGGTATTTTTCTTTATCATCAAACAAGTACAAAAATATTCAAAATGGCGGACGGAAAAGACAATCAGCTAATATTGAATTACAGCCTCAATTTTGATAAATAAAATTACACCCCTGGTATTTATAAGACTATTGGTCTAAAAGTCTGGACACTACTAGTCTTCACCAACAAATTTATATAAAGTTCCCAAGGTTTTTAAGGTAATTATAAAGAGAACAAGTTATAAAACTTTGGTTACCATTATAATTTTTAGTATGCTAAAGCGAAAAGGTTTTGTAATATTGTAATTTAAGTTTGAAAATTACGTCCCGTTTTCTCACCATAATAATTAAAAATTCTAACTGTGCCCTTTAGATGTATGTGGTTGTTTTTTGGGGTTTATATGAAAAATCCATGTTTTTTTATGACACCATAGATACAGAGAGAGAGTGGACAATGGGCTGTTTAATACTCTAGTTCCCAAAGTTTTATGATGACGTTCTCTTATTGGTTGGGTTAATAACTGTGAATTTTGATTGGTTGTTTTATTATTGCAACGTTTCAGCTACTAATTTTAAACGGTACACCGACAAACGTCCTAATACGACAAACGTCCTAATGCGACAAACGTCCTAAACGACAAACCTCCTAAACGACAAACGTCCTACCGCGACAAACGTCCTACTGCGACATCTCTTTAGTAAAACGTCCTAAAAAATTTCAAAAATTATGAAATAAAAAAAATCTTCCAAATTTAAGGACAAAATCCTCTAATTGTAAGAATACTTATCAATATAAAATTCAAAATGGCGATAATTAACACAGGAAAATAATCTTTAACTGAAATTTATTTTTTGAATAACTTTAACCATAGGCTAAATTTTAAAAATCTGTCCGACAGTTTTCCCAAAGTCTGTGTTGGCTATCAAATGGTATGGTTTCGAACCCGATACATCCTTGCATTACAAAATTCGACCTTTAAATTTTTAGGACGTTTCACTTAAGAGATGTCGCAGTAGGACGTTTGTCGCTTAGGACGTTTGTCGCGGTAGGACGTTTGTCGGTGTACCATTTTAAACTACAGAAGGGATAATTTGTGTATCATCATTTGGGATTTTATCGGACATTGTCTTATCCCTTTAATAATAGTAAAGAGCCAATAATGATTTATTTATGTAAATTCATAAAAGGATATTCTATGTTATAATCGATGTAATTATTTGGATATTGCACCAGATTTACGACTACTTTAATAAAATGGTGTTTCCAGCTGGCTACATAACCCCATCCCCTCCAACTGGAGGAACATATTGACAAATTAGATAAGACTATATAGTGGCAACCAAAATTGACAACAAGATTTCCCAAGTCGTAATATCCACGTATACTATATCCATTTATACAATACAATAGGGTTATCTTCTTGGAAGATAGGTTTGATTGTAATTATATCATTAATGTTTGTATAATTTCAAAAATTTTGATATAAATTTTTCATTATATTCCAAATCTTTTTGACTGCACAGTGTAAAATAAGCATATTTGTACAACATCAACTTAGTTCTTGAAGATTAAGGAAAAACTTTTTTTGTCAGCCGTTTGTCAGATCTTATTCTACACACGTCAAACATCCAAACCCTTAGTATTCTCAGAAAGGCAGGGAAAATTATACTGCAAATTATACTTGTACCCACAGTTTTATCTTATTTTTTTCCTATCCCTGTGTATCCCTGACAAAAGTTAGAAATATTCATCATTGTCATATCCCTGTGTATCCCTGACAAGAACTATTCATCATTGTCATATCCCTGTGTATCCCTGACAAAAGTTAGAAATATTCATCATTGTCATATCCCTGTGTATCCCTGACAAGAACTATTCATCATTGTCATATCCCTGTGTATCCCTGACAAAAACTATTCATCATTGTCATATCCCTGTGTATCCCTGACAAGAACTATTCATTATTGTCATATCCCTGTGTATCCCTGACAAGATCTATTCATTATTGTCATATCCCTGTGTATCCCTGACAAAAGTTAGAAATATTCATCATTGTCATATCCCTGTGTATCCCTGACAAGAACTATTCATCATTGTCATATCCCTGTGTATCCCTGACAAGAACTATTCATTATTGTCATATCCCTGTGTATCCCTGACAAGAACTATTCATCATTGACATATCCCTGTGTATCCCTGACAAGAACTATTCATCATTGTCATATCCCTGTGTATCCCTGACAAAAGTTAGAAATATTCTCCATTGTCATATCCCTGTGTATCCCTGACAAGAACTATTCATCATTGTCATATCCCTGTGTATCCCTGACAAAAGTTAGAAATATTCATCATTGTCATATCCCTGTGTATCCCTGACAAGAACTATTCATTATTGTCATATCCCTGTGTATCCCTGACAAGATCTATTCATTATTGTCATATCCCTGTGTATCCCTGACAAAAGTTAGAAATATTCATCATTGTCATATCCCTGTGTATCCCTGACAAGAACTATTCATCATTGTCATATCCCTGTGTATCCCTGACAAGAACTATTCATTATTGTCATATCCCTGTGTATCCCTGACAAAAGTTAGAAATATTCATCATTGTCATATCCCTGTGTATCCCTGACAAGAATTATTCATTATTGTCATATCCCTGTGTATCCCTGACAAGAACTATTCATCATTGTCATATCCCTGTGTATCCCTGACAAGAACTATTCATCATTGACATATCCCTGTGTATCCCTGACAAGAACTATTCATCATTGTCATATCCCTGTGTATCCCTGACAAAAGTTAGAAATATTCATCATTGTCATATCCCTGTGTATCCCTGACAAGAACTATTCATCATTGTCATATCCCTGTGTATCCCTGACAAGAACTATTCATTATTGTCATATCCCTGTGTATCCCTGACAAGAACTATTCATCATTGTCATATCCCTGTGTATCCCTGACAAGAACTATTCATCATTGTCATATCCCTGT
This sequence comes from Acartia tonsa, assembly GCF_053477335.1. Classification (NCBI taxonomy): domain Eukaryota; kingdom Metazoa; phylum Arthropoda; class Copepoda; order Calanoida; family Acartiidae; genus Acartia; species Acartia tonsa. Next base: position 35,474,442 of record NC_137273.1, read on the forward strand.
GTATCCCTGACAAGAACTATTCATCATTGTCATATCCCTGTGTATCCCTGACAAGAACTATTCATCATTGTCATATCCCTGTGTATCCCTGACAAGAACTATTCATTATTGTCATATCCCTGTGTATCCCTGACAAGATCTATTCATTATTGTCATATCCCTGTGTATCCCTTACAAGAACTATTCATCATTGACATATCCCTGTGTATCCCTGACAAGAACTATTCATCATTGTCATATCCCTGTGTATCCCTGACAAGAACTATTCATCATTGTCATATCCCTGTGTATCCCTGACAAGAACTATTCATTATTGTCATATCCCTGTGTATCCCTGACAAGAACTATTCATCATTGTCATATCCCTGTGTATCCCTGACAAGAACTATTCATCATTGTCATATCCCTGTGTATCCCTGACAAGAACTATTCATCATTGTCATATCCCTGTGTATCCCTGACAAGAACTATTCATTATTGTCATATCCCTGTGTATCCCTTACAAGATCTATTCATTATTGTCATATCCCTGTGTATCCCTTACAAGAACTATTCATCATTGACATATCCCTGTGTATCCCTGACAAGAACTATTCATCATTGTCATATCCCTGTGTATCCCTGACAAGAACTATTCATCATTGACATATCCCTGTGTATCCCTGACAAGAACTATTCATCATTGTCATATCCCTGTGTATCCCTGACAAAAGTTAGAAATATTCATCATTGTCATATCCCTGTGTATCCCTGACAAGAACTATTCATCATTGTCATATCCCTGTGTATCCCTGACAAGAACTATTCATCATTGTCATATCCCTGTGTATCCCTGACAAGAACTATTCATTATTGTCATATCCCTGTGTATCCCTGACAAGATCTATTCATTATTGTCATATCCCTGTGTATCCCTGACAAGAACTATTCATCATTGTCATATCCCTGTGTATCCCTGACAAAAGTTAGCACTATTCATCATTGTCATATCCCTGTGTATCCCTGACAAGATCTATTCATTATTGTCATATCCCTGTGTATCCCTGACAAAAGTTAGAAATATTCATCATTGACATATCCCTGTGTATCCCTGACAAGAACTATTCATCATTGTCATATCCCTGTGTATCCCTGACAAAAGTTAGAAATATTCATCATAGTCATATCCCTGTGTATCCCTGACAAGAACTATTCATCATTGTCATATCCCTGTGTATCCCTGACAAGAACTATTCATTATTGTCATATCCCTGTGTATCCCTGACAAGATCTATTCATTATTGTCATATCCCTGTGTATCCCTGACAAGAACTATTCATCATTGTCATATCCCTGTGTATCCCTGACAAAAGTTAGCACTATTCATCATTGTCATATCCCTGTGTATCCCTGACAAGATCTATTCATTATTGTCATATCCCTGTGTATCCCTGACAAAAGTTAGAAATATTCATCATTGACATATCCCTGTGTATCCCTGACAAGAACTATTCATTATTGTCATATCCCTGTGTATCCCTGACAAAAGTTAGAAATATTCATCATTGTCATATCCCTGTGTATCCCTGACAAGAACTATTCATCATTGTCATATCCCTGTGTATCCCTGACAAGAACTATTCATTATTGTCATATCCCTGTGTATCCCTGACAAGATCTATTCATCATTGTCATATCCCTGTGTATCCCTGACAAGAACTATTCATCATTGTCATATCCCTGTGTATCCCTGACAAGAACTATTCATTATTGTCATATCCCTGTGTATCCCTGACAAAAGTTAGAAATATTCATCATTGTCATATCCCTGTGTATCCCTGACAAGAACTATTCATCATTGTCATATCCCTGTGTATCCCTGACAAGAACTATTCATTATTGTCATATCCCTGTGTATCCCTGACAAGATCTATTCATTATTGTCATATCCCTGTGTATCCCTGACAAGAACTATTCATCATTGTCATATCCCTGTGTATCCCTGAGAAAAGTTAGCACTATTCATCATTGTCATATCCCTGTGTATCCCTGACAAGATCTATTCATTACTGTCATATCCCTGTGTATCCCTGACAAAAGTTAGAAATATTCATCATTGACATATCCCTGTGTATCCCTGACAAGAACTATTCATCATTGTCATATCCCTGTGTATCCCTGACAAAAGTTAGAAATATTCATCATAGTCATATCCCTGTGTATCCCTGACAAGAACTATTCATCATTGTCATATCCCTGTGTATCCCTGACAAGAACTATTCATTATTGTCATATCCCTGTGTATCCCTGACAAGATCTATTCATTATTGTCATATCCCTATGTATCCCTGACAAGAACTATTCATCATTGTCATATCCCTGTGTATCCCTGACAAAAGTTAGCACTATTCATCATTGTCATATCCCTGTGTATCCCTGACAAGATCTATTCATTATTGTCATATCCCTGTGTATCCCTGACAAAAGTTAGAAATATTCATCATTGACATATCCCTGTGTATCCCTGACAAGAACTATTCATTATTGTCATATCCCTGTGTATCCCTGACAAAAGTTAGAAATATTCATCATTGTCATATCCCTGTGTATCCCTGACAAGAACTATTCATCATTGTCATATCCCTGTGTATCCCTGACAAGAACTATTCATTATTGTCATATCCCTGTGTATCCCTGACAAGATCTATTCATCATTGTCATATCCCTGTGTATCCCTGACAAGAACTATTCATCATTGTCATATCCCTGTGTATCCCTGACAAGAACTATTCATCATTGTCATATCCCTGTGTATCCCTGACAAGAACTATTCATTATTGTCATATCCCTGTGTATCCCTGACAAAAGTTAGAAATATTCATCATTGTCATATCCCTGTGTATCCCTGACAAGAACTATTCATCATTGTCATATCCCTGTGTATCCCTGACAAGAACTATTCATCATTGTCATATCCCTGTGTATCCCTGACAAGAACTATTCATCATTGTCATATCCCTGTGTATCCCTGACAAAAGTTAGAAATATTCATCATTGTCATATCCCTGTGTATCCCTGACAAGAACTATTCATCATTGTCATATCCCTGTGTATCCCTGACAAAAGTTAGAACTATTCATCATTGTCATATCCCTGTGTATCCCTGACAAAAGTTAGCACTATTCATCATTGTCATATCCCTGTGTATCCCTGACAAAAGTTAGCACTATTCATCATTGATGAAGCAGATTAAAAACTTTCTTACGGTGTAGTCCAAACATTAATCTTGGTTAAAAGGACTGAGAATCAAATATTTTTCTAGTCAGAAAATATCGCATATGGATGATGCTCTATGAAAATGTAACTGAGAAGTAAATTAAGTACTAATCATTGTTGAAATTACCGAAAATTAATTTTTTATCTCGTTTATTATTAATCTTAGTTAAAACAACTGAGAACAATTTTAAATGAAGAAAGAATAAATATTGATTAAAAGAACTTACTTAGAACTTATTATTTATGCATATATAAATCTGGTTAAATAAACTGAAATATATCTTTTTAAGTCCATGGGATAAAAATACTGAAAATTTTAATGTAGAACAAACAAACTTGGTTAAAAGAACTAAGAACTAAAACTTTTATGGATAACTTTAATAAACTAAACGAAACAAATCAAAAAATTTATTGATCACTCTATGTTGCGTTTAAAAAGCGAGTGCGTATGGCTACAGAATATCTTTAACCATACTTAACCTAACCTATCTAATTATTTTTCTAGTGAGGTTTGAATACCCCTCTTTTGATTAATAAACAAAAACTTTTATTCTCGCTTCTTTGGCAAAGGGTTGTGATAAAAATTGTGTCTTTTACATTATACATAGATTATCTATATCTATAATACTAGATATATTAAAGAATGGATGGACAGTTATAAAGTATTAGAATGTCTGTATGTCTATCTATTATACATAGATTATCTATAACTATAATACTAGATATATAATTAAAGAATGGATGGACAGTTATAAAGTATTAGAAGACACCCTCCCCAATAATAGTTTAAAACCTTCCCTGGAACTATATGAAGCTTCACTGTAAAGGAGAACAATAACAGTTCAGCGGTTAGCGAGATCCTTCGGGACAAACAAAAAACGCTTACTACTTTATATTATAGGATAGTAAGTTTTTTGTCTGTAGCTTAAGATTTATAAACTACTGAACCGATTGAGTTATCTCTTTTGGGGAAGCTTCACATCGGTCCTGTGATAGTTTCAGGCTATTTTATTTTTAGATTAATGTCTTTGAGTGTTGTCAGACTATTTTTCTGCCCATCCTTATCCCTTCGCAGTCGCTTATTAACCATAAACCAATAGAATGTCATTTTATCTGTTAGATTACAAATTTTATTGAATACTCTAAAATGAATACATAATTTAATTTAGATAGACCTAAAATTTTTTACGAATTATATGATTACAAACAAGGATGACAACATCCATAAAAGCGAAGCACTGAAACGGTAGGACAAACGGACATTAACACTTGTATAGTGTTAGAACTTAATTATCATAATATAAATTTATAAGAGTCAAAGCAAAATTGTAAGTAAATTTGTTGTAAAACTGCTTGATACAGGATAATTTTTATGGACATACTTACATTTTTAGGGCTTGATTATAGAGTTGGTTCGCTTATTACATTATACTTTGTTGTCCCAGGAATCAATATACAAAAAATCAGATCAATCCGATGATTTGATCACATAAAAATTTGTTGTTAAAAAAGTAAAAAAATCAACATGTTTAAAATGAACGTACGGACATTTTGGTAATGATTATAGAGTTGCTACGCTTTCTAAATCGTACCTAACTACTAAAGGAATCACCATGCAAAATTTGAAATCGATAGGACAATTCTAACATGCCTAAATTAACGGAAAAAGCTATCCGTTACGGACGTACGGACGGACGTACGGACGTACGGACGGACCGACCTTAATTATAGAAAAGCTTCGCTTTTAAAAAGATACTTTATATGTTATTTCAACGAGTTTCCAACTGGTTTGTCCCCAAGTGAAAACGATAGGATTCAAAGCCATGGTATTATAATAGCTATTAGTTATAATTTATCTGCTAGTGAAAATTCATTTTCATCCCCAATGACGATATACAAAATTATCACCTGTGTAGAATATTATTATTAATTTAAAAAATTTGGATACTACTAGTCTTGAACCACCAACAAACCACAATTCATAAATGTCCCAAAGTTTTAAAGCAACCTATAAGGTAAGTAGTTATAAAACTTTGAGTACCAGTGTAAATTACAGTCAACTGTTCCCTCAATACATTGTGAAGAGAGATGAGTTGATAGAGACGTCCTGGAAGTTTAAAACTCATTAAGTATGATGAATTAAATTCTTTACAACTTATCTCCTATCACTGCATTTTTATCTATTTCATACATTACTAGTGACTCCGCCCTTAGCCTGTAATGACTCCGACTCTAACCAACATCTTTAAATAAAATGGGATGGGGGAGTATTATCTTCGGGAATAGGAGGGAGCGACCCACCCCCCCCCCCTCCCCTCAAAAAAGCCAAAAACATTCCTTAGACTAATGTAAAAACCCCTCTGTAGAACGATTATTCCAGCCGTTTAAGAGATCGTAGCGGACATACATACATATAAACAAAAAACATCCTGCTACGTTGATAATAATTGATATTTTAAAAATGAAATACCGCAACATGCCTATCTATACATATATACATATACCTATGGCTACTTATAAAGAAAACTATTATTCATACATTTCTTTCTAAAAAAATTGTATATATATTAGCAATTGAAATGCCACTGAGAATGTAAAATAAAAAACTAAAATAGGTTAAAATTAGTTTTGAGAATAAACCGTATTTTCATTCTGAATTCATGTTAGGCTAGGTTAGGTTAAGTTGGGTTAAGAACTGTGCATTTTTATCATTATATTGGGAATGCACATTGATTTATTATTTATTGTCTTATACCTTAAGATCCTTGGTTAAAGATTCATTTTTTAAGGGTTTTTTGTCTGAAGCATAAGATCTCAATAACTACTCAACCGATGGGGTTTTCTATTTTAAGTAAGTTTCGCATATGTCCTTTGATCGTTTCAGCCAATTTATTTTCAGATTTAAGTCTTGGAGTGGTTGTAGGTTATTTTTATAGCCCATGTTTGCCCATATAATTTCAGAGTCTCTATATAATAGGACGTTGCCTCTAGTTTAAGATAAAAAATGTGAAAAATTTGTTGTACAAGAAAAACACCACCTCAGTATAAAATAATTAATCTTGGTTTCACATCCAACTGTCCAGTCTATCCAGGGATCTAAAGGGATAAGACATTAGTTGATAAATTAATGTACATCCCCAATGATAACACACAAAACTACCCTTTCTGTAGACTTAAATTCGTGGTTGAAACGTTTGGACACTCATATATATTAACCAACAAATAAAAATTAAATAAAAGTTCCAGAAGTTGTTAAGTCAATGAATAAGAAAATGTTATTATAAAACTTTGGGGACAAGTGTTATATACCACCCAATGTCCCCTTCCTCCCTGAGTCTATGCTATACACAAACTAAAGGGACACTCATTCAGAAACTCTTAGGCAGTGGCGTCCACAGCGCTTTGCCAGGGGCATTTTGACAACCTACTTTATGATTTTTTAACACACCCCTTAATCCAAAATTGAGTGGGGGGGAGAGCTATAATACAGAGGCTAAGAGTGATGTTATTTCATTGTCAGGGGGGTGAATTTTCAGGTGTATATTCAAGAAGGTATAGTATGTCCCTTTGAGAAAGTGGCATTTTAGTAAGTTAACCATACATTAAAAGAAAATTAAGATATCTAAAATGGCAGAATTTTGTAATTTATCCTTTACAGAGAAGTTTAATATTGTTTATTTAGACTTTCTTAAATTCAAATATTATTTGCTTTTATTTATAAAATTTTTTGAAGCTGGAATCAATTAAAATTTCTGGCATATACAATTTTGAATTTCTTTACAAATTTTCGTTTTGAAGTTGTAAGTCACACATATGCATACAATCCAATTTTTTCTAATTTAAGATTTTAACCAATCTTTCCTAACTTACGAGAAGTCCTATATTTTTAACATAGAAAAGGTCCAAAAAATTGTTCATAAATTTGCGTAAATACAGAATTCTTTTTAAAGACATACTTTCATTTTCAGGACTTGATTATAGAGATGATTGTGTTGTCCTAGCAATCATTATTCCAAAAATTAAATGAATAGGAATATTATATCATACAAAAAAATTACAAAAAATCAGCATGTTTTAACCGGACTTTCTGGTAACGATTATATAGTTACTAAACTTCCTAAATCGTACCTTACTGTTATAAGAATCATTATATAAAGTTTGAAATCCAACATGTCTAAATTAACAGTCAGCTATCCCTTTCGGACGGGCCGACCCTATTTATAGAAAGCTTCGCTTTTAAAGAGGTGTGTATTAAGCCATACATATGTTAATTTTTATGGCTTGACCTTTATCAATTTATAGAATAGTCTGTACAATAGACTTAAACTAGAGTAATCAGGTATCTAAAGGGATAAGACAATGGCCGATAAATTGATGAACATCCTCAATGATGATACATAAAATTATCCCTTCTATAGTTTGAAATTAGTGGTTGAAATGTTTGAGCACTAAACTTAATGAAATAACTAAATAAAATTTACTAAAGTCGCCAAATTTGTTAACCAAACGAATAAGAAAACGTTATTATAAAAATTTGGGGACTAGTATAATAAACAGCGCATTGTCCCCTCTCTCTCTCTGAATCAGAGATATGTTTGTCCAAAAAAAGCAAAGCATTAGAAATTTATCAAAATTAAACTGTGTCTGTATCATATTAAATTGAAGCTTTCCCTCAAAGTGCATAGTAAACACTGAAACCCCTAGCCACCCTCTCGCCTATTTCTTTAATGAATTGAAAATAATGGAAGGAGGGTGTTTTTTACAATGTTTAACCCCCGTGGGGCCTTTAACTGTGGTGTTCTAACACTGCGAGGATCCCCAGTACCAAACAAAACCTTACCTAACCTGTCCTAACAACGTAATAAACACACCAACAAAAAAATAACATCATCCCCTCCCCCTCATAATGATTTAACCCTTGTTTGCAGGTGTTTTAACCCGTTTATGATTGGTCTATTCTCCTTAAAATTTTTATCAATATTTATCTTCTAATATTTTTGTAAAGAATTTAACTATAGCATACCACCTCGTATATATATATTTAGCTATTCCATTAAGTAAAGTTGCAATTGAAGACAAGGATATAAAGGGATAAGACAATGACTGATAAATTGATGTACATCCCCAATGATGATCCACAAAATTATCTCTTCTGTAGATTAAAATTAGTGGTTGAAACGTTTGAACACTTAACATAATCAATAAACAATCAGAATTCACTAAAGTCCCCAAAGTTGTTAAGCCAACGAATAGGATAATGTTATTATTGGACTTTGGGGACAGCTAGAAATAATGATTGTAATTTTTAGGCAAGCTTTGAAGTGGTTATTGAAGCGTAAGGGATAAAAGATAGGTAAGGAGGGGACTTTGGCCTGTAAATTATACTTGTAGCAAAGTTTTATAAACACATCTTCTTATTCTTTGGCTTTCAATCTTTGGATACATATTGGTTGGTACAAGCTACCAGTGTTCAAATTTTTCCACCATTAATTTTAGTCAACAGAAGGGGATAATTTCCATTTATCGTCCATTGTCTTACCTCCTAAAATTCCTAGATAATCCTAAAAAATGTTATGCTTCTTTAATTTATAAGAATGGATTTATTATTACTTGGATCCTACACTAGATTATCATGTACTCTAATAAGGTTTAACTTATAGCAGGCTATTATAACGACCCCTCCCCCCTGATACACCCCCTAACCGCATCACCTACATTACTACTGGATGAACAAACTGACCAATTAATTATGTCCATGTTATCAACCTAAATTGTCGACAATTTTCTCCCTGTCATAATAACTACGTATGTTCTACATCCATTTTTTAAAGTCCCTCCCCTTCTAATGAATCCGCTAATTTAAATAACACCTTTATCTTTCATAGAAAACTGGGTTAAAACCTATCTGATCTTTTGAACTTGAAAATTCTGCATGACTTTATCGGAAATTCAAAGTAAAGGGATAAGTATATTGACAGAAAATTGTCTCTTAAGATCTTGTAAACGGCTATACCTGGCTATGTTTTCATCAATTTTTTTAGGGGTATATCCAACTCCAATGAGAAATCATCACAGAAAATAAAAGTAAGTTCGACAAAGTAAGGTGTGGACATTGGACTGTAAATTTTAATGTTAACAAAAGTCTTATAAACACGTTTTCGCATTCGTTGGTTTAATAACTTTAGGTTATTTAATAAATCTTGATTACTTTGAATAAGCAACAGTGTCCGAACTTTTGTACCAATAATTTTAATCTACATAAGGGGTAATTTATTGTATCATACTTGGGAGTTTGCATCACAGAATCATCCAATGTCTTTTCCCTTAAAATACTTTTTATCCTTATACTAAAGTAACAGGATGTGTGTTTGTCTGTCTGTGTGTTTGTACCGAAGGATCTCGCTAACCGCTGAACCGATCGGGTTCTCCTTAACATGGTAGCTTCTCATAGGTCACGGGAAGGTTTATAACTATTTTGGGGAGGATACCACAACCCTCCCAAGAGAAATCGCCCCTAGAAAAATCCCTCCCCCCCCCCGAATATTTTTTTTACTTTTTCTTTTAAAATCTAAAAAAATAAATTTGGTTATCAAATTCGACTCTCTCCTCCTCAAGTGCCCCTAGAGGCCTCTAGGGGCGTAGCCGCTAGTACTTTATATTTTAACTAGCGGCTTCGCCCCTAGCGTCTAGGGGCTTTGCCCCAAGAGGTGATCAAAAAAAATTAAGGTGAAATTCGTAAAATTCGTTTTGGGGGGGTTGGGGGTGTCCCACCCCCCAAGAAAATAGCTTAAAACCACCACAGGACCGATAGGTATATACCCTGAAGAGTAGAATCCAATCGGTTCAGTGGTTATCGAGATCTTAAGCTTCAGACGGACGGATGGACGGACAGACATCAAGCTACTTCGTATTATAGATAAAATATGTTAATTATCCAAATGCTCAATTGTTAAGATCTATTTTTAAAGAATTTAAGTATTTTTTCCTGTTCCTTTTTTCTTGTTCCTTTTATCCCTGATTTTAGCATTTTTGCTATACTTGTTTCCCATTCACTTTCATGCTAAATTTATCTTATCATATAAGCAGTAGGTTTTTTTTGTCTGTAGTGAAGGGTCTCGATAACCGCTGAACCGATATGGTTCTCCTTTACAATAAAGCTTCTTATAGGTTCCGGAATGGTTTTGGGCTATTGGATTTTTATACCTAAGTTTGGGTTCAGATCAATTTCCTCCTTTCCTTACTCCTTCGATTACAGAGCTCCTACATGCCAGGAGCGTAGCAGCTAGTCCTATAACATAAAGTAGTAAGCTTTATTTAGTAGTAAGGATCTCGCTAACCGCTGAACCGACATGGTTCTCCTTTACAGTGTAGCTTTTCAAATGTCCTTGGAAGGTTTGTAACTATTTGGGGGGAGGGGTACCACCAACCCTCGAAGATAAATCGCCCACGGAGAAATGATCCCAACCCACCTCCAAAAGAATTTTTTTTTCTTTTTTCTTTTTAAAACTACAATTGAAAATGGGGGAGAGGGGGTGTCTACGTCTCGCCTTCAAGGGCTCTCTAGATGCCTTTAGTGGCGTAGTCGCTTGTAAAGGTATAAGGTGATTTCTTTTAAAAATGATCTTGTCTGTGTCAAAGATCGAAAATAGTATAAACAATAATGACAAAATCCATAAAAGCGGAGCTCCAAAGTTAGACAGCAGGAAAAAGGAATATTAACATTTGTTATTATGTGTATTATAATAGAAATTCTTAAGATTAAACAAAATTTTTGGTAAAATTTTTCCAAAATTGGTTAAATCAGAAAAAAAACTGTATAAGGACTTAAGTAAAATTTTGATTACAATAGTGTAATTTATCGACCTAGGAACTATCATTCCAAAAATCAGATGATTAAGATAAATATAAACCTAACATAAAAAAAATATTTCAATAAAAGTTGAAAAATTAACCCAAGGGCTTTCTGGTAACGTTATACAGTTACTACGCTCTCTAAATCGTACCCACATGTTACAGACATCATCATGTCAAGTTTAAAATCGAAAGGATAATTCTAACATGCCTAAATGAACAATAATAGTTATTTCTCGCATCGTATTATAAACAGCTTTCCTTCGGCATCTCGGGGATAAAAAAAAAACTGGTTTTAATCCTATAATTGTTCATTTTATATTCGTAGAAAGCTGGATATAATACGATGCTAGACAGGGGCGTCCAAGCTTTTTATTATTGGGGTAGGTAAAAATTTTTTTTTGGGGGGGGGGGTAATTCGTTTTTGGGAGGGGTAAAACGCCGCAAATTTCCCCCCCCCCCAATATTTTTACCCCGGGGGTAAAATTTGCTTAGGGGGGGTAATTACCCCCCCTGAAATCTGTTGGCAGGGGTAAATTTAGTTTACCCCCCCCCCTAAAATTTACCCCCGGGGTAAAATTTTTTTTGGGGGGGGAAATTTGCGTTTATTTACCCCCCCAAAATTATTTGGGGGGGGGGTAAATACCCCCTACTAAATGGTTAGGGGGTGCCTACGGCACCGCCAGGGTAGGGGTAAATTTTAAATGGGGGGGGGGGGGTAAAATGAAAAAATTTGGTTGGGGGGGGGGGGTAAACGCCCTATTACCCCCCCCCCCTTGGACGTCTATGATGCTAGACATAGTTTTTTCGTATGGATGAGAACAGGTTCTTATCCACCGGATTCGAATTAATACGAGAAAAGCTTTTAAACATTAAACGCTGCATATACTTACTTATCCGCGTCTTGCTGTTTCAGCAAATTCGGCCACTACATGTCTCCAGGTGTTACGGTCTTTAGCTTGCTTTTCTGCTTCTCCCCATGTCATCTCCATCTTTTCCAGCTCATCTTCTACACTCTTTCTCCAAGTTGTCCTGGGTTTACCCCTGCTGCGCTTACCAGGAGGTTTCCATCTCAAGCATTTCTTGGGGTTTCTTGACATGTTCATTCTAAGGACATGTCCTAGCCACCTAAGTCTTATAATCCTTATCTGTGTCTCTAAGTCCTTCTCATTTGTCTTAAAATGCAGGTCTGGACATCCTATATTTCTGTTACTGAACTGAATGAGATATTTCTATCCGTCAGACTGTATTTTATCTACAATTGTCTTATTTTTTCTCATACATCAATGGTTAAAGTAGAATTACGGACAGGTACCTTTTTTGCTATGGTTTTCAAGAGCCTAACTTTTTCCTGAAGCTAATAAAAGTGACTGACTAAGATTATGATGTCAAAAAAAAGTTTAACCAATGAGAGGCCATTATAAATTTTACTATTGGTCAATTACTGTGTAAACTGGCCTTTCATTGGTTAATTTTTGATTACGTCATAATCTAAGTCAGCCACTTTTATTAGGTTCCTTTTTCCTACATGTAATTTTAAAGTCTATATCCCTATCATCTAGGGGCTTTGATTCTTTAAAGGAAAACTCTTCAAATAAATAAATAAATCTGTTTTTAAAAATGCTGCTTTATCTTTAGGACTATCGGCTACGCCCCTAAAATCTAGGTACTTTGTATATAAAGGGTTAGAGAGTATCTCTAAATATAGAATAAAACCACCCCAAGACTTACATCTGAAACTAGATTAGCCTTAAACCATCACAGGACCTATGTGAAGCTTACATAATATAAAGAACCCAATCATTCAGTAGTTATTGATATCTTAAGCTTCAAATAAAAAAAATCCCTTCTAATTCAATAGAATTAAAGAACAAACTATTTAATTGTACGCCTTTTTTTTTATAGAAGTCTTAACTGAACAAGGTATTGAATAATGCCTGTTTAAGGGCCATAACATTCCACCTCCTCTTTCCCTGACTGTCAGACTTTCAACTTAATGTTCTATGTTTAAGTTAATCTGATTTTAGAAATATATTTCGTGTCCAAGTCATTTTCATCAAATTGTCTCATGGCACAGTTTTTAAAAAAATTACCCGGGCCGTGGCATAAGCATGGATGAAAGCGTGCCTGTGTGCTTGCGGAGGAGGTGTCGGGTTTGAGTCTGGTCCACGTCACTTCGTATTAAAAAGTTAAAAATTGTACATACTGCTGCTATATCTGGCACGTGACACTAAAATTGAGGATTGGGAAAATCCCTTGGCCCGTAAACAGGCGCAAATCATTACCATGCACAGTTAAGACTTCCAGACAAAGGTCGTGTAATCAAAGAGATGACTATATGTTTGGATGTCTAGCTTTTCTACATGATAACTTGAAATCGAATGAGAATCCTGCCCTAACGAGGTATGATTTTTAAATATTTTGAGTATTATAAGCAACGTTAATTTATTAAGTCTTGACACTAGAGGGAAGGAGGAGGAGAGAATTTGTTTATAAAACTTTGGTTCAAATTTGATTTAAAGTCTCATGTCCCTACCCTCAAAGAATAAAAAAAAAATATTTGAAAGATTGTTTAAATACCAGTTCTATTCGGGCTGAGGGAGGGGACAATGGCATGTAAATTACAGTGGTACCCAAAGTTTTATATTTTCGGCTAAAAAACTTTGATTACATTTATTAAAACTGGTAGTGTCCGAACTATTCAATCAATGATTTTAATCTACATAAGGGATAATCATGTTTGACATCATTGGGGACGAATATCAAATTATCGGCCATTGTCCAATCTCTAGAGATGCCTGCTGTTACTGGCTACTACTGTTACGATTGTGGTAATGTTGGCTATTATTCTCTGCCAACAAAACAATGGCGTACTAACTTCTTAACATTGTTCTCATGTTAATCATAGTAAAAAAAGGATGACAACATCCATAAAAGCGAAGCACTGAAACGGTAGGACAAACGGACATTAACGCTTGTATAGTGTCTGAACTGAATAATCAGACTATAGAAGTATAAGAGTCGAAGGAAAATTATAAGTAAATTTGTTGAAAAACTGCTTGATACAGGATAATGTTTATGGATATACTTACATTTTTAGGACTTGATTATAGAGTTGCCTCGCTTATAATATTGTTCTTTGTTGTTCCAGGAATCAATATACAAAAAATCAGATCAAATGGATAATTAGATCACATAAAAATTTGTTGTTAAAAAAGTAGAAAAATCAACATGTTTAAAATGGACGTACGGACATTCTGGTAATGATTATAGAGTTGCTACGCTTTTAAAAACAAGGATGACAACATTCATTAGTAGCGAAGCATAAAAGTATTAGTGAAGGGAAAAACAGACTAAGTGAGTTATAGTGCAGATGTTCAGTTCTCATAACAATAAAAAAAGATAGAAATATGCAAAACCTTTAAGAAAATCACAAAAGCTTTCAAAAATAAAGTGTATGTGTTTTAAAGCATGACTAACAGACAGCCGAACAAAGCGATGTATAGATTAGATCCGCATAAATCATAGGAATCTTCACTTAAAATTTCAGCTGTCTATCTTCAGAACTAAGAATTGAGACATAGGTAACAAATAAACATTTACCCTTTGTTAGACCCGGGCCTAACAAAAAATTCGGTCAATGGAGAGCCATTTAAAATTGCTGGACAACTGGAGGATCAGGACCAGCAGGATCATACCTGAAACCTGAAATTGACTTGAAATTGAACTCTATCTTACATATTATGATGTACTACTTTAGGATAATTTTTTAATTTGGTTACCTGCTTTGTTTACTTCAAAACAATTCTCTTTACCTGGATGACCCTGCCAGGTTTGATGACATCCTATGCCTGCCAGGATGGAGATATTTTCAAAATGTCAACTCTCAGTTATGTGTAATACCCACATTAGAAAAGTCAATTATTTATACCACTATATCTTTCACACACAGAAAATGAGATAGAAAAAGTACGCGAAGAAAGTCGCCTCAAAAATCAGAACGTGACGTCATAAAAATAAGGGATTATCCATCTCTTTTTTTAGGGGTTTTCTTTCTCACTTCTCCTCTCATCTGCCTCATTTTTATGACGTCACTTCCTGAAGGGGAGGTCAACACAAGATACATAGTAAAAAAGATATACCTATATTTATTATACATATATATATATATATATTCATATATATTTCTTCTGGTCCCTCTCTTTATTTATTTATTTGCAAAGATATGGTTAGATGTATCAATAGATTTCTGTAAATTGGTGAGCTACTTTACTTTTTAACGACCTTAGTTTTATTAAAAATACAAATTGATCTTAACATTTTTATGCTTTTAAAATCTAATTTAGAATTGTGTAATATGCTAGTGAGTGCCTGTCTGTTACAGCACCATCAGTTCCCCCCCCCCCCCCCTTTATTTTATGAATAAATTGAAATAGGTATTGGATTGGTTATTTAAAGCCATATAACTGCGGTGCCATAACCCTGCGGGGAATAAAACAAATAGAATAAAGGTTAGGGTTCGGAAGCCTAAGTATCAATCAAAACTCAGCTAGAAATAGCCGAACCACACACCTTTTAAGCACTCAAATCTAAAGTAGTCCATTTATGCATCAAGCTAAGATATGTGTGCTAAGGTATATAAATTCACTAATATGACATATATTTCATTTCCATAATATAGGTTAACTCACAAAAAAAATTTAAAAAAATATTTACAAATAGCAATATACTTTGTTATCCTTAGTTAAAAGGAAGCTAATTTATATATTTCTAGTTGCTTCGCCCTTAGTCTCTAGTGAAGGGCAATAAAATAGCCTAAAACCACCTAAAAGTATCCATAAAGCTTCCCTAAACAGTACAACCCATTAGGATCAGCAACTTTCAAGATCTTCACTTTTAGACAAAAAAAACCTTAGTGATTTATATAATAGAATATGTAGTTAATATTAGTTATTATGGCTTTTTACTGTTTTATAGTTAGTTCATCTTTTCCAATGAATGCATTGTGATACTGCTGTTTTAGATTAACTTGTTCTATAAGATAAAGTAGTAAGGTTTTATTGTCTTATACTTGAGATCTCAGAAACTGTTATTCAGAATGGGTTGTACTTTTCAGGAAAGCCTGATAAATGATATAGGATAGTTTTAGGCTATTTTAGAGGCACGGGCAAGGCAACTAGTAGACATAAGAATTATAAGAGTTTTTTGCTAAAAAAAAAATTCTTCATTGTATAAACATTTTTTCCAGGAGATTTTCATATGATTAAGTCCCGCTGCGCTGTACTTTTTTTATTTACAGGTCTGAATATATCTTTAAATTTATATTAAAAACAAAACTGTATACTATATTTCAATATCTAAAATATCATAAAATGAAAAATTTTTATTATTTTTTATATCTTTCCCTTAAGAAAATGTTTATCAAAGTAATATAAAACTGAAAAATGCTTTTAGGGTGCTTTAAAATGCCAGTTGATTTTTTCACTGACTTTTTCATTCTATCTTATTTCTTAGGAAAGTAGGTTTAATGTATATACATCCAATAGATCTCGAAAATGGATCAACATTTGTTCCAGGACAGGTTTCAGGCTATTTGGCAGAGAAGACCATTGACCCTCTTCCCGCCCCCACCCTAGAGGATAATGGCGAAGCAAATAATTACTTCATTGCCTGTTCTTATTTATTTTCTAGATTTATCAGTGAGAGAAAAAGTGCAAAGTTATATAGCTACGTACTCACATCCGTTGGCTTTATACTTTTGGGTACTTTAATTAAATCTTAATTGGTTGGTTGGTTCATACTTTTTAACACATTTAACATCATTGGGAATGTACAATGTACATCAATTTATCGTCCATTATCTTATCCCTTAAGATATCCCTAGAATTGTGATTATAATAATAATTTATTTCGGAAAACAGAAGAATACAATATTGCATTAGAAAGATAGCCACAAGGCTATACGGATCGAATAAAAACACTATAAGTGCTGTTGTCCCATCCGTTTACAAAATACACTTTTACAATTTACAATACAATTATAATTTATTCGTTATAGTATAATTGTATCCATACATCATGTATCGACTGGTTGCCTATAGGGGATGTCGTGGTTGTGATAAAATCACACCAATCACTGCTGTGATTATGGTCCATAGGACCGACATGCCGTTTGGTTAGTTCACACACCGTGCTGTCCTTATCCTGAAAAAGGCGTCATGCACCAGATCCAAGCGTCAAAGAGCACGGTGTGACCATGTGACCGTTGGTTTCCCAAGGGTGGGTTTGCGGGGGTTGCTAGGGGGGGGGGGGCTAGAGGGTGGGGTTCCTAGGTTAATATGTTGGTTTAATTTGGCACGATCTTTGCTATTCAGAAAATCTGTAGCGATGATCGAGCCATGACCCACAGTGTGTCAATAAGTAAATTATGAAGTAATAAAGTCGATTTCAAAAATTCGAAAAGACATCGCTAAGACATTCTTTAAAAATTATTAGAATTTATATAGAAACAAAAAATTGACCTTGGACTTGACCATTATTAAAGTATTTTGAAAATTTGAGAATTTGAGAAGAAAAAATTTATTGAATTTCAATTTAACATTTCCAGGAATTTAGAAAATTTGAGAGTAGTATAAGTGATGATGATAATAATGGGGTGGCATAGTTATCGCGCATAATTGGGGAGGTTGAGTAGTCTTGGTGGCCAGTGAGGCATTTTCATACGCACCAACAAACATATTATCTATTATCAGACACCAAATATCTGCGACGAACATACAAAAACCATATGTTATAGGCGTGCGTTGTTGTTGTTGCTAGGCTCCCGGGAAATGCATCCTTTGCATCCCTTCCCCTTTTTATTCCAAGTGGCAGCAATACTAAGAAGTCATTTGAGGTGTCAGTGAGGTCAAAGGAGCCGATAGTGTCGTCTTAGAAAGGTGGTTGTGCCGGGTGGTAAAAAGGGGGTGGAAAATTGAGTACTTTTTGGGGAGGAAGTTGCCTTTGCGCAAGTTATGTTCTTTGACCCGGCCGGTTTTGTCTTTGTTAATTAATGTATTTAATATGAAAAATAGGGGTAAATTGAACCTATTTGTAAAGGCTTGCCGGGACATGTCACGTGACATGATTAATTCTATTTAATTGCGTCTTTATTGTTAACTAATCATTGTTCTTCTGGTGCTCATACGATAACCATCCATTTACGTTTACGTTTATATTTACTGTTAAGTTAAATATTAATTTGTTGATTCTGCCATGGCTGATCATAGCAACCTGCTGCTCTTAATCGACGCCGCCGAAGAGGTCCTAGCGCCCCCTCCCGAACCCGAGATTGGCGTCCAGGTTCCTGCCCCCATTCCTTTCGCGGTTCCAGATCCAATGCCAGCTCAGCCGATAGTGTTCTCCAGTGAGATGCCCGACTGGTATTATTTCGGGAAAGGCCTGCGCGCTAGCTTCCGCGACGCTTGTCGCTTAGCTTTCCACGCGGGCCTACAAGAGATACCTAATCGTGAATCTCTCAATCTCGTCAACGAAGGCATTCGGCTGCACCGCCTTCTGGGCGACGCAATGCCCACTGTCGACCGATCCCGTGAGGAAAACATACATGAGCTATCTGTCCTCGAGGCTCAGTGCAATGAGTACAAGGAGGCAGTCTTAATGGCTACCTCCGCGTATGATATTGTGCTGGACCTCGAGTCGACTATCGAGATCAGTGACAGTGAGCCCGATGTTGATGGCCAGGACTATGATGAGTGGTCTATGGAGTCCGAGACTGGATCCGCCGGAACTAGGTCTGACGTTGGCGAAGCTGGAGACGATGCCGCCCCCTGAGCCGAATCAGAGACTTCCGATGGCCCAACCTTCGAAGAAGACTCCGAATCCGACCACGAGGAGCGTCGCGATCCTAGCGTCGAGATTCTAGATTAGTTTAATTGCCATCAAACTTATTTATGCATTTATAATATATACACTTAAAAATATTGCTCATGTATATGTATATCCACCATCCTAATATGTGCACAAATAATTAAACTATTTTTGAATACTCCAGTTTACTTGATAAAAATAATAATAACAATAAAGACTTAATCGGCTGAAACTAGTCATTCCTCAATATTCATCTTTTTTGGATAGATAGATCAAAGGCTACTCTATAATTATAACTTAGTCCGTTAGAACTGAAAAATTTGTTATTGACATTATATAATAGAAAGATATAGAATAATAATAATAAAGACTTAATCGGCTAAAACTAGTCATTCCTCAATATTCATCTTTTTGGATAGATAGATCAAAGGCTACTCTATAATTATAACTTAGTCTGTTATGTTAAAGAGAACTAAAAAATTGATCATTGACATAATAGGATAGAAAGATATAAAGTAATTGCGTTTTCGACTGTTTGAACTGTTTAAATTTGGTAAATTTGATAGAAGTGTGGTTAACGAAAAATTTACGTGCGATTTTAAATATGGTTATGTGCTATTACTCTAAAATTTAAATGTATGTCTATTTACGACATAATAAAATATAAAGATATAAAATAGTTGCAGTTACGACGATTTATGCTGTATAAATTTGGTAAATTTTTAAAGAAAAAGTACGTGCAATATTACATATGGTTTTGTGCAGCTACTCTAAAATTTAAGTGTATGTCTGTTTATTATGGGAAGAGAGTAGAGAAAAAAAGTATAAATTACTGCTATTTTAAATCTATTTTTATTTGCTATTATTCTAGAAAATTCATGAGCGTGTCTGCTAATTATGCGCGTAATAATTATTAATTTATCCGATCAAATAAAGCTTTTTTTAAAAGTTATTATTACCATATGCATAATGATAGAAGAAAGAACTGTAGCAAAAAATGAGATGAAATTGCACTGTTTGTTTCCTATCGTAATAATAAGTGTAAAAACACCTTCCTGTTAAATTCGTTCTTGTTTTCTAAAGCTTTAATGTCTGCTGGTAAATTATTCCAGATTACTGGAAATCGAAAAAGCGGTAATGCTTTTAAATAGGATCGGTTAGTAAATTGAACATGATAATCGTTATCATTCCTTAGTTCTCTATTTCTAACGTCTCTATTTAATCTCCATGTATCGTCAAAAGTTGCTGGTACCTTTTTACTTTTGTAAAGGTACATGAATCTGGCAGTGTTAAATATAATTAATTTCCTAAAGGGGAGTATTTGTAGGTCTATAAATAAATCCTTAGTATGAGCCCTATTTTCTTTCCTGCATATTATTCTTACTGCCTTTTTTTGGAGATTCATAATAGGTTTAATATAACTTTCCAGAATTCCTACAAATAATGGAGAACAGTAGTCCAATAAACTTTTCAAATATGCGTTGTATATTAAAATCAAATGGCGTTTGTGTAATAAGTTTTTCATAACACCCTTTAGTTTTGTATTCTTTAAATGTAATTCAGAAGTCATAACATGGCATATATAGGCATCCACCTCTGCAGGGGGGTGCATCCATAGCGTTTTTTATCATACAAACCCTTTTTTTGGGGGGGGGGGGATGTGCGAAAGAAAGACAAGAAAAAGGACAATGGTAGAATAATTTGAATAAATAGTCTGAATATTTCTTAATCTGTAAGCTTTATTACCTAACAATGTTGTCAACCTTTTATAAAATAATTTTCTATCGTCCTTAAGTCCGCATAGGTCCTGGAAAGGTTGTAATTATTTTGGGGAAGTTACCTCCAATCTCCCAAGAAAATTCGCCACTAGAAAAAAATCCACCAACAACAACAAAAAAATTCAAAAACAAAATAGAAAATGGCCCTAGAGGCCTCTAGGGGCGTAACCGCGTGTATTTTATAACGTAGTTAGTTTTTTTTGTTTGTTTATGATCCCGGTAGAAATCTCCATTTAAGGAAAGCATCATAAAAGTCCTGGGATGGGTTTTTGGCTATTTTTTCTGCACCCATCATCCTACTCCTTTGAGCGTGGGGCTCAGCTAAATGCGATGATAAAAAGTAATACATATGAATGAAGAAAAAACATGAAACACAGCATGACCATGTGAGATACAAAATAACTGATGGGTAACAGTAGAGTTATATTAGAGGGTTTTATGCTATTTTTAAAAGAATTATTGAAGACTATTTTCTACTTTAAGAGTCTTAACTTTTTGTTGAAAAAAGAAAAACATTGTTCATAATTAGCGCAGTAACATTAATTCTACACATCTAAAAATCATTATGATTGGTCTAAAGATCTCCAATCTAAAAGAAGGGTTGAAAAAAAAACTCACAGTAAACATGAGTAAAAAGATTTCAAGATTAATTTTTAAATTCATGGATTTTTTACTTTAAATTTAGAAAGTAAGGCAATATAAGGCTAGTTTTTTTTTAAGTTCAATAAAAAAATTTATTAATGATTTGATGAAAAACTCGTTATAAAAAATTGTAACTATGCTATACTATTTAAAAGCTAATATTTTAGCAAAGAAAGCATCATCAATAGATACGAAAAATAATCCACTCTATTAAAAGAATCATAAATAGTATGATAGACGACTGACATTGTTAGTTATAGAATATGTACTTATTGGCTAAAATAATTTTATAGTATATAAGATTTTAGGATTTACTAACATTCCAGCCAAGTAATTCCAGTTTTGTAAGCCCTGTGGGGCCGACACCCCCTGAAAAAAATTGAAAATAAGAGAGGGGTTTGTTTTTTGTTTATGATTTTAGGTCAGGTTAGGTTAAATTAGGTTAGGTACTGACTACTGAAGGTATTGGTCCAAAAAGGGCTAGGATCACCGAAAGTGTAAAGTATAGAAAAAATACACATTTCACCTATTTCTAAAAATATTCTAAAAAGGGATTCAGTGTTTAACATGCATTTTGAGGGAAAGTACCTTTTTCCCATTACCTCTGAACTAATTAAGAAGAAAAATGTCATTATTTGACCAATCATTTGTTAATCTTTAGGTCAGGACATTAGAGTAAACATAGACTATTTGACCAATCATTTGTTAATCTTTAGGTCACGACATTAGAGTAAACATAGACTATTTGACCAATCATTTGTTAATCTTTAGGTCAAGACAATAGAGTTAACATAGACTTTATGACCAATCATTTGTTGATCTTTAGGTCAAGACAATAGAGTAAACATAGACTATTTGACCAATCTTTTGTTAATCTTTAGGTCAAGACAATAGAGTAAACATAGACTATTTGACTAATCATTTGTTAATCTTTAGGTCAAGACAATAGAGTAAACATAGACTATTTGACCAATCTTTTGTTAATCTTTAGGTCAGGACAATAGAGTAAACATAGACTATTTGACCAATCTTTTGTTAATCTTTAGGTCAAAACAATAGAGTAAACATAGACTATTTGACCAATCTTTTGTTAATCTAATACCTTTTTCCCATTACCTCTGAACTAATTAAGAAGAAAAATGTCATTATTTGACCAATCATTTGTTAATCTTTAGGTCAGGACATTAGAGTAAACATAGACTTTATGACCAATCATTTGTTGATCTTTAGGTCAAGACAATAGAGTAAACATAGACTATTTGACCAATCTTTTGTTAATCTTTAGGTCAAGACAATAGAGTAAACATAGACTATTTGACCAATCTTTTGTTAATCTTTAGGTCAAGACAATAGGGTAAACATAGACTATTTGACCAATCTTTTGTTAATCTTTAGGTCAGGACAATAGAGTAAACATAGACTATTTGACCAATCATTTGTTAATCTTTAGGTCAAGACAATAGAGTTAACATAGACTATATGACCAATCATTTGTTAATCTTTAGGTCAAGACAATAGAGTAAACATAGACTATTTGACCAATCATTTGTTAATCTTTAGGTCAAGACAATAGAGTAAACATAGACTATTTGACCAATCTTTTGTTAATCTTTAGGTCAAGACAATAGAGTAAACAAAGACTATATGACCAATCTTTTGTTAATCTTTAGGTCAAGACAATAGAGTAATCATAGACTATTTGACCAATCATTTGTTCATCTTTAGGTCAAGACAATAGAGTAAACATAGACTATTTGACCAATCTTTTGTTAATCTGTATAAGGTCACGACAATAGAGTAAACATAGACTTTGACTTATTAGTTTTACTTCTCTTAATTGCATTTTTTTCTGCAAAAAAAAAACATTTTAAAAATACTATGTCGATATTAAATCAGCCAAGACCCAGGGATCTAAAGGGATAGGATAATGGCCGATAAATTGATGTACATCCCCAATGATGATACACAAAATTACCCTACTGTAGATTAAGATTAGTGGATAAAACGTTTGAACACTCAACTCAATGAATCAAACAATCAAAATTCACAAGTCCCCAAAGTTTTTAAGCCAACGAATAAGAAATCCTTATTATAAAACTTTGGGGACTAATGTAATAAACAGCCCATTGTCCCCCCTCTCTCTCTGGCCAAGACCACTTTTTATTAAATCCATATTATCGACTTAATCCATTTAAAATGCATTTTGACAGGAAAATAAACATTTAACATGTGCTTTTCCATAAAGTACCCTTCGAGCAATAACCCCCCGTACCGCTAATATTTTTGAAATATTATATTTGAAAAAAGGAAGGGGTTTCTTTTCTGTTATGCCTAACCCATATGGGATGGGGGGGGGGTCCTAACCCTATGGGGCTATTAAGTACTACCGATATGACCTAAACAAACCTGACAAAGAATTTTTCATGATAATATTTTCAAGTAATTGTGGTATGGGGGAAGGGGGTCCGATGCTCAACAAGACACTGTAAGGGAAAAACACCACTAAACACTTTCATCTGTTTTTCTGGAAAGGGGTGGGAGAGGGTTGTGACCCAAATCCAAAAATATGAGGAAATGCATTCTAAATTTTTGAGAACATGAAATCTACATCTTAATCACCATTTGGATAACGAAAATTAAGGGGCGTTTGGGAATATTCTCATATGACGTTCATACAGACGGTCAAATTGTTGTGCAGAATAGCTATGATTTAAATAAATTAACCGGTTCTCAGATACACTGAAAAATCGTCTTTAGCATCGTATTACAGACAATTTATCACAAATATTAAGATAAAAAACTTAAAGTTAATACCAATTTTGTTAGCCCTAAATTAAAGCCCCTTGGGGGTAACAAAACTGGGTCTGATCTTTCTACTTTAATATCTGGGGAAAGCTGTCTATAATACAATGCGACAAATAACTATTCCTGTACTTACTTTTAAGAACCATATCGATCTAGAATATTCTTTAAAGAGTAAAATATCCTTTTGTTAATTTATTTTTTTAGCTGTTTTAACTGATACACTTATAGATGGTAAGGTCTGTAAGACTCAATTCAAAGATATGTACAGAAATGGTTTATTTTCTAGTAAAAATATTCAATTTTATGTGAAAATTTTGAGGCAACCTTCATATTCTTTGCTACGCTAGAGAAAATGATATTAAGGTGGTGTGAAGTTTTTCTCCTATGCATAACAATCTTGGGGGGGGGGGGAGGGTATCCCGTATCACCATAACGGAACCTAACCAAAATTAAAGTAAAAAAATCTGCCCCCCCCCCCCCCCCATATTTTAGATACAGAAGCCGGCAGTTCGACTACTTATTTTGAAAGAAACCGACGAAAATATACTTATCTGTAATCTTGAATTTTTGTAAGAATTCTCATTTTTTCATTTTCCTTCATATTCTCTGGTCATGTTACTGGACCAAAAACTAGGCTTCCAAATAATAGTCGTGTAATTAAAGAGTGTGTTGTCTGTTACGTGTTAAACTATGTCAATTAATCAATGCTGTACATATTTTGAAATAATTGCCGTGAACCGATTGAGAATACGAAAATGGTCAAAATTGTTTTTATCAGTAAACAATTTCAATACGTGGATAGGGCCAAAAGTCAGTTTTTAAAAACATTTTGTGCTTTTAATAAATGTAAAAGTATAGATGTGGCTATGGCACTTACACATCCAGCAAATTTTGGCAAAATTTTTTCTTCCTTTTTCTCATGCCATAAATACATCCAACACTGGCAAAAATACATCCAAATATTTCAAGTGGTGAGGACCTTTTTCGTCTGCTAGTGAATTGCTTCTTGCTCGTTTGGATGTGTTAATATTTCTACTTATTTAATTATTAAGCTTGATAAAGTTGTGTTTTTTATAAATATTTAAGTTTCTTCATCAGTTTGATTTAATGCCTTTGAGAAAATATACTTTAGTAGATTTTCAAACATGTAAAAAGAGTAGTAAGGTTTTTAGCAGCCGCTAGTGTCTATAAATGGAAGCAGCTTATAGTGCCTAATAAAAAATGACGTCATATAAAACAAATGACCAATGATAGGCCAGCATACATCTTACAATTGGTCAATTAAAATGTATACTGGCTTATCATTGGTCATTTGTATTGTATGACGTCATTTTTTATTAAGCACTTTAAGCTGCTTCCAATAAATGGAGCTAGATTTAGTATGTATGATAAATAAGAAGAAATATTATTTTAAAAACTGAACTTTAGGGCGGGACCTTGGCCATTAAACCAGCTTATCTTTTATGCCATGAGAACTTTTAGTTATCTATCTATCATTTATATTTAGAAGTATCTATATATTTATCTATTAAATTAACTAATCTATCTATCTAATAAACTAGCTTGTCTTATATTCCATGAGAACTTTTAGTTATCTATCTATCTATTATGTTTAGAGATGTATCTATCTATTTATCCACTAAATTAACTAAATCTATATATGCATTAAACTAACTTATCTTATATGCCATGAGAACTTTTAGTTACCTATCTATCTATTATATTTAAAAGTATCTATCTATTTATCTATTAAATCAACTAAATCTAGCTATCTATTTTTCTATATACATTTATCTATCTATCTTTATATTGAATTAGCTTTTGTCTATCTTATGTCTGTGTATCTGACTGTTGTCTGTTGCAAAAGATTTCGCAAATGTCAATTAAAACATTTCTTTGTAAAGCAAATAAATATTCTAAAGAAATTTTATTTATAATATATTCCAGTATGGCTGAGAACAAATTTTAATCCAGCGAATAGTAATCCGTTCGAAACCGGATAATTAGATCCGATTTTCAGCCATACTAAAAAATCATATAGCATCGCGCATATTAAAATTTTCAACGAATATTTTTTTTTTTAAATTATGAAATCAATACCAGTTTTATTAGCCCGGAAATTCGGCCCCTCTGCCTTAAAAAAACTCAATTAATCTTATAATTTATCGTTTTATTATCCGCAGAAACCTGTCTTTAATACGATGCGATAAATTACTATTCCATTTACATATCTCTTTCTCTTGGTAGAAATGGCTAAGGGAATCATAATTCATCGAAGTGTAAATACGATAAGAAATAAGCTTATTCTGTTTGTATTCATATAAATATATTTACAGGGATCAGAAGGGATAAGACAATGGCCGATAAATTAATGTATATTGAACATCTCCAATGATGATGCAAAAACTTACCACTTATGTAGATTACAATTAGTGGTTGAAACGTACTTAATTAAAATTCATTAGAAGTCTACAAAGTTGTCAAGCCAACAAATAATTTATTATAAAACATTGGGGAAGAGTGTAATAGACAGTTTAATATCTCCTCCATCCATGATTCATGTATATTTTTTAAGTGTTCTTTCAAAATCTCAAAGATTTAAGTAGAAACATATGTTTTTTTCATATTATTTAATTTTATTACCAATAAGCCAGGGGACATACAAGCTTTTTTGAGGGGGGTAAAATGGAGGGTTTCGAAGGCTTAAGAGGTTAATCTAAATATAATTTTATTGTAATTTTTAAAATTTTGAGGGATAATAATTGAGGGGTTTCAAAGTTTGAGGGGGATATAATACCCCTTTTTACCCCCCCCCCCCCCCTCCATCTTACGTCTATTCGTATGCGCATAGTCTATTTAAACTGAACATTTAACACAACAGCAAATCATCCCTTTGATAACACGAACCTTGTTTGAAAGTCATTATCAGGTGTGCATGGTAATGTGTAGCACCTGTTTATGGATCAAGACATTTCCCATATTATTTCAAATATTTCTTCACGGAAGAAAATTTGAAGCTTTACAAAATACAAAGTGTCTCAAAAAATCAGCCATGTGACGCCATAAAAAAATGAGGGATTATCCATCTTTTTTTTAGGGATTTTCTTTCCCACTTCTCCTCTCATCCCTAATTTTTATGACGTCACATGGCTAATTTTTAAGACCCTTTGTAAAGCTTCAGAAAATTGTTTTAAACCTACTGGAACGTAGTGACGTAGTACCAAAATAAAACCTAAAAATAGAAAAGCTTCGCTTTCGAAATTCTTAGTTGCAAAGAATGGACGTCTTGATATATTTATTATTTGTGCATTTATCATTATATGATATTTCTACTTTTTACTATTTATGTGTAAATGGTTAAATATAAATCATTATACAGGGATCTAAAGGGATAAGACAATTGACGATGAAGTAATTTAAATTATTGGTTGAGGAGTTTGGACACTTAAAATTCAATTAATGTACCCAAAGTTTTTTGAGCCAACAAATCTTTGAAACTTATTAACTTTGGGTACCAGTGAAATTTACGGTACAATGTTTCCTTTATCCTGATCGTTATAGGTCTATCAATTATATGGTGGGAAAAGAGATATATGACAATCGATATATTACTACTTGGATGTTGCACCAGATTTTAATGTACTTAAATAAAGGATACTCGCAGCTGGCTGAAATAACAATACCCTCCATCCACCCCATTCCTCCCCTCCTAATGAATGATCAAACTAACCAATAAATGTGGTTCATATTAAATTGACGACAAATTTTTCCCTTTCAATAAATCTACGTATACCCTATATCCATTGATAAAACACATAAATAAAACATTCTCCACCATTTATTCTGCGTTTAAAAAAATATCTTTTGCAATGATTGGTGATTTTAGTACACTATCTACAATAGCGCAACACATTATAATGCGAAGTTAAAACTTTCTGACACTCAACTGTGGTTTCTTTAGGTAGATAGATTCAGTTTTTGGGTACTTTATAAACTTTGGTTACCAGTGTAATTGTCCATTGTCCCCCCCCCCCCCCTCCCTGCTGGAAATGCTCAAACAAGTGGAAAGGGGAATAATAAGATTAGCTGAATAAATCTATTATATTCATATTTAGTTTTCATTGTCAAAAGTCTGGTAATTTCTTTTCCAGTGTGGCTCCGAAACCGATTAATATCCGCGGGATTAAAACCGGTTCTTAGCCATACTGAAAATTATGTTACAGACAATTTTCCACGAATACTAAATTAAAGATCGTAAGATTAGTGCCAGTTTTGTTAGTCCAGGCAGGCCTTTGCCATCTCGGGGCTAAAAAAAAACTGATTTTCTATATTAATATCCCCGGAAAGCTGTCTAAAATAGCTATACCGATATGGCTCCGAATAAGATGGCTGGATTGTAACTGGTTCTGATATGCTTAAAATAATGTAGAAAATTTTTCATTTATTGAACCGTCGAAAACTGTATCTATTGCACTGTATTATTGACAGCTTTCCACGGATAATAAAATGAAAAAACGTAAGATTAAAACCAGTTTTATGGGCTCCACAGAAGTTACTGGATGGTTTTAGACTTCTTTATCCCTTCAAATACAGAGCCCCTTTGTGCTAAGGGCTTAGCCTCTAGTTTATAATATATTCTTAATACCGCTATCACAAGATTAGAGTATGACCAAGTGGAGAGGGTAGGGCAACCTGAAAATAATATTACATTTTTTAAAAGAAGCTCTTTATAGTAAAAAAAATGACGTCATACAATACAAATGACCAATGACAGGCCAATAAACAGACTAACTTACCAATGACAGGCCAGTATACATTTTAATTGACCAATGGTAGGCCAGAATGACGTCAAATTTCATAGGAACTATAAAACACTTCTTTTTATAGCGAAGTTTCTCGATAACTCATTTTAAGAAACTCAAGTAAAGCTACTCTATCATTTGCAATTTCCGTTTTATTTGGTCCGTCGGTATGTCAGGCATTGTACAAAAGACATATATTCAAAATATCTGGTAAATAGAGAAAGTCGCTTAATGTGACGTCATAAAAATGAGGATGAGATGAGAGAAGAAGTGGGAAAGAAACTCCCTATAAAAAGAGATGGGTAATCACGCATTTTTATGACGTCACATGTCTAATTTTTTCCATTTACAATACATGTCTCTGTCCCGTATGGGCAGTATATATATAAATATGAGATTATTGAATAAATATGTTTATTTTCATATTTACCTAAACGTAGATATCATATAGGGCTAGTTAATTAATCACTAAGAATTATAGTTATTTATCGCATTAAAGTATTTTAAACAGCTTTCCACGGATAATAATATTATATCATAAAATTTCTGTAATACGATGCTATACGTGATTTTGCAGTATGGCTGAGAACCGGTTCAAATTCAGCGGATACTAACCGGTCTTAAAGCCATACTGGAAATGAATTTCTATTGAGTAACAGGAAGTCTAATTGTGTGTTTGTACCGAAGAATCTTGCTAACTACATGACCGATATGTTCCTTCTTTACAGTTTTAATAACAAAAAACAAGGATGACAACATCCATAAAAGTGAATTTCTGTATAAAACTTAATAAGCAGAATATAAATTTAAAGGTGTATGCAAAAGTAGTAAATAAACTTGTTGCAAAACTGCGTAAATACAGGACAATTTTAGGACATGCTTACATCTTTACTTTTACTTGATTATAGAGATGCTTAGCTTAAAGTTAAAATAGTGTACTTTGGTGACCTTTCTAAATCGTACCTAACTGTTACAGAAATCCTCATGCAAAGTTTGAAATTAATAGGACAATTCTAACATGCCTAAATTGATGAAAAAAGAGCTAACCGTGACGTACATACGGACGGAAGTACAGGCCCGAATGATAGAAAATCATTTAAAAATTCCTCTCGACTAATGGATGAGCCCTGTATGTTTATTTATAAGATGATGGTATTTTTATTCAATATTTTCTATCAATCATTCCACAACTTTCCTTTTTCATCTTTTATGTATCTAGCGGCTGCAAGAGGTTCTATTTTCAAAGTGGAAGTAAAAGGTAGAAAAATAGTCTTAATGTAAAGGACTTTACAATAATATAGCTTAAAACCACCCTTGGACCTCTGTAAATCTTCGGTTCAGTAGTTATCGAAATCCTAAGCTACAGACAAAAATACCTTGCTACTTTATTTAATAGGATGTACATTTTCGATCTTTAATCTCTCTCAATTCTTTACTTCTCCGCTTTTTCTCAGCTGCTACTTTAGATAGACTGCTGATTTTTTGTTTTGTGAAAATAGTCTATGTAAAGAGCAACCAGTATAAAACTGACATGGTCTGTTAGTCTGTCGGTCAATCCACAAAAGACATTATATGATATACAAGCGGTTGTGCCCTTGTTTTCGAATGGCTCTCTTTCTCTCATTTTTTCTGTCTATTCTATTCTTTCTTTCTCTCTTTCTCTCTCTCTCTTTCTCTCTCTCTCTTTCTCTCTCTCTCTCTCTCTCTCTCTCTATCTCTCTCTTTTTCTCTCTCTCTCTCTCTCTCTCTCTCTCTCTCTTTCTCTCTCTCTCTCTCTCTCTCTCTCTCTCTCTCTCTCTCTCTTTCTCTCTCTATCTATCTATTTCTCAATCTATCTTTCAATCTCTCTCTCTCTCTCTCTTTCTTTTCTCCCTCTCTCTCTCCCCCTCTCTCTCTCTCTCTCTCTCTCTCTCTCTATCTATCTATTTCTATCTAATTTCTTGTATATATCTTTAAATTTATACTTTTATGTTTTTTTTCTCTCTGATTAATTTGTTTTAATGGCAGCTGTCCCATATATGTATTAATTCATAAATATTGATTAAAAATATATTTCTTATTTTTTCTATTATGTCTTATCAAGATGAAGAAATTGGGAGACAAGCATATAGTCCATATGCACAGCAATTCACCAGGGGGGTGTAAAACCATAAGAGAATGAAAAGTGGGGTGTGGGTCGACACCACCCTACACCCCTCTACTCCCCCCTACTGCACACCACTGGTTCAGCTACAATTTATGATTTACATGTTTCTTTAATAATAATGGGGAAAGACTAGGGATCTAAAGGGATAAAACAATTGCAGATAAATGATAAAGATGATACACAAAATTACCCCTTCTGTAGATTACAATTAGTGGCCGAAATGTTTTGATATTGCTATTCTGAACCAATCAATCAAGCTCTTATAAAAGTACCCAAAGTTTGAACGCTCAATAAACCAACCAATCAAAATGAAAGTCCATTGTCGAATAAGAAAATGTGGTATTCGGCAACCGTGAGCCATGCCTATGGCACCCCTGACCGGGGTTCGGGGAAGGGCTAAAGGCCCTCCCCCAAGTCCTGGGGAAGGGGTCTGCCGACCCCCTCCCTATGCCTAAAATTAATGATTGAATCTGACAGCCTTATTATGGTTAAGCTGCATTGTTAATTCCCCCCACCCTTCCCAGGGATGGGGGATCATTATTGCCCAAACTGACTATTGTATATGTATTATATTGCTTTGATTTATGATTATTTATTCCTATCTGTGTAGCTATTGTTTGTTGTATATAACCTTAGTAATCCTTAGACCTTCAATAAAGGAACAACTGAATAGATGCTGTTTATTATTTAGTGATTGCTAGAGAAGCGTAGCTTCTCTATAGTATAGGTGTCCACGTCTGTTCACACTGCCGTAGTCATTTTGAACTCTGGTGTCTGCCATTTATCCTAGGCGGATACCACAAAAACATTATCATAAAACATTGGAGACTAGCGTAATAAGCAGGAAATTATCCCCTCCCTCCCTGGGGAAACAAGAATAAGACCCAAAAAGCGGTATTAGAGCTCAACATAAAAACGTTATATTTATGGATCTAAAGGGATAAGACATGCACGATAAATTTAACGATAACCTAGAGACTTCTAGGACTGGTTTCAACTGAAGACAGCGTAGGTACTGTGTTTGTGTAGTCATTGTAAGCTGCGAGTAAGAGTAACTGCGTTGTTAAAAGAGCATATACAACAAGACTGCAGTAAAAGACTGCAATTTTATGTTTCGTTAACGGACAGACAGGCGTTCGGAAATAAATTTATGTTAGAGTACTTCACATCTAAAGAGCAAATCAAACAAGAATGCATTGAGACTGTAATTGTATTACACAGTAGCTGCGCTACTAAAGAGAATGCGTAGATACTGTAATTAATGGACGGACTGACGTACGGAAGAACCCTTATTACACAATAGCTATGCTACTAAAGAGAATGCGTAGATACTGTAATTGATGGACGGAGTGACATACGGAAGAACCCTTATTACACAATAGCTACGCTACTAAAGTGAATGCGTAGATACTGTAATTGATGGACGGACTGACGTACGGAAGAACTCTTATTATACAGTAGCTGCGCTACTAAAGAGAATGTGTAGATGCCGCAATTGATGGACGTACTGACGAACGGAAGAACGTAGATACTGTAATTAATGGACGGACTGACGTACGGAAGAACCCTTATTACACAATAGCTATGCTACTAAAGAGAATGCGTAGATACTGTAATTGATGGACGGAGTGACATACGGAAGAACCCTTATTACACAATAGCTACGCTACTAAAGTGAATGCGTAGATACTGTAATTGATGGACGGACTGACGTACGGAAGAACTCTTATTATACAGTAGCTGCGCTACTAAAGAGAATGTGTAGATGCCGCAATTGATGGACGTACTGACGAACGGAAGAACTCTTATTACACAGTAGCTACGCTACTAAATAGAATGCGTAGAGACTGTAATTAATGGACGGACTGATGTACAGAATAACCCTTATTACACAATAGCTACGCAATTGATGGACGTACTGACGAACGGAAGAACTCTTATTACACAGTAGCTACGTTACTAAATAGAATGCATAGATACTGTAACTAATGGACGGACTGACGTACGGAAGAACCATTATTACACAATAGCTACGCTACTAAATAGAATGCGTAGATACTGTAATTGATGGACGGAGTGACGTACGGTAGAATCCTCATTACACAATAGCTACGCTACTAAATAGAATGCGTAGAGACTGTAATTAATGGACGGACCGACGT
This sequence comes from Acartia tonsa, assembly GCF_053477335.1. NCBI lineage: Eukaryota > Metazoa > Arthropoda > Copepoda > Calanoida > Acartiidae > Acartia > Acartia tonsa. The sequence goes on from NC_137273.1 coordinate 35,507,749, forward strand.
ACAGAATAACCCTTATTACACAATAGCTACGCTACTAAAGAGAATGCATAGAGACTGTAATTAATGGACGGACTGACGTACGGAAGAATTCTCATTGCACAATAGCTGCGCTACCAAAAAGAATGTGTAGATGCTTAATTGATGGACGGACTGACGTACGGAAGAATCCTCATTACACAATAGCTACGCTACTAAATAGAATGCGTAGAGACTGTAATTGATGGACGGACTGACGTACGGAAGAATCCTCATTACACAATAGCTACGCTACCAAAGAGAATGTGTAGATGCTTTAATTGATGGACGGACTGACGTACGGAATAACCCTTATTACACAGTAGCTGCGCTACCAAAAAGAATGTGTAGATGCTTATTTGATGGACGGACTGACATACGGAAGAACCCTTATTACGTATTAGCTATGCTACCAAAGAGAATGCGTAGAGACTGTAATTGATGAACGGACTGACGTACGGAAGAGTTACTATTACACAATAGCTACGCTACTAAAGAGAATGCGTAGAGACGGACTGAGAACCCAGCCAGAAACGTCGTAAGGAAAATCGTAAGGAGATATTTACTATATTATAGCAAAAATCGAATTTACGATTTTATAGAGATTAATTCGAATTTGTAGTAAAAATTGTGACTATCGTATGTATCTCGCATTTTATGTTTGTCAACACACACATACAAACAGACACACAACCAACAATTTCAAAATCATTGTGTGAGAAATATAGTTTATAAATTGGCCACTAGGTATTCACATTACTTTGTATAGACAATTAAAATCTTTCTGTTTTCAAACAAAATAAATTAAAAACTGGTATAACATAATATCATAATGTGTTAATGGTCTTTTATTGAAATTTTTTTTTTTTTTAATGGTTTTCATTTTAAACCACAGCAAGTGTACAAAAATGTCTAAATGGCAATTAAAATAAGATAAATGATGTAAGAAATTCCAAGTTCCTCACAATTAAAATTATAATGGAAACAGATTGAAAATCACCCTTATAATTTCAGAGGAAACACAGAGATACTCCTTCTCTTTCTCTCTCTCTTTCTCTTTCTGTATGGAAAGTACAATTAGTTTATGTTATGAATATTGTTGTTTTACGTAACCATTTCCTTACCTAAAACTACACGCTGTTAAATAAATTTTTTAATGTACTTTTTATTTACGATTTTGGTACGACATCGCGCGCGATACTTACGATATCGCTTACGAGTTCGTAGGTGTATCGCGCAGCTCTAAGTACCTTTTCGACCATTTATCGTAACATATCGTCGATGTGCATTGGACGACTATTTAGCGATATCGTAAGAACTCGTGCTCGATTGCTACACGATATCGTGCGCTATAGTAGCGCGATAGTGACGCTACTTTCTGGCTGGGAATGCGTAGAATCTGTAATTGATGAATGGACTGACGTACGTAATAACTCTAATTACACAGAAGTTGTGCTACTAAAGAGAATGCGTAGAGACTGTAATTAATGGACGGACTGACGTACGGAATAACCCTTATTATACAGCAGTTGCGCTTCCAAATAGCATATGCACATATTGTACTAACAAGACATTTATATCAAAACTGGGATCAGCCGATTTTTTTTCACAATTTTGTTGCAAAAGTTAGCTCTCTTGAAAAAGCTTGTAATATTATGGCAATTAGAAAATTTTAAACCAATTTGACGATTCTATTATTCTTAAAGAATTATCTAAATTATAGAAGAGATAGAAATAGCAGAAAAGCAAGTATAATTTAAGTTACTCATAAGGACATACATACATAGTAAATTGCAGAGTAACGCTGCTTTCAAAAATGATCTACAGGAATCTAAAAGGATAAGACATTGGCCGATTAATTGATGTACATCCCCAATAGTGACACACAAAATTACCCCTTCTGTAGATTACAATTAGTAGCTGAAACGTTTGTACACTTATCTTAATGAAAATTTAATAAAAGTCCCAAAATCTTTGGGCAGACGAATAAAGAAACATTATTATTTAACTTTGGGGACTAGTGAAATAAAGATCCGAATGTCCCATCCCTCTCTGGTTAAAGGACTTACATGTAGTAGAGTAGCTTCGCTACAAAACTATCAAAACGTTCCGCTTCTTTGCAAGAAATGTTTTTTGTTGTGCTAAAATATTAAAACCAGGGAGTGAGAGGACAATGGGCTGTTTTGTTTATTTCACTAGACCCCAAAGTTTTATTATAACGATTTCGGGACTTTTTTTGAATTTTTATTTGTTGGTTTATTAAGTTGAGTTTCTTCAGCTAATATTTGTAATCAAAAGAAGGTATGATTTTGTATAGCATCATTTGGGATGTACATCAATTTATCGCCCCTTGTCATATCCCTTTAGTTCCCTGATTAAAACAATAGAAAGTGTCTGCCTGTCCTTCTATCTCCAGGGATTTAGGGATACTTATTGCCGCGTGTATATATGTATCAAGGAAAATATTAGAATAAAACACTAGAGGGAGAAAGGGTTGAATAACTGTATCTCCCCATCGCACCCGTCTTGTGCAACCTTTCTATTGGGTCATAAAAAATAAACCAATGGTGTCGCTAATATTAACACAGCCAAGTAGGAGAAAATACTTAGAAGCAGACAAAAGAGGTCTTTGAAAAATGAAGGGAGGTAGTTGTCTGTATAAACATCTATTCTATAGATCCTTTCGTCGTATAGTGCGAAGATTTTTTAACCCAAACATAATGGCAATCAATATATAATTATTACATACTTGGATGTTGCACCAGATTTTCGTTTACTCTAATAAATGAGACTTCCAGCTAGCTAAAATAACAATACCCCCCCCCCCCCTTACTTATTAATTTACCACAGCCCTTCCCGGAACAATGGAGGAACGTATTGACCAATAGTTGATGAAAATATTAGCAACCTAAACTGACGACAAACAATATCCACGTATTATATATTCATTGGTTTAGATGCGTTAAAGCTTATCATCAAAAATCCTGGGGAAATTCCATGATTTTTATATTTATTCCTTTTTATTATGTCCCTGTATCCCTGCGTTTAGCCCGGCACTTTTTGGGCACATTACACTGTCCATATGCCTGTGCGCGCACAATACAGCTAAATTTTCAAGTGCTGGAAAGTGTCATGTGTGACGTAATACAAATACACTTAAAAAGGAGGGATGAGAGGAGAAGTAGGAAAGGAATACCCTAACAACGATATGGATAATAGACGTATTTTTTATGACGTCACACATGACACTTTCCAGCGCATCCAAAATTTTAAAAGTAGAAACATTTCCAGTATGGCTTAGAAACCGATAATATCCGTTGGATTACAACCGGTTCTCAGCCATACTGAAAAATCATTTATAGCATCGAATTAAAGACAATTTTTTACGAATATCATAATAAAACTCATAAAATTGATACCAGTTTTGTAAGCCCCAAGGGTTTCACAAGGCTGGTTTTTCATTTTAGAAATTTTCATTTTCATATCCGCGGAAAGCTGTCTGTAATAGGATGCGATAGAACTAGTAAAAGTTTTTGGGATTTAAATACTTACAAATATATTTTGGAATATAATTGTATTTGTATAATAATATATGAAAAAATTTCCATAGAATAAATTTTAAAAAGACCTTAGTGAAAATTGCAATCTTTCTTTATTTTATCTTATTATTACATAATATTCAATATTTAACGTCTTTAGTTATGATGCAGTTTTGGATTATGCTATAGCGAAAGCTTAAGGCACTTAACTGTTTTTTTGTGTGTAGCGTTTAGCTGCATTGAAGGACAACCCTCCATATGCTAGCATTTTGATCGCCACATTGATAATATCATATTTTTCATGTTGGGTATTGTTCTAACACTTTAACTAATATATTCTTTACTAGCGGATTTGCCCCTAGAGGCCTCTAGGAGCACTTAAGGTGGCGGGGAGTTGAATTCAAACAATAATTATTAAATTATTTTAGTTTTGAAAAGAAAAGAAAATTTTTTGTGTGTGGTAATTTTTTTTCCAGAAGCGATTTCTCTAAGGAGCGTGGTGGAACCCTTCCTCAAAATATTTTAAACCTTCCCAGGACCTATGAGAAGCTATAATGTAAAAGAGAACCATATCGGTTCAGCGGTTAGTGAGATGCCTCAGCACAGAAAGACATACAGACACACACAAATTCTGTTACTTTACAAGGATATGAGGAAAGAAGGAAGTATTGTATGTCTGTCTGTCTGCCAATATATTGCACGCTTTTAGGCTCTTCGAGGATTCCTGTTAAAGTAGGTTTTAGTCTATTTTTATATTAGGAGGTGAATTGGTATTATTAATAGAAGTAAGTTCCTGTTTGTCGGACCTGTGATGGATTTGGATATTTTTAATACATATATTTATCTATTTTTTACTGCTTTGCTGTAGAAATCTGCAGTATTATACATTCATACACACACACATACACAAAGACAAAAGGTAAAAATAATTTAAATTTTAAAAGCTTGTAAAATAGTATTATAACAAATTACAATTCAGTTTAAATAATGCTTCCAAAATACTAAATATCTTGCTTAGAATATTTTTTAATGGCAATGAAACAATATAAAATTATAAAAGACAAAATATATTTTTTAATTTCTATGGCAAAATTACAATGATATGTATTAAATTTATTTTTAACTATAAAACCTGGTTCTATTTATTTTTATTTCTAACATAAGTAGATATTTGCACTTTATTGACAAATTTTTTGTAAATTAAGAAATGATCTTTCTCTCATACCTATAAATGGACCCCTATTGCAATGCTCTCTTATCCCTATTCAACCTAACCTAAAATAAGCGTCACAACAATTGTTTTCTTTAAAAATTAAGTTTATGATTCCTAGAACAACAAGGTACAATAAGTGAGGCATCTCAATTATCAAATCCTGAAAAAAGAAAGTATGTCCTTTCACTACGTCCTGTATTTGCGCAATTTTGCAACAAAGTTATGTATAATTTTTTTAGACTTACAAATCAATGTTCTGCTTATTTAGTATTTACACTATGAAAGAGTTATTGTTTGTTTGTCCTTCCTTCTGTTTTAAGATATTCGCTTTTATGGATGTTGTCATCCTTGTTATATTTATTTAAAAGCTCATGGTTGAGGTAGCATGACCAAGTCCCGCCCTTCCTGTTAAATTTATATAGATATCCGTACCTATCTACAATTTGCATCTAATAATGGATTTATTATTAATTGAATTTTACGCCAGATTATAATTTAAGTGAAACTTGTAGCTGGCTAAAATAACGACCCCCTATTTACCTCCTTTACCCCATCCAGTACCCTCCTACTGGATTAACGAAATGACCTATAAGTGATGTCTATGTTAGCAACCTAAATTGATGACAATATTTCCCCTGTCATAATATCCACGTATTTTCTATATCCATTTATCTAAGGTTAATAACAAGGAAAATTGATATACATTATACATACCCAATGATATTGAACAAAATTACCCCAACTGTAGATTAAAATTGTTGGTTAGAAAGTTTGGACATTTATTGTTTTGAACCAATCAATCAAAATTCTATAAAAGTATCCAAAGACTCTACCCCAAAAGGCGAAGCGATGGAAACTCATAAAATTTTTTTTAATTCCATGTCTTTTTTAATGGGTTTCTTTTCCCATTTCTCCTCTCATCCCTCCTTTTTAGACGTATTTTTATGGCGTCACACATGACACTTTCCAGTGCTTCCAGAAGTTCTCAAGAGAATAGGGGCGTAGCCACTCTGTGTATCTAAATACCATTAGACAAATATAATTTATGGATGTGAAGTCAAGTTATTTCTTACCCACTTCCCCTGAATATATTTCTTTCAAACCATTATAAAGTTATTAAAATAAAGGGATGGTTATTTCAATAACAGATCTATAGTATAGATGTATTTAAAGACAACTACCTCCCTTTCTTTTTCAAAGACCTCTTTCGTCTGCTTCTAAATTATTTTCTGCTACTTGGCTGTGTTGATATAAGCGACACCATTGGTTGATTTTCAATGACCCAATAGAAAGGTTGCACAAGGCGGTTGAGATGGGAAGATACAGTTATTTAACCCTTTTTCCCTCTAGTGTTTTCCCTAATATTTCAATTTTAAGAAACTAGCTGCTATGCACCCAGAGGCCTATAGCAGCAATTAGAATTTTTTCTTTCTTTTGGAGGGCGTTAATACCCTCCCCCCAAAAAAGTTATAAAACATTCTCAGAACATATGAGAAGCTAAATATTCAAGGAGAATATCGGTTCAACAGTTAGCAAGATTCCTTTTATATGAGAATCAAACAAATAATTGGAAATCACTATCACTCTTATCACCTAATATAATCTAATTTAACCAATTAACACAACCCCCACCCCTTTTTTTATTTTCATTTAATTTCAAAATAATAGTTATAGTTTTACAAATTTGTATATCTAATTTTGGTACCTTTATTAACTTAACATAATAATAATTCATTATACAGTGTCCCCTCACCTCTCTCTCTCTCTCTCTCTCTCTCTCTCTCTCTCTCTCTCTCTCTCTCTCTATCTCTTAGTCTTTAAAGGTGTCTATACAAAACCAATACACGTCAAATACACGATTTTTGTCGTATTATTAAACATTTAAGAATTATTAGTTGAAATAATTCACCATTAATTGTTTGGGGGTTTCCTTCGATTTCATCTAGAGAACCCAAATTAAACTAAAGGATATTTTAACTAAATTTGTTTAAAAGTAACATCCAACAGAGAACCAACCCTTTTATTTCGCGACTTTTGGCTGAAGTCCTAACTGTGCATGGTAATTAGTTGCACCAGTTTATGGGGCCAAGGTATTTCACATACTCTCACTCTTAGTGTTACATGTCAAATATATCAGCAGTTAGACCATTTTAAACGCCTTTCGTATGACGAGACAGCAAGCAGGCACCCTATCATTTACACTTATGCCTCAGGTTTAGTTGATGATATAATAAAAGTAGTCATCGCTGACATATTGGCGACATACGTAGATTAGAGTAATGGCAATTTATTTATCTATTCATCTAAAAAAAAATAATGTCTGTCCGTCCATCCGTCTGAAACTTAAGATCTCGGTAACCTCAAATCCGATTGGATTCTTCTCTTTAGGGAATATACCTACTGGTCCTGTGGTGGTTTTTTCTATTTTCTTGGGGGTTTGGACACCCCCCCCCCAAAAAAAAAAAAATTGTCCTTTTTTATGTAGTTATTTCTTCCTTTTTGTAAACAAATTATTCACAAAAAGAATCTTTAAAATGCAACTTAGTTTCCTACAAAGAAACTGATCAAACCCAGCTCATTACATCTTGTGGCAAATCAATAAACACAATCGGCTTTTTTTTTATTTTGTTACATTGTATTCTGAGCTCCTCCCAGGGAATAGGACAATATATCACTAGTATCTGATTCTATTTGAAAACAGATTAAAGATAGTAGTACCATGGTAGCATGACCCTTCCTCTGTAGGGATATCTATCTATCTAGATATTTATATTTCTATCTATCTATCTATCTATCCAGATTAAAAATAGTAATACCATCGTTTCCTTATTCGTTGGTCTAACAACTTTTAGGGACTATACTTAATTTTGATTGTTTGTTTCATAAAGATGAATGTCCAAACGGTTCAACCATTTATTGTAATCTACAGAAGGAGTAATTTTATGTAACATCAGTCATTAATTGTCTTATCTCTTTAGATTCCTGCTACTTTGTTCTCTAGAATAAATTTTTAAGTATACCCTTTGATTTTTTATTTTAACATTCTTAAATGTTTAAAACTCAACAAGGATTACAACATCCATGAAAGCGAAGTTCTAAAATCAGATGGAAAGACTAAAGAACAATAACTCTTGTAGAGTGTCAGACCCTGATAAGCAGAATATCATTTGTATGTCTAAACAAAATTTTGCATAAATTTGTTGCAAAATTGTGTAAATGCAGAACAAAAAAGGACATACTTTCAGCTTTAGTTTTTGATTAGAGATGCCTTGCTTATAATATTGAACCTTGTTGTCCTAGAAGTTATTATTTCTAAAATAATACGAATAGGATAATTTTATCATACGAATGAATGTTCTAAAATGTTAAAAAAAATAAGCATACTTTAAATGGACGTACGGACTTTCTGATAACGTTTATAGAATTACTACGTTTTTACAATCGTACCTAACTGTTACAGGAATCATCATGCAAATTTGATATCGATAGGACAATTGTAACATGTTTTAATTAACGAAAAGAGCTAACCGTTACGGACGAACGGACCGACCTTAATTTTAGAAAAACATCGCTTTTTCTAAGCCAATGTTTTTTTGAACTAATTTGATTAATTCAATATGTTTTAACTTTCACTATATTATTTTGTTCATCTGTGCAATATTTGAAATTTTCACAAGAGAAACATTTTAAATCTGATTTTATTTAGAGTTAATCTAGACTATTCGATGGTGATTTTACTGTTACATTAAAATTAAATCTTTTTATATTCTTTATCAGGGGCTACCTTTATCCCCACCCACCTCCCTCCAACGCAATGGACATGAATATTTTTGATTGTAGACAGCTCTTTAATTGCGAAAAAGTAAGATATTGTTTAAAGGAATTGATTATAGAGATGTTTGGCTTATAGTACCATGTTGTCATAGGAATCAAAAAATCGAGAAAGCCTAAATGCACGTGTGACGTCATAAAAATCTATCGCGAACCCGGTATTAGTGTCGGACTGATTATGACGTAACAAAAAAAATTAGCCAATGAGAGGACATTATTGACCAATGGTAAAATTCCTAGTGGCCTCTTATTGGCTAATTTTTTTTGTTACGTCATAATCAGTCCGACACTAATACCGGGTTCAAATCTATCTCTTTTTAGGGGGTTTCCTTTCCCACTTCTCCTCTCATCCTTCCTTTTTAGACGTATTTTTATGACGTCACACGTGACATTTTAGGCTTTCTCATCTCAAAAATCAGATGAATAGAATAATTATTATTAAATCAAAAATGGTTGTTAAAAAAGTAATAACAAAATGTTTTAAATCGTACCTATTGGAATCATCACGCCAAATTACCAATATGAGCTACCCGTTACTGAAGGACGCTCAGGCATGTACGGTTCGACCCTAATTAAAGAGAAGCTTCGCTTTTAAAAATGATGGTTCTACACTGTGTATGTCCCATATCTAGGTCCCCTGATCATCGTTAACCAATTGTCCGATCAATTATCAAAATTTTCACAGATTAGGCATAAAACATAGATTTTAAACCAAACAAATAGTCATAATATTAAGAAGAATGCCTTGACACAAAAACTGGTATTTTTAATAGAAACATTAGTTATAGAAAACGAAGATAAAGTGTCATCAATTTAGTTTGCTAATAACAACCTAATTTATTGGTCAGCTCGTTCATCCAGTTGGAGGGGAGGGGGATGTGGTAAAGGTGATAGATGGGATCATTTTATGTTTTAGCCAGGTGCGAGTATAAATTCATTAGAGTACATGAAAATCTAGTGCAACATCCGATTAATAATACATAGATTTCTAAACACCTAGACAAAGGTCTTGCAATCGAAGGATATTAGATAAAATAACATAGGTAGCGAAGCTCAAAAATATATTACAAGTTAATAAAAAAGTTGATGAGATTTAAATTATGAAAGAATCTATATGAATACAATTCACTTTGTCCGTCTGTCAGTCTATTAAAATCTGATGTTTATAGACATTTTTTTGTAAAAAAATTTTCTCAGCTGCTATTAGAAATAGATGTATGCTTTTTTGTGTTAATATTTCTATGACCAATTACTTGTCTATATATTTTCGCTATTAATGGTTTTTTTACGTCCATGTTTCATAAAACTTAAATAAAATATCTATGATATATTTAGTAAATGTAAATTGTGGATAATCAGATGAAAACTGAGTAGTTAGAACTATTTCCAGTTTTACCAACAATTTCTACTATTTACAAAACCAGAGTGACGTGCGAATTGAAGGGGGTATTTGGGGCAACTATCCCCCTCCCCCCAGTTTTGTTATTCCCGAAGGGTCGAAGGCCAGGACGAACAAAACTGTTTTTAATTTTTTGATTTTTGATTTTGATATTCGTAGAAAATTGTCTGTAATACGATGCTATACGTGATTTTTGAGTATGGCTAAGAACTGGTTCTACTCAAGCGGATATCAATCACAGCCATAATGAAAAATATATTTCTATTTAAAGTTTAATTGTACAACCTTTACTTACACATATCATTTTTGGAAAGTAAATACTTTCCGGAAGCCAATCTTTATGAGGAAGGTATTTTTAGAAAGGGGAAAATGTGTAGAAAACACCCATGTAAATTAGAAAATCCGCAGAAATCATTTTTAAAAGTTATTGGCAAACATTTGCAATGTTAATTTGCAAAATTTATTTTATGCCCTAAATGACATATTCTGAAATAAATCTTTTATGAAAGTTTATTATCTATGAGTTTAGGACATGCTTAAGACATAAAAAATATTTTCAGTGTTACTTTTTTCGCCCTACATGTGAAAAAAGGCATTTCTCACATTTTATTATAGAAAATTGCATATAAACAAAATAATTTTTTTTTCTACAGTCAACATAATAATTGTGATAAAATCTTTCATTTTAAATGTATGGGTCAGATAAAGAATCCTTTTTAGAGCAAATATAGTGCAAAAAGTAACCAAGACGTTTTAGCAAAGTATGAATATCTAATGAAATAGATACTTTTAAATTTTGATATACATATCAGATAAAAATTTATAAAAAAAGAGATCAAAAACTATAAAACAAGGTATATATTTTTTTCACTCTGTCACTGAATAAAGAGCACTTTTAGGTTTGATTTTCCCCAATGCAGCACTTAAACACTCATTTTTCAAGGTAAATAAACAAAATGAATGCAATTATACAATAAGGTCAGTTTAATAATACAGTAAGCCTTTTTGTAGCAATTTTTTTGTTGTTGAAATTATTCTTTATTTCTATAATAAACTGTATTAAAATCTAATGATTTGAAAATTCGTAATTAAGAACTTCATTTTTACACTGTTTAGACATATAAATTACAAAAAAAAGATTAAATCCTTTAAGTTTGAATAATACTTTATATATTTACATAATAAAAACATTAAAATTGTTAAAGATTAAAAAAAAAGATAAAAATAAGTAATTTTTAAAATCATTTTGTGTCGTCTTCATAAACTATTTCCCCTATTATATTTTAGTCTGGTAGAATTCATAATTATAAATAACCTTTCTTGAGCATATATATGTTTTATTAAAATTAATTATAAGAATGTAAAACATTTTTTGATTGATTTAATATTAACAATTCACCTAACATTTTGTTATTTTACTATTTTTTGAAACTCTTTTATTCTTATTAATAATTCTATTTAACACAAAAAGCTCATAGGGAGTTGATAACCTTTATTTCTTGCTTTGTATTCTAATCAGGTATTTTATTTGACTAAATTTTTTAAAACTATACAGCATGCATGTTTGTGTCAATAATGAAGACATTACGGGTTTTTATGTACAAAAAGTTGTTTTAAAGCAAGAAAAAAAATTTAATCTTTCTAGTAACTAATATTCAATTTCGTAGTTTTAAATATGTCTGTATTTTGGTTTCTAAAAAAAGTACTATACCAACAAACATGCATGCCTGAAAATTAGTTTCAATATTCGAATTAAACAGGAAAAAGAAACTAAGTCGTCGTTATAATTATTGTTTGTTATTTTTGGTGTAAGGTTTTTTTTAATGAAACTTTTTTAGATCTCGTTAATTCGATTTCTGCGGATTTTCTGGTTGCCAGAAATGAAATCTACGCATCTTTTTTAGCTAGATGGCATTTGTCTGGTTAAGATTGGATAAAAAATTCTTTGGTTGGTTAAATTGAATAAGTGTGCTTATAAGTCCTAAATGAACAACATTAAATAGATGGGTCTTACCCTGTATCAAATTCAGCTTACTCTACAGTAAATATCACCCGCCTGACAAATAGCAGCAAAATACATTTTTAACTCGTACCTTACATAATACACCTAAGAAGACATTTACTGGGCTTGTAACACTTTACGCAGTGGCCGAAGGAATAGATGTCCAAGGGGGGAAAGGGGGGATAAAGGGGTGTTTTACCCACCTAAAAATTAAACCCCTTATTTCATCCCCCTTTAGAATAAAAAAAGTTAAAGCTTTGAAACCCCTCATTTCACTCCCCTTTAAATAAAAAGCTTGGATGTCCCTGGCCGCAGGTTCAATCTATCAATGTAAACATGGAAAAAAAATTTGATTTTATGGCCTTTTGATAATCGTAATCAGCCTATAATAGGAAATCATCCAACTCTATACATATTGTACAGTAGTGCGCTTAGAAAATCAGTCATTTTTGGCCTGGCTAGATTGCTTACAAAACTAGCGACTACGCCTCTAGAGGCGTCTATTGGCTCTTGATGTGGGGGAGAGAGAAGTCGACCCTTTAATTATGATTTTAAAAAGGAGATTTGGATTACCCATAAAAAATTAACTACGACAAAGAAATGCTTTGAAAAAGAAAGTATTTGATCAAAATAAGAACTTGGTTTTACCAAAGCCTAAAGTAGCCTAAATCCAACAAAGGTCCAACAGAATGATGAAAGGTTATCTTCCAGCATTCTACGAGATATTTTCCTTCAAACATACAAACTAAAAAGAATCAATAGATATATTTACTTGGATTGTACCAGATTGTCTTGTACTCTAATATAGTGATACATCCAGATAACTAAAATATTGATACCCTATTTTACCCCATCCCCTATTCTCCGACTGTATAAACGATTCACCAATAAAAGAGTTCTATATTAGCAACCTGAATTAAAGACAAATTTTCGCCTGTCAACATATCCACGTATTCAATATCCATTCTTAAGCGTAAAATATTATAAACTAGTTTTATTCGTGATACTGTATTTTTCAAATGCTCATCTTCGATAAAAATAAAATCCATTTATATTGAATGAAGCTACTCTATACTTCTCTCCTTTCTTTTATGGTTTTGTATTGTCTGTCCGTACGTCTGTCCAAAACATTAGACTATACTCGTTCTAATGGCTTAAAACTTGTTGTAAATTTAGAATAATTTATAAGCTTAAACCCTTATTTGCAGATCATGGAAATAAAACGAAGTAGCGGGTTTCGTCGTATTTTCACAGTAGCTTTTAATAGGTTATAATAGGTTAGGTAAATATTAATTATTGCCCCGTAGGATTATGAAATAAGCCCCACAGGGGCTAGAAATAGTAGAAAAGCTACAGTGAAAATACGACGAACAACACCACTTGGTTTTATTTCCATGATCCCTTTTTTCATATGTCCATGAATATTTGTTTTATGGATGTTGTCATCCTTGTTTTTCCCCCACTTTAAAAGATATGATTGTAGAATTAATTTGTACATACATTTATATACACCCCCCCCCTTCCTACCATCCATTGTAGAAGTTTCTAAACTAACCCCCTTTTTATAATTCTAGACAAAAATTTAAAAATTAAAAGACTAATCAATAAGAAGATTTGTCAAAAACATAATATCCTATAATATAAAGTAGTAAGGTTTTTTTCAATTTTGTTTGTAACTTAAGATTTCGATAACGGCATAACTAATTGAAATCTGAATTTTAGTGTCTTGGGGAGGTTTAAAGCTATTTCTACCCTTCCTTATCCCTTCGAATACAAAGTCCCTAGATTCTACGGGTGCTGACATTAGTGTAAAGAATTGAAGAAATTAAGGTTAAATTATTGCTATTATTTTATCAATAACTAGCGGCTACGTCCCTAGAGGCCTCTAGGGGCACTTAAGTTAGGATGGGGAAAAGTCGACCTCATCCCATATTAAATTTGAGTTTCAAAGAATAAAAAAATATTTTTCGGGGAGGGGGTGAAGACACCCTCCCAAAAAATAGTTTAAAACCTTCCCAGGACCTATAAGAAGCTTCACTGTAATGGAAAACAATATCGGTTCAGCGGTTAGCGAGATCCTTCGGGACAGACAAAAAACGCTTACTACTTTATTTAATAGGATATATTTAAGGCTTTAATGTTCTGATTAAGTACTTCTTAGTTTACTCAATTGTATGTTTCAACCTTTATCTATGTTTTTAACCACCACAACTAACCACACTTTATCCTCGCCCTCCTATTGGCTGGCCACTGGTCAACCCGAACTCCCATTGGTCCATTTCCGGCGGCCCATTTGGCGCATTTTCTAATCTGATTGGCCCAAAGTGTGTGAGTTAAAATCTCCCCCTGCTCCGCACCCCACCCCCTCTGTTTGCCGCATTTCCTTCCATCTTATCTCGCGCATTTTCTACATCTACCCTCTGCATCGAACCCCCGTTCTCTTGCACGGACGTAATCCATTGCCCCACCCTTCCCCTCTGCGAGGGTGCGGATGTCAGATAAACGGTCCTTTGCACCGAGATAACCCCATACACACACACACACGCACTCTTCTTATTACTAGCCCATTCCTTGCTATCTTGGCTATCTATCTATCTATCTATCTGCTGGCTATCTTCCCCCGTCTACAGAATTATCGGGAGGGGGGATCAATGCATTTTGTGGCCAAAAAGAGGAGGAAAAATTTAGAATGTATTTCTTTTTTTTGCCTTGAACGTAATGTGTTCAATCAATACAGAATAAAAAAGAAAATTAGCGAAAATGAGCTGCAAAACGCAAGGACATTGGACAAAATCTTCTCCAAATTTTCATTATTGGGGGGTAGAAAGGGGTGTAGATAAATATCTTCTTAATGTAAAATAAAATTTTTTAAAGTCTTATTTATACAATATTAAAGTACTACAATTGGCAAAATTCCACACATAAAATTTAAAAGAATGAAAAATGTATCTTATTCTTCCTGTATAAAAAATGTAAATAAAAGTGGATCTAGAATTTTAAATTTTACTTTTTCTTTTCAAAACTAAAATAAAAATAGGGAGGTCGAATTTAACCCACACAACTTCAAGTACCCCTAGAGGCCTCTAGGTGCGTAGCCGCTAATAGCAAATATAACATGATGAAAATTTACCATATTTTAAAATATTTAGCTATTTCAAAAAAAACTTTAGTGATATGCAAGGGCACACCCTCTGAAAAGAGCAGAACAAAATAGAATGAGAGTCGAGAGAGGGGGGGGCTTCCACCAAATCCCCCCCCCCCCCACCGCCCTGCCATCTCGTCACCCCGCACAGATAAGGGCCTACTAACAGTTGAGATAAGTCCGTTAGTGAGATATATCTCGTGGATCTATCTCTCAGCCACTGATACATGTAACAACCGGCCTACAGCAGCAGCTCTAGGCCCCAACAATCAGATCTGATCAAAAATTTTATCTAATCGGCGAAGGGAGAAAAAAAAGGATATTATTATAATGTATGAATAGCAGCAAATTTTCCCTTTCGTTTTCACCGTTTACGTAATCTGTATGATTTTTAATAGATAAAGTGATCACGATTAACTATTTATCTAAGCAGTGATTTTTATGGCCCCATGAACTTTTAAACAATTATTAGTGACTTGCATTGACCTTAGGAAAGGTTAAAGGTTTTCATTCAGTGATTTTAAAACAGGTAATTATATTTCTACATGCTATAAAAGTCACAATTTTACATATAAGAATTTAAGATTAATCTATGCATACAATTTAAAAATTCTTAATTATAGCATTTATATTCTATTAATTTAAGCTTGTTCGTTTAAAATGTAATTTAAAATTGAAAACCATCCTAAAACCCAAATCTAAAAATGAAATAGCCTAAAACCATCCTAATACCTATGAAAAGCTTTTCTAAAATAGAGAACTCAATCGATGAAGTTATTAACATCTTAAGCTACGGACAAAAAAAAATTTATATTTTTTATTCGAAGTGACAGGAATGGGCAGTAAAATAGCCAAAAGCCATCCCAAATGGCAAATTCAGATCTTCAAATTCAAATATCCTTCCCGGGACCTATGTGAAGCTATCCTAAATTAGAGAACTCAATCGGTTCAGTAATGGTCAAAATCTAAAGCTACAGAAAAAAGCAAAATATCTTTTAAAATTTAGAAGTAACGGTACCTTTTTAATATATTTTGTTTTCGCATTTTTGATATAGTTTATTGACGTGATGATGTATTTTCCAGTTTGACTTTCAAACCGATTATTATCAGCTGGATTAGAACCGGTTCTCAACCATACTAAAAAATCATGTATAGGAGTATGGTATTAAAGAAGTTTTCACGAATATTGAAAACTGAAATAAAATTCATAAATGAATATGGGTCCGAACATAAGTTTTAATCTTTTTCAGTTCAATATCAATTGAAAGCTGTCTATAATACAATGCGATAAATAACTATCAAAATAGCTAAAATAACGAAATATCAATTATCAATGATTTTTTCAATTATCCAAATTTAAAATAAAAAATAATGAAAATTTTTTTAAAGTTTTGTTTTAGGTACTTAGATTTTAACATGACGTTTGACATTTTTTAAAATTTTTTGAAATTATTTTAAAACTATAAAAGTTTTTATGCCTTAGATTTTAATAAATTTACTTTTGATTAATATGTAAGCTTTTGATTCATTACACAATTAAATTTAAAATGAAAATAAGTATAAATAGCATAAAACCATCAAAGGACCAGTATATAAATTCCTGAAAAGTGCAGTCCATATCAGTTCAGACGTTACCGAGATCTTAAGCATTAGACAGGCAGACAAACATCGTTTTACTTTGAATTATAGATTAAACAAACTAAATAAGCAAATAGAAGATAAAATACTTTCATTTAAATCAAAGGACTTAAAGTTAAGCATACCAACCCTTTAAGTGCATAATTTTTGTCGGAAAGCCCTAACAGTGCATTTTATTAGGTTATGCCTGTGTTAAGTCAAGGCATTCCCACTTCTGTACAATTCATTTCTTGTCATGCATCTGACAATTAAATGTCTTTACATATGACGCGGTAAGGTCTGAGGTTCGAAATTTGAGAACTTTAGTCTTTTTTATTTAACTAGCGGCTGCTCTCTATAGTAAGGAAAGTAGGAAAATAGCCTAAAACCAAGCTTAAATATTAAAATTAGGTAGCCTAAAACCATCCATGGACCTATGAGAAGCTTTCATAAAATGGAGAACTCAAACGGTTCACTAGTTATTGAAATCATAAGTTACAGACCAAAAAATCTTACTACTTCATATAATACTAGCAGCTATGCCCATAGCATCTAGGGGCTTTTTGCATTTGAAGGGGAAGTGATTAAAAAAATGCATAAATCCATCCCAGAAACTAAATAATCTAAAACTATCCTAGGACTTATCCTAAGCTTATCTTAAATGGAGAGTTTTATCAGTTCAGTAGTAAGCTTCATAGCTTTTTTACTCATGCAGATATCATGTCTTTTTATTTATAACCAACTGAAGATTTGTTAAAAATAAACAATGAAAAACCGTGTATTAGACTTGTATACAATAACATGTTTAAATGAACTGGGTTGATCACTCTATGGTACTTTATACAACAGGAGGATATAAAAACCTTTTTTTTAATTCAAGAAAATTGACAACCGTAGATACATAACTCAGTAAACAAATCAATTTATCATTTGGTTATGAATTTAATTCTAATAATATTTGATTTAAAGTTATCGCCGTACTTTTATATAGAAATAATCTATAAAACTAATCTTCATATCTGATAATGAATAATACCTAATTAATAACTAATTATCATATCTATTACAAGGATGACAACATCCAAAAACCATCGATATATGGAAATCAGTAAAAAGTAATAAAAGCGGTAAATAAGCTGCTTTAAAGCAGTCGGACTGCTATGGATGTTATATACACAAACATGGTAATGTTGAAAAATCAGAGGTCTAGCTTTTATAGCAGCTGAGTAAATCTAATTTAAGTTATTGTCTTTAATACGATAGGATACATGAACTTTTTGGTAACTGGACAAAGTGTCTCATAAATCAGCCATGTGACGTCATAAAAATGCGGATACCCATCTTATTTAGGGGTTTCTTCTCCTCTCATCTCCTTCATTTTTATGACGTCACCTGGCTGATTTTGAGACACTTTGTAAAGATACGTTATGTACTCAAATATGCCGGGTAATGATGGAAATGTTGAAAAATCAGAGGTCTAGCTTTAATAGCTGCTGAGTAATTGTAATTGTAATAATACATAATTATTCAGTATGACTTTGAACCGGCTAATCCAACAGATATGAATCGGTTTCGAAGCCATGCTGAAAAATAATTTCTCTTGTAAAATTGAATAAAACGTTCTTAGTATAAAAATGCTTTGCTTAAGTATTCCTAATCATCCTAAGGATCACTATAAAAAAAATATAGTAATTTATTTAATCCCTCCCATTAAATGAAAGGTTTGATAATTTGCAAATTTATGACTAAAAATAAGAATTTTTATAGTAAAATACAATCATATTATGAAAGATTTTTTGTCTATAGCTTAAGATTTCGGTAACTACTGAACCGATTGAGTTCTTACTTTAGTCAAGCATTACATCCCGTTATGGTTTTTGGCTATTTCATTTGAAGCTTAAAGTCTTGACATATTCGTTAAACACAATACTCAATTCATAGTTTTTATTGGAAATTTTATACGAAACAAAAATTATATATATGTAGAACGGAAGGGAGTACTTTAATATCCCAATCATAGAGTAGCTTCACCACACAAAAAAAATTTGTTGTGAACAGATTTTTTAACTAACTTTTTTAATGGATATAAAATATACTTGGATATTATGAAAAATTGACGCCAATTTAGGTTGCTAACATGAAACACATTTATTGGTCAGCTTGTTCATACAGTAGGAGGGGAGTGAATGGGGAAAAGGGTTTGTATAGAGGGTATCGTTATTTTAGCCCGCTGCGAGTTTCAGTTTCTTTCGGTTTATAAAAATATGTTGTAACATACAAATGATAATAAATTCATTCCTTTTTGTTTTAATTTATTAACGGCGGAAATTTTTGTTTTAGATGGCAGTTATGGAAGGCGGCGAAGCTCGCAGCTGGTACTCCGGGTCTCACGGGGGATCTGCAAACGGACTTCCAACCGCCGCCAGCGGCGGCATGACAGGAGCAAATGGACAGACAAATGAACTGCCCGGCGGCCAAATGCAGGTATAGTTATTTATCGCTTTGTAGACAGCTTTCTGCGGATAAGAATAAAAAAATTATGAGATTAAAACAATTTTTCTAAGTCGATATGGGCCGTAGGCCCGGTCTAACAAAACTGGTATTAATTTTATGATTATTATTTATTCTTTGAAATTTTCTGTAATACAATACTACACATGAGTTTTCGGTGTATTAAGATCGGGTTCCAATACAGCGTATATTAATTGGTTTGGAAGCCAAACTGGAATGGAATTATAATTTTATTGGGGATGGGGGATAAGTGTGTGGGGGGAGGGGAGATGGGATATGTCAATTTCTAACGTGTGCCTTTCTTTCATTTGAAATACAAATATCGAGTCTTTTATTCATTTCATCATATGATAATCAAATATAATTTTACAATAATAGACTTAGAGAATAGAGAATTTGTTTTTAAAAATAATTTAATGTCATCTCATGAAAAACAATAATTTTTTTCGAAATTTGAAATTTGATGCTTTTTTGGAGTTAGAATAGTGTAAGTTAATGTTAGTTAATGAGTCCCACTTGAATAGTTTCAAAGGGGTTGAACCTCCGAGGGTTAGAGCGACCACCCCCCCCCCGGGACTAGAAATATTTTTAAATTGCTTTAAATTTTGGTTAGAGATCGGAGTCAAAATCTACCCAAAAAAATAGCAAAGACCTTAGGTGAGCTAAAGTAAGCCTTCTTAAGATTGTACATCAATCTGTTTTTGAGATTCTAACGCACAAACAAAGACAGCTTTACCATTTGCAATTTAAGCTTTACTCTATTTGAAAACTCTATTTTCTACGAACGAATTTAAAACAAACATATAAATAGAAAATTGAACAACTTAAATCGATTTTTAAGCTTTATTTAAAATTCATTGTATATATATCAGAGACACAAAGGGATAAGACAATGGATGATCATTTGTGTACTACTTCACTTTCGATTTCGAAAAAACAATTGGTGGAAAAGTTAGGAAACTAAAAGTTTGTATAACTCTATCAAGATTAAATATAAGTCCCCAAACTATTTAAGACAATTAATTTTAAAAACTTAAAATATCATTACAATTTTTGTCCATTTTCTCCTTCCTCTCTGCATTATGGGGTATTCCGCAGGGAGGTTGGGGACATTGAGCTGTTTATTGCACTAGTCCCCAAAGTTTCAAAATAACGTTGTCTTATTCGTAGGCTAAAAAACTTTGGGGACTTTGATCAGTTGATTCGTTGAGTGTCAAAACATTTTAACCACTAATTGTAATCTACAGAATAGGTAATTTTGTGTATCATAATTTGGGATGTTCTTCAATTTATCTGCCACTGTCTTATCCCTTGAGATCCCTGGATATTCCATTGATATACAGAGTTGCCAACTTTTAATAAAACTAGCGACTCGACTGTGCCCCTATCATAATGTAAGAACTACCAAGAAAATAGCCTGAAACCACCTTAATATAGATAAAATTTAACATAAAAAAAATTCTGTGATCTATAGTATTAACCACTTGCCCCTTTGGTAGAATTAATGATTGAAAAGTTTGAAAACTGCTAAGTTGAACCAACCAATCAAAATTTAACAACAGTACCCAAAGTACAACTCGACTAACATATTTATAGAACTTTGAGTACCAGAATAATATACAGTCCAATGTCCCCTCATCTCCTCACAAAATTTTTAAGTCAACCAATAGAAATACAAATTTCTAAGACTTTAGGTACCAGCATTTTTTAAAGTCCAATGTCCCCTCCCTGGCTAGGTAAAGACTCGAACCTAACAACAACTCCTCTCGTCAAAGAGCGGACACCCTAAATTAAAATTGTGTGAACTATTTCTATACTTTTGATTGACCTATCTGATTTCAACACAGGAACATGAATTATTTTTTATTTTAATAACCACGGAAAAAAGGAAACTTATATCTAAATGAAAAAAAGATAAAATTAAATTTTTTAAAAAATCCACTATAAAACAATTTTCGTTGATCTTAAGGGATAAAACAATTAATAGACTATTAATTCAAAAACATCCCAAATGATGATAAATAAAGTCATCCCTTCATTATTATATTAAAATTATTTGTAAAAAAGTTTTGACACTTATAGTTTCAACGAATCAATCAAGACTTATCAAAAGAAATCATATTTTTGAGAGAATAAAAGAGAGAGTGTGGTATTAAAACTTTGGGTACCAGCGCAATTGTGTAAATTACAGTCTGATGTCCCCTCCCTGCGTGACTTATTCCCCATTATTCTATAAACCCTGCGGGAATATTTAAGAATCATTTGCAGACGTTTATGTGTAATTGAAAAAAATCAAAATATGAGAAAGAAATATTTTTTTAAATAGATTGTTTTATTTAAAATTTCATGTTCAATCATATCTATAAGATTTTTAATTAGATGGAATCTTATAAAATTTTTAGTAAGGACAATCTTATTATATAAAGTAATGTTTTTTTTTGTCTAAAGATTAAGATTTCAATAACTAATAAATCAATTTTATGAAAGCTTCATATAGGTCCAAGGATGGTTTTAGTCTATTTTAGATTTTCAGATTTATATATTTGGAAGGTTTTAGGCTATCTTTCTACCCCCTAGAATACAGATCCTCTAAATGTAAATGGTGCATTCGCTAGTTATCATTAAAGTATTTTTTTATGAACCGAATATTTTGCTTTTATAGATATTTATTTTACTTTTACTGTAATGGAAGAACATATTTTGATTATTTCTTTATTTAAATGTATAATACTATTTTGGCAGAATTAAAACTTTCAAATCAATCAAAGTTGAAATAGATTTTTAAACTTTGGTGGATTTTAGAAAAGATTTTTCGATTACTTTTGGGAGATTTTTTCCTGTAATGAAATTGTTTGGGCCAAATTTTTCAGAAAAATAGCCTGATACCTGCACCGCATAGAATCAATTTTTAGACTTTCTAAAGTCACTTATAGTTGCAGCTGTTTTAGAGACTCAAAGGACAAATTAGATAGCCATACGTCCACTTACTATATGTAGTGTTTTGGGTAATGATATTTTTATATTTGAAAGGAGGTTTGTTTGTAATATTCCATGAATGAGCAGAGTGGTTAGCGAGATCTTAAGCTTCAGAACAGACAGACAGACATCATTCTACTTTGTATGATAGATATATTTTGTTTCAGGATGGCCCCTCACCCCACGACCCCGTACACCAGAACTCACACAGCCCCAGCATTCAATCTCCACAGGTTCATTTCATTTTACAACCTTTTTGTGCAAGTCTTCCCATGTTTTTTTTATATCGGATTCGCTCCTATATGCCTCTTGGGGCATTAGGGATGGAGGGAGAGTAAGTTAACCCTTAACTTTAAATTTAATTTTTTTTAAATTTGGAGGGGGGTTCTAGAAGCAATTTCTCTTGGCAGGGAGGAGATAACCTAACCCAAAATAGTCATAAACATATGAAGGACCTATAAGAAGCTTCACTGTAAAGGAGAACAATACTAATCTAGCGGTTAGTGAAATCTTAAGCTACTCTATAATTCTTATTTCAGGAGGGTGATCCTGAAAGTTATAGAGAAGAAGAAGAATATTTCAAAGGCAAAGATAACTTTAGAACATTAAAAATAGCACAAAACCTAACCCCGTTTGAAAATTATAAATGGCTAATAATTGAAATATTTTTTCTACGCATTCACAATCATAACACACATTTTTACCCCATCTGTATGTTAAGATAAGTGGTTGAAACGTTTGAACACTCAACTTAATAAACCAATCAATCAAAATTCACTAAAAGTCCCCAAATTTATTAATCCAACGAATAAGAAAACGTTATTGTAAAACTTTGGAGACTAGTGTAATTAACAGCCCATTGTCCCCTCTCTCTCTCTCTCTCTTTGTCTGCTAATTACTTATAGTTATCTATGATTGTCAGGATATTTCAAGAATGGTGCTAATAATCTTGGAGCAAGTGGTGGAATTAATAATACTGGAGGCGCTACCTCCAACTACTTTAGGCATGTGTTATTAGATTATTCTCCAACGTTCACCCCATTTAAGGTTGCTCTTGAAGAGGGGTAGGGTTTATTCTACTCTCCCCAAAAAATTAAATTTTTACCAGAATTATTTTTGAAAGTAAATTTTATAATAACACAAATTTTTTTACAGTCAAGCTGCCGCTATCCAATCAGCCTATGGTTCTGTAGCTTCACAAGGTAGATAGATAGATAGATAGATAGTCCCATAGGGTTTAGACATGTGTTTGGGAGGGGGAGGTTAAAGGTCCACTTAAAGTTAGGAGAGAAAGTACAAATTATCTATAATACAAAGTAAAATGATGTCTCTCTGTCCGTCTGTCCCTTAAGATCTCGGTAACCACTGAACCGATCGGATTCTACTCTTCATGGTATATACCTATTGGTTCTGTGGTGGTTTTAAGCTATTTTCTTACACCCCTAACCCCCCTTAAAAAATGAAAATCCCTCCCCAAAAAAAAAAAATAGTTTTCTTGGGAAACTGTTTTAAAATAAATGGCAGCACCAGAAATACTTAATTATTTTTTTGTTAAATTACCTCTTGGGGCATTTCCCCAAGAGGCTAGGGGCGAAGCCGCTAGTGTAGTATAAAAAATTATATGCAAGCAAATATGTAAAAATTTAACAGTTGAAAATAATCTTCTTATCGCAGTCAGGTGTTTAAGTTTTAAGACATTTTAAAAATAGGACAAATTATCAATTAAGCGTATTTCTTTATAATCAACTAAAACGTTTGTAAAAAAGGTCATTAAACTCAATTTTGCAATTGAAGTAACTTATAATTTATTCGTAATTTTTTATTGATATTTTTATTATATACCAAAAATAAAAGCAATTTGGTAAGATATACATGAAAATTGTTTTTATTTTATAAATTACTTTTTTCTTTAGTTCTTAAGGGATAAGACAATGAATAATAAATTTATGCACATCCCAAATGATAAAATTGAAAATTAAAACTATTGGTTAAAAAGTTTGGACACTTCTAGTATGTACAAACTTATAAAGATTTTAAGATTTTTTTTTAAACTTTGAGTACCAGAATAATTTACGTTCTATAAACCCCTGCTTTTAAATAGATAGATGGATAAATAATTGTATAGATAGATAGATTGACAGTAAAAAAGGCGTTACTTATAATGCAACAAGGATGACAACATCCATAAAATCGAAGCACTGAAACGGTAGGACAAACGGACATTAACACGTGTGTCTGAACTGAATAATCAGAATATAAAAGTATAAGAGTCGAAGCAAAATTGTAAGTAAATTTGTTGAAAAACGGCTTAATACAGGATAATGTTTATGGACATACTTACATTTTTAGGACTTGATTATAGAGTTGCTTTGCTTATAATATTGTTTTTTGTTGTCCCAGGAATCAATATTCCAAAAATCAGATCAAACGGATAATAAGATCACATGAAAATTTGTTGTTAAAAAAGTAAAAAAAATGAACATGTTTAAAATGGACGTACGGACATTTTGGTGATCATTATAGAGTTGCTACGCTTTCTAAATCGTACCTAACTACTACAGGAATCACCATGCAAAGTTTGAAATCGATAGGACAATTCTAACTTGCCCAAATTAACGAAAAAAAGCTATCTATCTCGGACGGACGGACGGACCGACCCTAATTATAGAAAAGCTTCGCTTTTAAAAAGTCACCCTAATTATCAAACCACCTTTTTAAAGAACAATAATATACAAAAATAGTAGCCAATGCGTTCATGACATTGTATTCAGGAATTTTAAGGGATAAGACAATGGATGATAAATTGAAGTACATCCCTAATAATGATAATAAAATTACCCCTTCTGTAGATTACAATTAGTGGTTGAAACGTTTGAAAGCTTAACTTATTGATCCAACCAATCAAAATCAGTAAAAGTTCCCAGTACTTTGGGTACTAGTATAATTACTAGCCCAAAGTCCCCTCCCTTTTTGGATATTGATAAAAGGATTAAGTGTTTTCCTACATATTTTATTACAGGATGTCAAAAAAAATACACAAAAAAAAAAATACTGTATGAAAACACCCTGTTAAGTTGCAAAAAAGATAATTATCACCCCTAAATATAAGTTGCACAAAATGAATGCAAATTTTTTGCAAGGTTACTTTTAGAGTTTGTTGGAAAATGCCTTGTTTTGGAATAGTTATTTAACGCATCGTATTATAGACAGCTTTCCGCGGCTATTAAAATGAAGAATTATTTATAAGATTAACCCCAGTTTGGTTAGCCCCGAGGAGCCTATTTTAATTTTGATATTCGTGAAAACGTTGTCTGTAATACGATTCTATACATGACTTTTCGATATGGCGGAGAATCGGTTCTAATCCAGTGGTTATTAATCGGTTTTGAAGCCCTATTTAAAAATAGTGAACATTTTACCATTCACGTCTACATTTTGTAATAAGATGTTTATAGAAAAATTGTAGAAATAAGTTTTCCACGGTTAAGCAAATAATCCTTGAGTACGCAAAAAGCAAAACAGAAAAATATGTTTTATCATTGTTAATTAGCAAAGTTTTTTTTCCTGTTGTTTTTTTCCGCCTAATTTTGTAAGATTATATGTTCGATTATCAAAAGTATGGCTAGCTTTTCTTAAAATAGTTTCATTAAAAAGAAATATATAATAATACGTTACTATGTTTTATTTTTTAAATCGTTTTTTATAAAAAAAAAAAAAAATAGCGGAGTCACCCCTTGCATTCAGGAGCTCTGAATTCAAAGGGGTAAGAATGTGTCAGAAATATAGCCTAAAACCTTCACAAGGCTTAAATCTAAATCTCAATAGCCTAAAACCATCCTGATTCCTGAGTGAGACCTATTTGAAGCTTTCCTGAAACGGAGAACTCAATCAGTTCAGTAATTTTTGGAATCTAAAGGTTGAGGCAAAAAAAGCATTACTTTTATTTATGAGGATTATGTATTCTTTTTTTGTTTAAAATATTTCGAATTCGTAGCAACCCTACAATTTTTCTTCTAATTTAGGTCGTATGAGCGATAGTCGGTCGAATTTCTACTCCCCCCTGCACTCCATGGCGTGGGGGGCCGCCTTTGCTTCGGGCGGCGGGGGGTCCAACACCAACTCTAAAGGATATTCAAATTTTGGCTACCCTCTGACACCTCCTAAGGTAAAATTTTGAAATTTTGATAGCGTATCTATTTCATAATTTTAGTTTGTCGGTATGTCTGTGCGTCTGAGTGCTTTCTGACGAAAAATGACATACCGAGTGATTTATTGACGATACATGCTAAAAATTATCATTTCTTGATAAAATGTTATTCATGGCTTAATTGCAAAACCATTTTTTAATTCCAATAAAACAGTTTTACATTTTAAAGATTTTTTTTCTGTAAAATTAGAAGATTTTTTTATTCAATTATTTTTTAAGGAATCACCCGGCCTTTCATCTACACCCACTTCTCTTCCATTAGATACTTCCATGTACAAGACTTCTGATCAAGTAAGTCATGTCTTTATTTTTAGTCTATCTATATATCTATCTATCTATTTATCTATCTATTTATCTATCTATCTATCTATCTATCTATCTATCTATCTATCTATCTATCTATCTATCTATCTATCTATCTATATATCTATCTATCTATCTATCTATCTATCTATCTAACTATCTATATATCTATCTATCTATCTATCTATCTATCTATCTATCTATCTATCTATCTATCTAACTATCTATCTATCTATCTATATTTCTATCCATCTATCTATATTTCTATCCATCTATCTATCTTTCTATCTATCTATCTATCTATCTATCTATCTATCTACCTATCTATCTATCTATCTATCTATCTTTATATCTATCTATCTATCTATCTATCTATCTATCTATCTATCTATCTATCTATCTATCTATCTATCTATCTATCTATCTATCTATCTATCTATCTATCTATCTATCTATCTATCTATCTATCTATCTATCTATCTATCTATCTATCTATCTATCTATCTATCTATCTATCTATCTATCTATCTATCTATCTATCTATCTATCTATCTATCTTTCTATCTATCTATCTATCTATCAATCTATCTATCTATCTATCAATCTATCTATCTATCTATCTATCTATCTATCTATCTATCTATCTATCTTTCTATCTATCTATCTATCTATCTATCTACCTATCTAACTATCTATCTATCTATCTATCTATCTATCTATCTATCTATCTATCTATCTATCTACCTATCTCACTATCTATCTATCTAGATACTTGATAATGGAGGTGGGGAGGAGCTCCACCCTGACTCTCATATAGACATGAAGCCCAGTGCTGAACATTTACTACAAATGGGTCTCGGCTATCCTAGGAAAATTCAAGAAGGTAGGGTAGAAAAAATAATATGAAATAATCCTTAATTCATGAACATAAATCCTTCAATAAAAGTAACTGGATGTATGTCTGTCTGTCTGTGTGTGTGTGACAAAGGATCTCACTAACCGCTGAACCAGTATGGTTCTCCTTTGCAGTAAAGTCCAGTGAAGGTTTAATAACATTTAACCTTTTTAGTATGACTCAATTCAAGATATAAGTTGGATGTCTTAATATTTTTTAATAAGCTTGACCAAAATATGACTTTTTTTTTCTTGAATCAATAATCTTAGCCAAATATGGTTTATCTAAAATCTATGTTGTTCAATTTAAAAAGTAAATAAGATGTTTTATTATTTTTAAAGCGAAGCTATTCTATAATTAGGTTCCGTCCGTCCTAAAAAGTTACTCTTAACATTAGTTTAGTCATGTTAGAATTGTTCTATAGATTTCAACTTTGCAGGATGAATCCTAAAACAGTTATGTATGATGTAGAAAGCATAGGAACTCTATAATCGTTAATATTTTGACCATAATTATCTTATATATATGACATAATTATCCTACAAATTTATATGTCCTTACATTTCGAACTTTGCATAATGATTCCTTAAAGAGTTATCCCTTAACGGTCGAGGGGGGGGGGCGTTGAACGCCCCCCCATCCGTTTTTTTCTATCTCATTTTCTGTGTGTGAAAGATAAAGAGCCCAAACTGCTTGACTTTTTAAGTATGGATATGACACATAACTGAGAGTTGGAATTTTTTCTCATCAGGATGCCAGCAAACCTGGCAGGGTCATCCAGGTAAAGAGCAAAAATATTTTTTTGACTAAAACAAAGCATTTTGTCATACCAAAATACTAAAAAATCCTCTAGTAGTACATCCTTATATAAAATACAGGTGTTCAAGTCACTTTCAAGTTCCAGGTATGATCCTCCAGGTCCTGATCCTCCAGGTCTCCAGAAATCTTTAAAAGGCTCCTGTGGCCGTAATTTTTGACTTAGAGACTTCAAATTTTAAACTTAATCTTTTCTTACATGTCTACATAACGTATTAAAATTTCATGAAGATCCGCCGCCGTTTTCCCGCCGACCGCCGACTGCGGCGGCTGACAGCTGCAAAGTATAGCTGCGGTCGCTGAAACTTATATTTGATATTTCTAATGTAAAATTTACATAAAGATAAAAACATTTTCTGGAAAAAAAATTTCTTCTAGCTTCAAAAATAAGAAAGTTACAGCCGTTTGAAAAGACCTAAAAACAAAGGTTGTTAAATAAAAGGGTGAAGGAAGCGAAAATAGACTTAGACTTATAAAAGGTCGGAAATTCATTATCAAACCATGGACTTGCACAAAAAGATTTAGCCCTCTAGCTCTAACGCCCCCCCCCCCCCCCCCCACCGATTAAGGTGCGGCAAGGGGCCCGACTGTAAGGGGTTAAGCACGATTTAGAAAGCGTAGCAACCACAAAATTATCCTATTAATCTGGTTTTTAGAGAAGTGATTCCTAGGACAACAATTTACAAAGCATCTTTTAAGCAAGTCCAAAAATATAACAGTCCTTACACATTATCCTGTAATTAAACAATTTTGCAACAAATTTTTATTGATTTTGTTTAGACTAATGTAAATAAATATTCTGCATATTATGTTCTGACACTCTACAAGTTTTACTGACGTTGTTTTTTTATTTTTATTTTGTTTTTATTTTATTATTTTGTTTAGGTTCCGCATCTTCGTATTCAAGTCAGACAGAATCTCCTAACTCAGGAATTTTTCATTTTTAGTTGTTTTTTGGTTGATTTTTTTCATTAATTTTCCCCTTTTTATTTTATTTTATTTACTTTATAATTTATTAAATCATTACATTAGAAAACATTTAATTATAGTTATTTTTCGCATCGTGTTAGACAGCTTTCCGCGGATATTAAAATATTATAAGATCAGTTTTGCTAGTCCCGAGTGCCCGAAGGCACAGGCTAACAAAACTGGTGTTAATTTTATGATTTTTATTTTAATATTCGTGGAAAATTGCCAGAAATTCGATGCTATACATGATTTTTGAGTATGACTAAGAACCGGTTCTAATCCAGCGGATAACATCAGTTTGGGACCCATATTTTCCGTAGAATTTTCAAGCTTAAAAAAAAACTTTATGCCTCATGACTTTTTAACAATCAATCAATTATATGAAAATGAATTTTACCCCAGGCTATTATGGCTATAACTACAATTATAGTTCCTCGTTATTTCAAAACAAATTTTCCGACCCATCAAAATCTAAAACGAAACCCATCGCTGGTAATTTTTTTGGTTATTTTTTTTGCATGTTTTTTAATCTTTTGATTTTTTAGTTGTTTTAAGTTAGAAAATTAATTAATCTTAAATTTTCAAATTTTCCGCAAATTTTTTTAGATTATTCATTTTATCGTTATTTCTTTCAGAGGGTCGTGAGTGTGTTAACTGTGGTGCGACGTCTACACCGTTATGGCGGAGAGACGGTAACGGTCACTATCTCTGCAATGCCTGTGGTCTGTACTACAAGATGAACGGACAAAACCGGCCCCTGATCAAACCAAAACGCCGCCTGGTGAGTATTTTTTATACTACATTTTTTTAACGCGTTGCTTTTCTAAAACATCTGTTACAGATAGCTCTCATCGTTAATTTAGGCATGTTAGAATTGTTCTATCAATTTCAAATTTAGTGATTACTATAACAGATAGGTACGATTTACAAATGTTAATTCGTAAACCTTTTGACAACTATTTTTATATGATCTAGTTATTCTATTCATCTGATTTTTGGAATAAATATTCCTAGGACAAAAAGGTACAATTTTATAAGTGAAACATCCCTATACTCAAGTCCTAAAAATGCAAGTATTGTACTTGAACAGTATCCCGTATTTACTAAATTTGCAACAAATTTTTAAAAAATCCAAATCATTAAAGAATAATAGTAGACTATAATATTTTTTTTATAGTATGGAATAAAACAACTTTAATTTAATTTATTTAATGGGTTTATCAATCTTTTTTAATTATAAATTAAATTCAAAGCATGTTCCTTCTGTTACAAGATAATATAAATCTTTGTGTAAAAATGAGATAAAATTTGAACGTTTATACAATATCTTTAAAAATTAGGGAGGTCGTAGGAGATTAAGATCTCGTTAACCGCTATACTGATATGGTTCTACTTTACAGTGATGTTAGTTAAAAGATCTGGGAAGGTTTTTAACTATTTGAGGGAAGGCTACCACCACCTCTCAAAGAAAAACCGCCCCTTGAAAAAAATATCGATCCTCTAGTCCCCCATAAGGCTTAGTTACTACTTACAAAAGTATCTTATCGTTGCATTTTATGT